>NW_021703785.1:23941714-24362765 GCF_005190385.1 Monodon monoceros | reverse complement strand
TATATATATATATATATATATATATATATATATATAAACTCTCCCTAAATTGATCTATACTTTAATGCAATTCTAGTAAAAATCCAGGAGCTATATTGTGGAAAAATAACACATTTGTACTAAAATTGATATAAAAAATACGAAATGGAAAGAAGAACCAAAAATAACTACATCAACACAACTGGAGAAATTATACTTTGATATATCAAGATATATTATTAAGTTACAGTAATTTGCTAAGTGTATTTTTGGTGCAAAGATAGGCACGTAGAATAATGGGTCACTCAGAGAGTTGAAAAATATACCTGACCATATATGGTCACTTGATTTTTGTCAGAGGTGACACCGCAGCACAATAGTAAAGTGAATCTTTCTAAGGAACCAGCAAGACTTTTTCTATGAGGTGCCAAATAATAAACATTTTAGGCTTTGCACACCACACCGTCTCTATTACAATTCTATTCCATCTGAAAATATCAAAAGACAAGATGTCCACAAAAGAGCATGGCTATACGGTAATAAAACTGTATTAATGAATAAAGAAATTGAGTCATACAATATTCATGTCGCAAAATATTACCTTGTTTTTTACTTTTTCCAATAATTTAAAAATGTAAAATTTTTCTTAGCTCATAGGTCATACAAAAAGAGATTTGGCTTGTTGACCACATCTTTTTGACTGCTGGTGTTTTCATTAACTTGTGCATGGTCAATTAAATATTGACATGAGAACATAATATGCCATTACCCTTAGTTGACACCATACACAAAAAATCAATTTCAGTAGGATTGTAGGCCTAAATATAGGACATAAATGGATACAGATTCTCTAACTTAAGACAGTACAATATTCTCAGTAACTTGAGGTAAGCAAATCTCTTCTTACAATGTCATTTTGGAAACCATAATCTTGGCACTAAGAATATTATTTTTATAGAGTTGGTGATTATTTTCAGGTCTTTTCAATGAAAAATTTTTTGTTGTTTTTTTTTCTTTTCTAAGACAAAACTAATCATAAAGTTTATGATATCACTTCAATGATATTGATGACTAGAGCCTTTTACTTAACCTTATCAATCAAGATAACAAAATTTTAATAATTAAAATGACTCATGAAATTCTCAGTGTGTATACAGGCTCTTTGTGTTATTTATTTCTCCTGGGTAATAATACACAAGAATAATCAAGGTCAGAGAAGTGGGCAGAGGATGAAGAGTGCTCTGCCTAATGGGTTTATTTTCCAGATTCATAATGGTAAATCTGAAAGGTCAAGTGCATTATGCAGGAAATAATATAAGGTATAAGTGACAGGGGGGAATCTATGGCATGAATGCCTACATGAGTATCATATAAATCCCCCCATCTGAATATTGAATGGAACAGCTATAAAGAAGCTGTGCCTTTTGGGAAGTCACCACATGGCTTCAGCTAAAGTGTGGTCAAAGCTCAGGTGGGTTATTCTATAGAAAGCAGCTTGAGATACTGAAATTCCGAGGGGTGAACCAAAACAAATTCATGGATGAGCGTCATAGCTCACCCTAGTAAAATGGCAAAATAATAAGTCTGAAGGCCTGGGCAGAAATGACTCATAAGGATAATGAGTATTTTGTTGACTTAGCTTTATGTGTATGTATTATAGTCATGCTTATATGTTTATATATTATGTTTATGGCTTAGCTTTATGTTTATGAGTGTGCCAAAAACTGCTTGAAATATGGGTAAAACAGCATCTTTGAAGTCAGAACCTGAAACATGTCATAAAATATAGTTGAACCTCTTTATTAGCAGATTTCATATTTACAAATCTGCCCACTTGTTAAAACTGTCTTGGTAACTCCAAAATCAGTTCTTACTGCACTTTCACAGTTGTTCATAGAGATGCTCAGTACTGAAAAATTTGAGTCACCTGTTCCCAGGTGAGGTGGAACAAGGTGATACTCTGTCTTTTGTTTCAGTTCTCACATTGTACACAAGTGTCCCTTTGGTGCTCGATTAAATGACACATTTTTGTGCTTCTTTTTAAATGATTTCACTTTTTAAAATGGTCCCCAAGCATAGTGCTGAAGTGCTGTCTAGTGTTCCTAAGAAGGCTGTGATGTGCCTTACAGAGAAGATAGATGTCTATAATAAGTTTTGTTCAGACATGAGTTATAGAGCTGTTGGAAGTTAATTCAAAGTTAATGAATAAAAATATGTATTAAATAAGGTGTTTGTAAAGAGAAACATACATAAAACCAGGTTATGTATTGATCAGTTGATAAAATGCTGTGACCTGAGGCTCACAGGAACCTACCCCGGTATTTCCTGTATGAGAATTGTTTCAGTATTCATTGTCAGTGTTATGGCACTATTACAGAAGATAACTACTACCAAAAATGAGAATTGACTATAGCTGCCTAACCAACAACAGCTTATATCATTCCTACTAGTGTATCTATAGATATTTCATTTTTTTCTATGGGCAGATTTTAATTACAGGCATACATCAGAGATATTGCAGGTTTGGTTCTAGACCATCACAGTAAAGTGAGTCACAGATTTTTGTTGTTATTGTTGGTTTCGCAGTGCATATAAAACTGTGTTTACACTATAGAAGTCTATCAACTGTACAACAGTGTTATGACTAAAAAGACAATATACATACCTTGACTAAAAAATAATGTTGTTGGAAAAATGGAAAAATAAACTTCCTTTACACAAGGTTACCACAAACCTTCAATTTGTAAAAAAACACAATATCTGAATAAAGTGAAACACAACAAAACAAGGTATGCCTGTATTTAATCTATGATTTTGCTATGATTCACTATCACTTTTTGTTACAACCAATATAATTAATTTACTGATTATCACTGTTGGGCTGTTTCCTGAATTTTATAAAATAATGAGAATTATATTTCTCCCCTTTTATATTAAATTAGGGTTTAATTAGGAAAGAAACTGAAAATTGAGTGTAATAGCATTCTGATAGGATAACTAAACATTTATTTTTTTCATTTTTTTAAACTTTTTACATGTAGAAAATTAGCAAATTGATACTAGAGATGAAATTCAATAACATTCTAATTCTTTCATTTTTAAAAATATTATTATTAAATATAATTATCTTAAAGTCCCTCTGAAATTACACTTTTCAAACAGATACAGAATAGGCCTCAGAGAAGTTATGCCTTTAGCAAGGTCACAGAGCAGCACAAATAGATTAAAGAAACCTGATTTCAGGTCTTTTTCATGATTTTTTTTCTCTTTCTGAACAGAACAAGGTTTATTTTCCTCCTACTTTATAGGATATTTGGACAGCAAACTAATTATAATAACTGCAATATATAGCACTTATACAGGCACTAATTTAAGTTGCAAATATTAACTAATATCATGCTTTTAAAACCCTATCAGTAAATGCTTTCGCCAGAGAAGTTAAACATCTCATCCAGTGTCACGGGGCTTGTTAGCAGCAGAACAAGGGTGTGAACGGGACTCCTGTGTCCACATCCTTCCTCAGCAGGCCTACGGCAAGGGCTTTTTGGTTATTTGTTTTTTTCTTTAGGACCCATAAATTTAATATTTATATTTTATCACTAACCCTATTTCATTGGGCCTCTGCACACTTCTGAAGTAACTGATATATTTTCATTTTTTTCTGTGAAAACGGTAACAGTTTGAAAAAGTTTATTTTTTTAAATTTAATTTTGTTGTTGTTTTGGAAACTTTACCGAAACAACCTGTATTGACAGTCACAAGCCACTAGGGCGCGCTCTGAGGGTAAAAAGGAGGCCGCGGGCGCCTGCGCCACTTGCGTGGCCTGGGCCCCGGCGGAAAGAGAGAACAGCTGAGAGGACTCGGTTCACAAACTGGCTTCCAGGGCAACGAGAGGCCTAAGAAAGAAGCAGCCCACTGCAGGTTGGTAGGTGGCAGCTTAAATCAGCAAAGGAACTTACCAGGCTTGTCTTCAGCGGCTGCAAGACTAGCAGCTGTCCGCCCCTGCCCGCCAGCATCTCATCGTATATAGAGGCCTTAACGGGTTTCAGTCACCTCTACCTTCTGGAAGGTCTCAACCACACACTGCTCTCCCTAGGCTTAGACCCTGAACAGGCCCAGGCTATGGGAATAGTGGGCGGAACGCATATTGCAAGGACAAGGAGGCGGTGAGGAGCCATCCACAGTCCCGGCCAGTTCCCTGGTGGACCTGCGGTCACGTGCCGCCATAACCTCCTCCGGCAATTCCCACGCTGCTGAAACTGGCAGCGGAGCCTTCTCGCAGACCCGGGGGATTGTGGGGCCTGGAGGGCGGGAGCGGAGCTGACCTGGGCCCCGCCCCCCAGCCCTGCAAGCCCGGTTGAGTGCAGGGCCAGGGACCACAACCGCGTGAGAGGCGCTCAGCGCTCGTTTGTAGGCAGTGCCGCGGAGGTTCCCAGCTGCCTCTCTCCGCACCAGAGGCAGTGAAAGAAACATGCTGCCACGAAGAACAAGGACGTTTTTTAGAGGGACTTGCTGCCTCGGGGCAGAGGAGGCGGTGCTGGCAGGCCTCTCCCGGCCTTGGCCCCATCCGCTGCCCTTCCTCCCCTGTCCTTCATGTCTCAGGTCTGAGGCAATGGCCTCCATCAGGTGTCAGGCTCTCCATTCCCAATTGAGGATGCTGCGCCGTTCCTGAGCTCTCCAGGAATTTGAGGTAGGCAAGCCGCTGTCATTAACCTCTTTCAAATTTCAGACAAAGACAGAAATCTGGACAAATTGGGAATTTGTTAATAGCTTACCAAAAAACAAAAAATGCGTGGGTTCAAGATAAAATATACTGAGGTTGGAATTCCAGCTGACAGACTTGGTGCTGCCATACTTAAAATTTATACTTTGATGTCTTGGTTGCCTTTCCATGAACAGAGGATAGTACATATTAACCTCAAACAGTTGTGGCAGGTTGGGGGTGGAGAGGGGAGGAAATAACATAAAAATTCTGGCCCATAAAAAATTTTTCAGTAAAACTAGCAGTTCTTACGCTTCTAAAATTTTGTTTTCCTGGGGTAGGTAAGTTAACCTACCCCAGAGATTCAGTCACGGAGAGAATCATGCTTTTTAAAAGCCTCTGTGATTTTGTGTGTCATTTAACACTTTAAATTGTTTGCTGTTTCTTTTCTCTATCGTCTTTCTAGTTCTAACTACAGCGATTAAACTGCATTATGCTATGTTAAAAATGAATTTACATGTGTTTGTAGTGCCTTATAAGCATAAAATAATATTCTATGTTTGTTAAATTATTCTGAATAACATCTCAAGAATACATTTCCCCATTTCATGTTTTGTGTTTTTAAAAGTAAATGAAAAGCCAGCAAGAAAAAAAATTAAACGTTACTTCAGTTTAGTGCATATCAGGATAATTGAAACAAGCAAGCCCATTTCATCAATTTTTACCTGGAAAAGTGTAGTGCATTGAAATAAAAATCAAACATGACTATTTACCTAGTGATATAAGGAGAGGTATATTTTTATTAAATGCAAATGTGTAAGTGAATTAGAAATACTATTATGTGTTATGCTCCTGAGAGTCCAGAAGAAGTCAATAGAAACATTATGAAAATGTGAGTTAATTAAGATTATAAATTACCTCACTGCAAAATTAAGATTTCTTTTTTTTTTACTATAATTACTCCTTCAAGCGGTTCTTTTCACTCCTATCTTGAAAGAGAATTTACATTTTATAATAAACAAAGATGAGGAAAAATAATCCTTTATTGGAAGGGAATAAACAAGAAATTGTGGAGTGTGTGTGTATGTATGTGTGTGTAAAAGAGATACAGAGAGAAGGGTGGAAAGAGACAGAAAGATGGAGAGCAAGAGAGCTGGGGATAAACGTGAAGGAATTTTACCTTCTGGGTTATAATAAAAATGCATTGCTTTTAAGGTCTATATCATCTTATCAAATGGGTAAATGCCATGGGTAAATATGCTGAAAATCCCTTATACCAAAAAATATCGGAAATGTTGAACAAAATCAAATGGAATTCCTCTTTAAAATGTACATAATATACATACGTTAAATTACATGTATCATATATAGATACAAACTTGCTTTCACCACCTAAATGAACAAACAGAATATTCATATCTCAGAGGGTGCCCCACATGTGCAACTAGTTGCTCTCTAAAGTATCTTTCCAAGAGGTAAGCATAATCTTCACTTTTTAACATTATGTGCTAATTTTGCCTGGGTTTGAAATTTATGTAAATGTATCATGCAGTATATGATTTTTTGTGTTGCTTTTTTCATTGAGTATTGTTTGTGAGATTTATTCATTACTGTTGCTGGTAGCTGAACCTCACTCATTTACATTGTTTCATAGTTTTCCTATATGCTAGATTCTGGTCCAGGTGGCTTTATTATTTGGTTTTTGTTTTGAGGTGGCTTTATTATATAATAGAATAGTAAATGCATAGCTTTGAAGGGCTATTTGAATCAAGTTAATCACTCTCCTATATACTAACAATGAACAAGTGGACTTTGAATTTAAAAACGCAATACCATTACATTAGCATCTCCCAAAATGAAGTACTTAGGTTTGAATCGGATCGCTACATATTACATTACCAAGGTAGGTTTCCTTTCCCTCTGATTTTCCCTGGGTTCAACATGTAGAAAGCCTCAACAGGATATTAAAAGACAAATAGAGAAACACATTAGATATGTATTCCCCTTCTTGCTCCCTGCATTACTGTCATTCTAGCAATTTCAGTTTATTCTACAGTTTCAGTTTATGTCAGGTGGTCACTTTTCCTTGCAGCCGTGAAGTCTGGGTAACACCATTTTCTCCCCTTTCCCCTTCAGGACTATGGGTGTAATGGCTTCTTACTGTAGCTGGCACCTGAGTGTTTCATCAAACCCTTGAGGTTCTTTAAACCTGTACACAGCTCCTTAAACTCTGCTTTCATTAAACTCTCAAGTGAATCCTTTAGGTTAATCATTCTGTGTGTCTGACAATTCTAATTGACACTCATTATAAAGTAGTTATTTGTATAGCCATATTGGCATATAAGAAACTTGAAAATAAGGTAATTTTAACCTGAATATTTTCCTTAAATGTAAGACTAAGTGTGAGTCACATGCCTTGTATATTTGTGTGTGTTTATTATTATGTTATTTTAGGCTCTTTTAATTAAGAAAGAAACGCAAAATGTTGGGGTGTTTTTACTCCTGGAGAAAAACCGAAAACCTTTTAATTTTTACCTTTGATAATGTAGATGTAATTTTTGGAATACTAGAATAGAATCAGAAATGCCGCAGCCATGAGGACAATATGAAGAATTGTTTTTATACAGGTTAAGTTGTGCCAAAAGGCTAAAACCTGTTAAATTACAGTTAGAGTATAATTTAACTCTAAATATCCATAGTTGAAGATTTTTCACAGTATTCTTTACTCTGCCCACTGAAAATGACTAAAATTGAGCTGCTATTTAAAATTTGTGAGAAATTCAGGTAAACATTTTGACCTTCAATAAGGGAATGGAAGAAAACTGATTTTATAAAGAATTAAATGAAAATTGCTCAGTAAAAGAAATAACATCAAAAGGAACATAGATAGGACATCTGCAGTTGATAAAAGCAGGCTATTTCTTTTTTTGCTCCATGAAGTAAATTGTAACATCATTATTTCTTCAAGCAGAGAAGTCTTCTTTTTTCAATATAATAGCAGTGAAATAATAGGAATGTATTTGGACATACAATAAAAAAAGTCTCAAAAAAACCCCATCAAATAATTTGAATAAAGTTTTCAGTGCCAATGAAGGTAATGAACAACTAATAAGATACTATTGAGTGTAAATTTTGTAAAATTCAGGTTTTTCACTTCAGTACTGTGAAGTCTACTGCCTCCTCACCTCCCACCAGACATGTAAACATTATTTTTACCGCAATTAGAGCACTTTGATAATTTAGAGAAGAAATACAGATACTAATAATAACCTTTATGATTAAGTACAATTAATATTAAGCAACTTAGCAAAATAAATATATAATTTAAGAAAAGGCTTCCCAAACCAAGCTTCTGTATTCTGTTCTGTGACACTGGGGCTGGGATGTTGCCTGAAATGGTTTCCTATGTGGTTATATCAATAGGGAGATGAGGGAGAAACTAGGTGTAAACAGATGAGAGAAAATATTTGATTCTTCTTGTTTTGCTTATTTTTCCTGCCATTTGCCCTCCAGAAACATCTCTTTACCTCAGCTGCAGTGGCTGAATTCAATTTTCAGCCAAAACATAGTTAAAAGAATATAAAATTAGTAAATAAAACATTATTAAACAGGATCTAATACCTAATACCACATAAAAAAGTCTTTAACCATGATAAGGTGGAATTTACTCTAGTAGTTCAAGGTCATTTTACTGTTAGTAAATCCATTACTATTATACATCATAATAGTAGATTTAAAGAAAGGCATCTTCAAAACCACAATGAGATATATTTTACACTCATCAGGATACAAAAAACAAAAGCAAAAACAAAATTAAAAAGAACAGAAAAAGAAAATAAGTGTTGGTAAGGTTGCTGAGATATTGAAATATTTGCCATTGTTGGAGGGAATGTAAAATGCTGTAGCCACTGTGGAAAACAGGACGGCAATTTCTCAAAAAAGTAACCTAGAATTTCCATGTGATCCAGCAATTCTACTTCCATGTATGTTCCCCGAAGAAATAAAGTTAGAAGCTTAAACAAATATTTGTACTCATATTTTCATAACAGCTAAAAGTTGGAAGACACCAAGTGTCCATCAGTGGATTAATGGCATTTAAAAAATGTGGTATATGCATACAGTGGAATATTATTCAGTCTTAGAAAAGGAAGGGAATTTGGACATATGCTACAACATGGATGAACTTTCGAGACATTATACTAAGTAAAATTAGCCTTTCATAAAATGACAGATATTGTATAATTCCACTTATACACTCATATGAGGTATATAATGTAGTCAAATTCTAGAGACAGGAAGTATAATGATGGTTTTCAGGGTCTGGAAGGATAAGGGAATGGGATATTACTGTTTAGTAGGTACAGAGTTTCAGCTGGGGAAGATGAAGAACTTCTGGAGATGCATGGTGGTGGTGATATCACAATAATGTGAATGTTTTTAATGCCACTGAATGTGCACTTAAAAATGGTTAAAATGGTAAATTGTATGTAATGTATATTTTACCACAGTAAAAAATCACCAAAAAAAAAGAGACAACTTATTATTTTTCTCATAGATACAGAAAAAAGACTGTAAGCAAATTCAATAAACATTGTTTATAGTAACACTCAGGGAATAGTAATTGAAGGATTGTTTCTTAATAGGAAATATGTTCTTAAACATATTCCTCAAGCATGAATCTTGATTTTAGTTGAAACACAGTGATATCTCCACTAAGATTAGGAATAAGACAAGGATATCCCTTACTTCTACTACTATAAACATTGTACTGGAGGTTTTAGTCAATGCAACTAGACAAGAGAAGTCAGAGATTTTAGACTAAGAAAAAAGAGGTAACTCTCTCTATTTTCAGATGATATGATAGCATAAATGAAACAGAAAACCAATTACATATCTGACTCAAGTAATAAGCAATTTGATAAGGTAGAAACTCAAAAATTAACATACAGAAATAAATAACCTTCACATAGACACACAATAACCAGTTTGAAGATAAAATCATTGAAATAAAAACTCTATTTGTGATAGCCAGTGAGAAAATAAAATTCTCAGAAATAAACCTAAAATAAATGGGCAAGATCTATACGAGTGAAATATATATATGTATATATATATATATATATGACAAAAAGTAGATTTCAGCAAATAGAAAGGCATCTCTTATTCTTAGATAGGGAGTTAAACATTCCAAAAAATGTCAATTTTCTCTAACGTAATTTTTATATTTAATATAATTCTGATAAAAATACAAACAATTTATGTAGCTACAAAAGTTCATACTAAAGTTCTTTGAAAATAATAACCATAAATATCTAGGAGAATCTATGAGGGGTGAAGAGCATACAAGGAATTAAAATATATTATAAAACATCTATGTTAAAGTTGCACTGTCACATGGAAAAGATAATCAGAGCTAATTTAGATTTAATATTAGCAAATATATAAAAAAATGCTAGAAATGAGGGAAAACAACTAAGATACAAAATAAGTAAATGCATGAAGAGGCAATTCACAAAAGGATAAGAAGAACACAGATGAAAACTAGTGATGCACCTATTTTGTCCTTCTGAATGATTAAAAGCTTGACTAAAAAATTAAAGCCTTATTTTAGAAAGTCTGTGGGGAAACAGGTACTCTCCTGAATTGCTTCTGAGATTGTTACTTGGTACAAACCTTAGTGAGGGAAATTTGCCAATATGTAACAGAAATACGTATGTTTACCTTTGAAACTGCAATCCCACTTCTAGGAAATTACTTTGAAAATACACATTCAGCAGTACATTACCTTAAATGTAATACTTGTTCATTAGCCCATTGTTTCCATTTATAAAATATTAGAAACAATCTATATTTTATGCATAATTAATTGATTGAATAATCCATGCTACTGGCAGACAATAAAGTACACTGTAGTTCTAAGATACAGTAACGATCTTGTTAATTTATATCAACTTATATCCAGAACGTATTGCTGATTGAAAACAGCAGATACCCCTATATGGTCTGTGGAAGTAGCTTGAAGTTACTCATATTGGCCAAATATAGAATAATAAAATCATCAAAAATAAATAATGATGGTAATATAATATACCCATTAAATAAAATAGGTGTCTCTGAGTCTACCATGATATAAATAAATTGAGTAATAAAATGATAAAGTAATAGGAAGTGAAATCTATTTTATATATAGGGATATGTATAACTGTTATATAAGGGTATTATATAAACAGTGTAATAATTGTGGAAGAAATTACGGTGTTAGTGAAAAAATACATGTCAACCATAATAGCTAGATTTGATTTAGCATCAATGGATATTAAAATGTAATGAGAAACAATATTTGTTTCAAAGTATCTCTCCACAATTTATTGTTTATAGAGTGGAAAATTGTACTTTACAGTGGAAAAAACCTTACAGACAACATCCTAACCAAGTGGTCAAAGTTAACATTACCAATAATGAAATGGCTGACATGATGAGGTCCTAACACACTGCACACAGAAGGGCACACCACCACTTCTGTGGTATTCTTGCTACAAATGTATAGCTTGAATCTTATTTTGAGGAAAATATAGACTAACCTAAATTTGACATTCTACCTAGTAAATTTCCTAACCTCTTTAAAAATGAAAGTCATGAAAGACAAAGAAATATTGAGAAATTGTTTCAAATTGAAGGAGAATAAAGTGATATGGCAAATAAGTATAACATGATTACAATTTGGACAATGGGCCAGAATGGTGGAGTGTAGACTCAAAGAGTCTTATTGGGACAATTTGAAGTTTGAATGTCAACTCAGTTTAGATAATAATACTATATCTTTACTAAATGTTATAGCTTAGACACTACTGAGGTTACATATTCTTAACAAATATACTTTGAAGCATTAATTCTAAAATCAAATGGGATAATGTCAAAAATTTCATAAAGTATATATAGAAAGTTTTAGAAATATTGTTACAAATAGTGCATGGATCTATTATGTTATTCATGTGAATATTTAATTATCCTTTTTTTGTTTGTTTTTTCTTAATGACTTATTTCCTTATAGTTTGGTTGGATCAGCTGTTGCAAGTAGGACAGTGCTATAGAGTAAATTTAGGATTGAAATAGCATTACGTGACTGAGCCACATATAATTTTGAAATGGGGCCCTGACATATATAGGTTAAAAAAGAATGAAAGAGAAAGGTTTCACCTAACAGCACATATAATGACTCTTGATTCAAAATTAATAGTTGGATGAAACATAATTTTCCTTGGCACAATTAAATGTTTTGCTGTATGTTCAGTAAGTTTTCAGAAACATCTCAAGCACTTCATGACTAATTAAATATATACTCAGAATTCTATTTTGAGATATTGATATAGTACTCTTATGGGGAAAAGAGAAAAAATTAAAATGTATCAATGATAAAAACTTAAAGATATATAATTGTGAAACCATAGTAGTAATAAATATTAAACTACAGCTATTACTTTGTATATTAATAGATCTCAGAAAACATTCTCCAGAAGAAAAGCAGCAGGAGTATGTCTAAACTCAAGAAATTAAACTTTAGTTATTCCTCTAAACCATGCAAAATGACTACATATTTGAGAAAAGTCCCAATGAAATGCTATAAAAGCAAATTAATTTTATGAAGTCAGGTTCTTAATTACAGAAATACACAATGTATTATTGATATGAGTTTCAGTAGTCTGTGTTATTAACATAAGTATCCTATGTAGCTTTTACCTTAATAGACACAGAATGAAAGGTTTCTCTTTTGAGGACTTGAAATAATTACTTTAAATCTCCAATATTCTTCTTAAACAAATGGGATTAAGAAGATTAATGTGGGGCTTCCTTGGTGGCACAGTGGTTGAGAATCTGCCTGCTAATGCAGGGGACACAGGTTCAAGCCCTGGTCTGGGAGGATCCCACATGCCACAGAGCAACTAGGCCCGTGAGCCACAACTACTGAGCCTGCGGGTCTGGAGCCTGTGCTCCGCAACAAGCGAGGCCACGATAGTGAGAGGCCCGCGCACCGCGATGAAGAGTGGCCCCCGCTTGCCACAACCAGGGAAAGCCCTCGCACAGAAATGAAGACCCAACACAGCAAAAATAAATTAATTAATTAATAAGCTCCTAACCCAACATCTTCTTAAAAAAAAAAAAAAAAAAAGATTGATGTATTATTAGCAGTGCCTCAGTACCTGCTATACATGCATTCTGGATTTTACATATTCATTTTCACCTTTCCTAGTAGTTGCCATCATTATATTTTATTCAGTTTCTACTGCATAGAATAAATTTGTGGTTATATAAACTTGAAAATAGAAACTTTTTAGTATAGATAATTGGTCTAGATATGTTAGCCTTACTAACAGATCATATTTTTTTAAATTAGATGGGTTAGGGTTTGTATTAAATTATTCATATATCTGGTTTATCCCTTATCATCAGGATATTTACAGTATCAATCTAAAATTATGTAAGTTATAAACAACAATGGTAGCAGAAAAAGAAGCAAGTACTCTTAAATCTGGTCATTTAATGTCAGTAAATTCTGTTTTATTTATATTTTGCAGTGATAATCTGATTAGATAATTTATAATTTTATGCCCTGATCTATTTTCTAAAATATTTATTCATACCTCTCAATGACTCACTGAATTGTTTTTGTATTTTTCTTCTATGTCATGTAGACTTGAAATTTAAGAAATATTGAAGATATAACATTATTTTATCTTAAGAAAGCTATCTTAGGAACACAACTTTGTTAGTAAGCATAGTGACTAGAAAATAATATTTATTCTTAGTAATTCAGCAGATTCAAATAGTAGACTCTGATACAGCCAGCTAAAAATTTAGCAGGAAATCTTATTTCAGCCAGGGCAATGCTGCAGCTTTGAGGTGTCATAAAAATACCCATGTTTGGATGACTACTGCTTTTTTTTTCCTCACTGAGAATATTTGTTCGCCAAACTCATAGACCATCAGGAACTTTGCTGTTTAAAAGGATATCAGTAAGATTTAATTCCATGCTTAGTTTGAGGATCTAAGTCACTTTGACACAGAGAAGCACTTGAATTTACAACCCAGCTGTAGAGCTTCTCATAGTGTTTCTGGACATGGAGTTGAACATTTACCTTGACTTTGTAGTTTTCAAGGTGAAAAGATCTTAGATTCACTTTACAATCCAAGTCAGGTGTTGAATTCTTCACACTCAGTCCTGCTTTGCTGTGAGACTGCTTCATTTACATTTCATCTAAGCTGTATCCTTACCCCCAAACTTCTTATAATGGTATCTTCTATGTTTTGTGAGGTAGCCCTTGGTTTCTCTTGATTGCAGTTTCCCTCATTGAATTGGGTCAATAAACTCTATTTCTTTAGGCTGCATGTTTGTTCTTGGTGGACCTAGGCTGGTTGGGCTAGGACAGAGGTAAGTTATTAGTAAAAATAAATGGGGAAAGTCCTTTGTTACTTTCCAATGAGGTAAACTTTAAGTGAACGACATAAAAAGAAGAGGGAAAGAGACATAAGATTGAATGACACTAGTAACTTAATAACATGAAATATTTTTAAAAATTAAATGAGAAAATGTATTTTTTTCCTAATGAATAGAAAAACAATTAAAATACAGACCAGAAAGTAAGAAGTGATATGAATTAGAGATGAGGACATAAGATAAACTAATGTAAAATGGTAGAATCTGTCAAACTTCTAAAAAACAAGTTGATATGTCTTTATTAATATTTAATATGTTTATGTCAATTAAGAGTAGCATATAGTATATGTATATATGCTTTAAATAAATTATAACTATGTATACATATCAAGCTTTTTGTCTCTTCTACTTTTTACATTATGTGTTTATTTCATTTTAGAATGGAAGGATAGTAAATGAAGCTTCCCAAAGCATATCTTTGTTAGTAGCTTTGAAAGTACTCCTATTTTTGTGTGTTCACCTGACAAAACAGGCAACATATAACAAATGTCACCCTGCAAACTGGCAACTCTGAAAGCAGCAGTAATTGTAGATCTCTCTCTGTCTCCTGTGTATCACCAATTGATGGTATTTGATAGCTGCTATTCAATAAAACATGCTACATGCCTTGTGTTTTTTTGTTTCATAATTCCAGTAAGTGAAGGTGCCCAGGACTGAAGACTTAAAATCTGGATTTGGCCTGGTAGAATCAAAGTTTATATGAGGGACATAGAAGGTGGTGTTCAGAGAGCTTGTGTTGGTAAATGTGTGAGTCTATAAAGTTTATATTGAGGGCTGGAGAAGAGATACTGGTTTCTGTGTTAGTGGGGCTTGGTAGAGAAGAAGGTGCCTCTAATGAGCAGAAAATGAGAAGCAACTGTGAAGTGAGTTGAAAGGTTTTCAGAATGAAAATACAGAGAGAGAGAGAACACAGAGCCTAGGACACTTAGATTTATCCCCTTTAGAAGCCATGGATTCTTACCAGGCAATGTGGAAACTCAGACTTAATTTATTTTATATGCTTTCTTAGAGCACTCCAGGGGATTCTTCAAACACCGTGCTAGGCTGAGAGCTGGGCAGGAAAAGTTTCAGGAGATATGGATACATACATCTGAATGCTGAGAATTGCAACATATACTTAAAGATTTAACTTATACTTTCAAATGTACTTTATTTGCACTATTTATGTAATTTGAGTGTTTTTTATAAAAATTTTCAGACTTACATACATTAAAGAAACAAAGAAAAGGGGTTCTCTATCTAAGTTTGGAAAGGAAAAATTAAAGCCGTGACCACTATTCAGGAGTCAAGGTGTAATATCTGTAGGCTACGTTGGAAGGTAACTTTGCCCAATGGTATCAGTGTTTTAATGAGAGCATCTAGTTTTCATATACAGTGAATTGGTGAAATATCAGAAATCAGAGAGTGTTTTGAGTGAAAGAGAGACCTTGTATGTATTTATGTATTATGTAGTAGGTGAGCTTTGATTGTTGTGTTGAGAATGGCCTTCATAGGAGCAAGGACAGTAAATGAATGAGCAGTTGCTTCCAGCTTGAACCAGAGACACAGCAACACTTGCTGAGAGGATTCTGAGTACGTTTTGGAAATAAAGGCAGCAAGATTTTAGATACATTGGATAGCTCACAAGAGAGAAGGTCATGTATGCTTATGACTTCCAAACGTGTATTTCCACACAGGAAATTTTTTCTGAATTTAGACTCACATTTCCTGCTATATGGTCAATAAATTTTTTTAAAATGATTTGAAAAAAGGAAAAAGATTATGTTATTTATGGACAAAAGTACAAATACCTAAGCAAAGGTAAAAAATGAATTTTTTTGAAAATACATATCAAACTGATCAGTGGTTCAATTTGTGAAGGAGAGGAGGAAGCAATGAAAAAGATATTCCTTATTGTTTGAATATTTAAAAGTTATTATTGCATTATCAAAATGAAGAATTGAAAACTGCCAGTATCCTCATGCAGACATTATCACTGTGAACATTTTATTCTATTACTAAAGTATCTAGATATTTGTATCAAGTCTATAATGAAATCTATATTCAATGGGCTCGAGCCACATCTGTGTTAAGTATGCTAATATGCCTGCCACGTCATTTAAAATCTTCATGAACATTATTTGGTTTGCAATAATATATTTTATGGAAGTATTTTAATTGGCTAATCTTGTTGTAAATGGATAATATTTATTTAATTAAAAGGATGCTATATTTTCATCCTAGAAAAAAATTGTATCTCCATTTATGATTACTTCCTTGCAGCTTTTAGATAAAAGACATGAACATCTTCGAAGAGTTTCAACAGCTAAGATCCCACCATTAGCCCCACTTTAAAAAGAGAATATTTGCTTACTCGTTGTAGTTGTAATCTTACCCAACCAAAATAAAAATGACAATTCTCTGGGCTGTACTAAGGAATGAGCTGAAATGTAGAGCAATATAGCAAGATACTGATATAATTCTCTGAGGAAGTCATAGATTCAGCTTCTCTATTTGGATTACATATGGTCAGAGGTTCCAGGAAACTCTCAATTTTGAGATTCAAGGAATTGGGAAACTGTGTCTACACTAATATCTATTTGTTTTAGATGAGAAAATGTCCAACCAAAATTTTCCACAGGATCACACCTTGTGGAAAGAGTGTTAATAGATGTATTGAGTGCCTTAGACGTATGTGCTGGCATAGTCTGACAGTGTCCCTTTGTATTCTGACTGGATACATGAAGCAGCTTGTATTAATCACAGTTCTCCAAAGAAATATAACCAGTAGGAGATATAGATATGTATAGTATATATTTATTATATATATATGGTATCTATCATGTATACATATATGTGGTTTATGCAGTTATAGAGGCTAAGTCCCACGACCTGCTATCTGCAAGTTGGAGACCCAGGAAAGATGGCGGTGTAATTCCAGTTTGAGTTCAAAGGCTTGAGACCCAGGGGAGCTAATGGTATAAATCCCAGTCCAAGGGCAGGAGAAGACCTATGTCCCAGCTCAAGCAGGAAGGCAGGAAGAAAAAGGGTCTAACTCATCCTTCCTTCATCTTTTGTTCTATTCAGGCCCTCAAGGATTGAACGATGCCCACTCACACTGGGGAGGGTAATCTACTTTACAGAGTCCACTGACTCAAATGCTAATCTTATCTGGACACAACCTCACAGACAGACCCAGAAATAATGGTTAATGTGGATACCCTGTTGCTCAGTCAAGTTGACACATAAAAGTAACGATTACATAGCCATATATTCTTTTTCTGTCAGTTGAGAGTAAAGCAGATTTGATTAAAGGCAGCTGACCTGAAGTTGCCTTTTGGTGGGAGGAGCTGGATTCTGAATGATAGTTGAGTCATTGTCATGGATCAAACTAATGAAGACAAGTGAAAATGGAGAAGTTTTAGAGTAGGGCAGGATTGAAGGGATGAAGTAAATATAGTAGAGAACTGGGCCAGAGTAGAATATAACAGTATATATATCCCATAGATTGCCAGCTCCGAATTCACGAGGCTTAGATTTCCCTCCAGTTCTATGACATACATAGGCTGCTGGATCTCATTACCAGTTGGGAAGTACTCTGACAAGGTTTTCTTTTTAATTAAGTGGAAAAAAGAAAACCAAAAACAGCTGATTCAGTTAACATCAACTGGCACACAAGCCCATGCCAAAAAAAAAAAAAAAGGCTTAAAGTTTAAAGTGGTTGAGTTGTTAAAAAATATTTTGTATATATACAAATGTATATATAAAATATATATTTCACACTAGACTATGTGAGCAGTAAATTTTTATTAGTTAAACATATGTTCACAGATATGTTCTTCTAATTGCTTAGAGACTATTTTTTATATTAAACTCTTAAGTTTATGTAGAATTTACACTGCTATTAGGTATAATCTATGGATCTAAATGGATGTTTTTGCAATTATCTATATTAATATCGCTATTGAAAAATCAATACATTTCTCATTTACTCTAGATTTTTTTGTAATTATTAAATTGTTTATTCTGGCTCCTTAATTTTCCTATGCTATTTCTCTTACGCAAAAAATTCAACATTAAAAACTGTATATTTGTCATTTATATACCCCCATGTCACTCATATTTTCTGTATTTTATTGCATTTAGTTTTATAGATGACATGCACAACTATTTTTCAAGCTACTTCATAAAACTTAATTAGGATTATGAGTATAATTATAATAAATTAGTTAATTGAATTCAGGAAGATTGAAGTCTTTATAATGTTGGATCTTGTACACAATGGCATATATTTATTTTTACAAAACTACCTTTTCTATTTCTCAATTCCTCCACATCCTTTTATTGAAAAACTTCTATATCAAAAGTTTTATGGCAGGCATCATGCTAGGCTCTGGGCATACAATGTTGAGTAGATGTAGTTCAGGTTCTAAGGTGATTACAGTCTAGCAAAAATGGAAAACAAGTGCACTGTTTCGCTAATTGGAGTATATTTACAGACTGAGCTGATGTGAAGGAAAGGAATAAAGTTTTATAAGCATATATCACAAAGTTCATTTCCTAGACTGGTAAGGAGCAGCCTCCATGAGAAATTGATGATTGACCTAAGCCTAAAGAAAGATTAAAAACTGATTAGATGAAGAAGGAGGGACAGGTGTTTCTAAGCAGTATATCATGTGACTCTAAAATGATGTAATTAAAAAACAAAAAGGTCAGTATGAGGCAACTGGTTCATATTTATTTTATAGAAGTTGGCGGGGCATATGTCATGAAAGGTTTTGTGAATTGAAAACCATGGTAAATTGAAGTGACTGTTGGCTAAGTATAAGAGTGATCTGTTCAGATTTTGCATTTTGAGAATATCGCTTAAGCTGTAATGCAAAGAACAGATTAGAAAAAGCCAGAGGTGATGCAGAGAGATGAGTTTATGAATTATTACAATTGTCCAGGCAAGATGCAATGGTAACTTGAATTAATAATACTTATGTTTTCTTATTATGTTACTTTTTAATATATCAGATATTTTGTTGCATAAACTCATATTCTATATTATGGCACTTTTTCACATCAGTGTTTTCATATCATTTTAACATTATTTTCAGTTTGAATTTTCCTTATCATTGAGCAGTGGGCTTTGGGTTTTTTTTTGCAATATGAAGCATGCTTTATGTCTCTTAAACTTTAAAAAATTTAGAACAATATTTGATTTATAGAAAAATTGTGAAGTTAGTACAGAGAATTCTTATATACTTCACACTCAGTTTCCTCTTAGTATATTCGTCACAATGAATCCACCCATATCAATACACAAGATTAATTACATTTTACTTTTATACCAATTTATGCCAGTCACCACCATATAAATAAGCCCTCAGTAACTGCATACTAAGCACTATATATCTCTGTATATCCCTTTTTCCTACCTAAACACCAGTACCTCTTGAACTTGTGGCACCCTTATCCTATGCCCTCTGGAACTCAGACTCCACCAGAGCAAGAGCCTCCTATATCCCCAACTGGTTGTGTGAGGGTTTCTTGTTCTTCCTTGTGCTGGCTGAAGCTAGCCTCAGAGGATGGTACCTTCTTGTACAACCTACATAAATCTCATACTCAGCCTTGAAGTAATTGAGGCTTCTCCTAATTCCTATTTGTTATTTCCAGACCAGCCTCCCTCACTCTTCTCTAAAACTGCCAAATTTTGAATTTTATGTCATCAAAGTATAATCCAAAAATTCTCTTCTTTGCAGTAAGGTGCAGTCATTCTGACCACTTCTTACTCCTCTAAGACAGTATCTCATTGTGACTCTCAAATTGTGCTCTTTTCAGAATTCTTGTGGGTTACAGTGTCATTACACTGCTTCTAATACCATATGCTATCAATTGATTGCCCTCTTTTCCTGCAAGATTCTTATCCTTCTTTCCTTGGCAACTCACTTTCTATATTATATTCTTGCCATCACCAATAATTTCAAATTTACACATACATCATCTCAGGTTTAAAGATCATAGTCTCTGCACTCCATTCTCTAAAACCATGCTCTTTGTTACTGACTCACAATATTGTTTCAGTTTTGCTGGGGCTTGCTGCTTATTGATCCTAGTTTTATTTTATGTCACTTCCTAGCTCCCATTTCCCAGCCAATATTCTCATCTTTTTTCTCATTTTCCTACTAAAATCTGTGATCATTCAATAATGTCACTCCTCTCCTCCTTCATCCACTCACGTAGAAATGTGCCAATTCTGGTTAAATTCAATTCTCTGTTCTTTCTGCCACATCACTTGTATAGGTGACTATAGGTAGAAAACAATGCTTACAAAAGGCACCCAATACTCATAAGTGTGTGCGCATGCACACACACACACAGTGACTGAGCCCACTTCAAATATGTGACTACTAAAAGCAAGTAAACCTGGCAATAACACAATTATGCATTGCCTTGACTAAGCCTCTGCCACTGTACCAGAAATAGTTTATAGTGATTATATTTTTACTCCTTGAATAGCTTCTTCTTCCTTTTCTTCCAGAGATTTGACCTGCTTCCTTTTTCCCTTTGTCTCCAAGGAAACTGAAACAATGAGATGAGATCATTCTCCAACTTTTACTACCATGTCTGCTTACCAGCACATATGTCCATTGTCACTCCCATTCTTATGAATAAACTGCACCTGAGCCTAACTAAACCTAGACATTTACTTATCGGATTCCATCACTTCTCCCATAGTTGAGGATGTCAGTCTAGAAATGGTTCCCTTTTTCTTCCACATTTTCAATTTTTCCCAGTATAGAAAATATTTCCTACCTTTGTTCTTGTTTTCCTTTGCTGCATTATTCTCCTCTCTATGACACCATGATCAATGATTCATTTCTCAGACATCTTCTTTCACTCTGTGTTTGCATGCCTCTTTCATGTCCTTATCCAGTCTCCTGGAATATCATATATAAACTTACGGTTCCCCAGATTGTCGAATATATTTAATTAAAGTGTGACATTTATATTCCCCAAATGCTGAATAAACATAGTTAAGTAAGGGTTCATGAAATTATCATACCTGTGTAACAAGCACACAATGAAATATTATTGGAATTCTAAAAGCCCCTCTGTGTCCCTTTCCAAGCATTAGCTCCCTAAGGTAACTGGCATTCTGATGCTTAACAAAATAGGAGCTTTTTCTGTTTTTGAACAATATATAAATGTAACCATAAAGTAACTCTATTTTGTCTAGGTTCTCTTACTAAATATTGTTTTGTTAGATTCATCCATGTTGTTCCCTCAAGTTGTCTTGTTCCTTCCCATAGGAGCATGTTATTTCACTGTAGAAATATATAACAATTTATTTGCTAGTTTTCAACTGAGGGCTCTTTGCTTTGTTTCCAGTTTAGGCTATAGCCTGAGTAATACTGCAAAAACATTGTTTTCATATCTAATATTGGTAAACATTTATTTTTCTCTTTTTGTTACTCTTTTTTTTTCTTGATATGTTTGAGCTTTATGTGCTATTCTGATACCTCGATATGGATGCTAAAATAATTTTCAGCTGTTTCTAATATTTATTGCGTTTTCTTAAATAACTGAGTTATTTAAATATGAATTTTTTTAAAAATTGAGGGGTTGGTTATTCTTTATTATTTATTTTTAGCTTAACTCTGCTGCTGTGAGAGAACTTCTTATGCATTTTTTCAATTTTTGGAATTTTTAGTTTTTATTATGCATTGAATGAGTTCCATGTGCACTTAAAAAGAGTTTTGTTTTGCAGTTGTAGTGTACTATGTTGTTTGGACTTTATATAGCTTGCTATAATTTTCTTATCTATAAAACAATGACAGAGGTGTGATAAAGTCCCACAATGATTGTGGATCCCCCTAATTCTCTGTATCTACTTTTGTTTCTGGAAACATTTACTGTTAATATTTTCTGTTTACTGTTAATGTGCCATTGTGTAATTAGATGTGAACATATTTAGAATACTGTTTTAGTGAACTAATTCTTTTACCTTGATGCTAAATTCACCATTTTCTGTAGCAGTGCTTCTTAACTAACCAGTTTTGTCTGATTTAGTATAACTTTGCATTAAATTACTGACTCGATGGATATCTAATATTTCAAACTTAACATGTGTAAAATAAAATCTCACTCTCCCTCTAGAGACTCATTCATTCTGTAGTTTTTTCCATCTTAATTAATAGCAACTCCATTTTTTCCATTCCTCAAATCGAAATATAGAGTATCATTTCTCTTTCTTTCAATCTCTTTTTTCAGCAAATTCCAATAGTTTTACATTCAGAATATGTGTAGAATATGATGATACTTTGCTACCTCCACAATTACTACCCTGTTTGAATCACTGTACATACTCAGTCATCTAGATTGTATCAGTGGTATTCTAACTCATCTCCCAGCTACAGCCTTTGTGCCCTAGAGTCTATTCTCAAAAAGGTAACCAAAGTCATTGTGTTAAAGGTAAGACTAATAACGTCACTTCCCAACTCTCTTAGAGTAAATGTCAAAATTCTTATTCTCTAACTTTATTTTTCCTCAAAGTTCTTAGTAGCGTATAAGACACTGTAATATTGTATGCATGTGTGTGTGTGCATGTGTGTCTGTGTTTATTGACTTCCTCACTGTCTCTCTAAAATGCAAACTCTATGAAACATGAAAGAGAGTTTACTATATTTCATTAACTGCTCTTTTATCAGTACAAACAATGAGGCTTGGCACATATTAGGCATTCAAAAATATTTATTGAACGAATAAATGATGACCTCTACTTTTCTATTCAAGGACAAATATAGTTCCTTCCTCTGGTAGGACTTGGCAACTTTAGAACATAAATTAATCTATAATTATTCTCTACTTTAAGTTGCCCACAATAGTTGTTTTCTTAATAATGGGCAATTTAAATCTTGGGAAAAAATGCACTTAATTATTTGTTTAGGGACTAACGTTGGTAATATAGTGATCCCTATGTATTGATAATTCACTTCTGTATCTCTTAAAAGATAATGAAAGCTGTAAGCGTAAGTGCATTAAATGTAAAGAGAAAGCTGTGGTAATAAAGCTCTATTCTGGCAAAACAAATAAGCAAACAGATAAATATACTGGTAAGAGCAGTTATTTGAAGTTTTATATTAGTGATGCACAGGTTTAAAATGTAAATGATCAACACTTGAAATTATTTTTCAAAACAAATTCAGTGTCTAAGTGAACTAGTTGAAGTTTTAAAATGTGGAACAACAAAATGAACTGCCATTTGCTAAACTATAGATAATCAGGAAACATCTTTAATGGTGAGATTAAAAATAAGATTGGGGAAGCAATTAAAATACAACATAAGTGGAAATTTTGAGTCTGAAAATATGCTCTGATAAAATTATTATAAAGAACCACTTAAATCAGAAGACTAACAATCAAAGAAAGGATATCTGCATTATTTTATCCTTGTTTCTTTTAATGGAAATAGCTATTTCCCTAAAATAACTTGTTTTAGTTTTGATCTTCTTGAAGGTTACTCAGCCAGCAAAATTTAATAAGGCAATAACTTATTATTATTCATAAATCTATCCTTTTGCCAAATATTTATTGATTTCACAGTATGTCTCGTGTTGGAGATACTAATGTATTTAAGGTGAGCTATATTATATTTATCTGGATTCATTCGTGAATCCTTTGAAATAACCAATGCTATTAAAATGAAAATTACTGAGAAATAAAGTGTTTAGTACCAATTCAAAAGTATGTAAATAATGTTAATTCAATGAGAGATTCATAAACAAGGACTTCTTGGAGATTATAGATACGAAAGATTTTTAAAAGTTGGTAAAATTTGAACTAAATATTTAAGAATGTATAATATCTTACCATAAAATTTAACCATATTCTTCTCATTTAGAAAAAAATATTTAAAGTATGGAAGGGGTTAACATATCTGTGGAACGGCAAAAAGTTCCATGTGTTTCTTTCCCTAAATAAATGATCCCAGACATAGAAGATGAGGAAAATCAGGAGATATTATACTGTGGATTTTTATTTCATATGCAAACTGTATTAGTTGCTACAGAAATGAAAAAGTGACCAAAAGACATGATTATATTAAAAGGTAATATGTTTCTGTATTTAGCAAACATAATTTTTCTTATCATTTAATATCTTTGCAAGGCATCAACAATGCTTAGAGAATAGATGTTCCTAGTGCTGTTTTTAATGAAAGGGTGGCCTTCAAAAGGTGCAAGTGGCCTCAAGGTTGCCTGAGCCTAATTAGTGTGCGTTCTAGAGAAGGTATCCATCTGCTTCATGCTCACCTGTGTTCTACATGAGCTCACCACTAGTGGAAAAAGATGATTTCTTAAGCGATTCTACAGAAGGAAGACTGCAAGGAACTTTGTGAAAAGGATAAAAAAATGTCTGCTCCCAAGGAATATAGAAATTAGGGCTTCCCTGGTGGTGCAGTGGTTGAGAGTCTGCCTGCCGATGCAGCGGACACGGGTTCGTGCCCCGGTCCGGGAAGATCCCACATGCCGCAGAGCGGTTGGGTCCGTGAGCCATGGCCGCTGAGCCTGCACGTCCGGAGCCTGTGCTCCGCAATGGGAGAGGCCACAACAGTGAGAGGCCCACGTACCACCAAAAAAAAAAAAAAATATATATATATATATATATAGAAACTATACTATAAGATATACCCCAGAATCAGTTCAACATTTACATTTGAGAAATGTAGAAATGGAAATTAAATATATGTGTGATCAAATAAAGCCATCTGAAATTAGCTTGTAAAATGTGTCTTAGATTTTGCTCTCTGAAAGGGAACCATATTATTTAGGATAAACTGTCATAAAACAAAACTCAAAATATCTCAAACACATAACACAAGAGAAGTTGTTTCTATCACATTCTTAACAGTTTGATAGCGATACTCACAGGGTGGACTTTCCTGTATAGATTTAAGGACCTAGGTTCTTCCATCTATAGTGCATCATTCCCTACAGCCTGAGTCCTAAGTCGGATGCCCTGAAACATGTGGTAGGGAAAGGTCATGAGGGAACTTGCAGGAGGATTTTATTGCATGGAATAGTCCTAGAAGTGACCATATTGTTTCCATTCACTTTATACTGGTTATAACTCAGTCACATGGCCACACCTAGCAAAAAGGAAGGTTGGAAAATAGGCTATTCCTATGCCTGGTAAGAAGAAGGAATTGTTCTATGTGCCCCCAAATTTCTGTCATCTATATCCTCAATCTGTCTCTTCATGGTCACAAAGATTTCACGTCTCCTTTCAACCATGAAATATATCCACCATCTTCTAAGGTAGACAGCCCCAAATCCCTTGCATTTACTCCACCCAACTTAAAGTCCAGGATCTGTGGGTGATTTTCAGACTTTTCCATGATGTATGGATGTGATATCCTTTGGTCTTTTGACCTATGGTCTAAAGAAAGAAAACCTGTTATCTCTCCAACCCAAGTCCTATTATTTGTCATTTCTATGCATAGTCCATATACAATAGAGAAATTGAGACAGAAATCCACAAAGAAAAAACTAAACAGAAAACATCAATTTGGAAAATGAGAATGAGAGTACAAAAGCTACTCGTCCAGGGCTTCCCTGGTGGTGCAGTGGTTGAGAGTCCGCCTGCCGATGCAGGGGACACGGGTTCGTGCCCCGGTCCGGGAAGATCCCACATGCCGCGGAGCGGCTGGGCCCGTGAGCCATGGCCGCTGAGCCTGCGCGTCCGGAGCCTGTGCTCCGCAATGGGAGAGGCCACAGCAGTGAGAGGCCCGCGTACCGCAAAAAAAAAAAAAAAAAAGCTACTGGTCCGTATCAACTTGGGGTGGTAGATAGAAAATCATTGATTAGTCCCTGATTTCACTCCCTGGGAAGAATTCCTTTGGTAATTGTTCTCATGCCCTTTGGGAGGTTTCTTCCTGTCTGTTCATCTTTATGACTTTATCTGTGTTGGGTGTTGTAGAATAGTTCCATCTGTGGCTGGTGTATGTTTGTGGACCTATAGGTTGTTTTAAAACAAAAATGATTTATGTTTGTTTTTCTTCTGTTTTGTTATGGCTTGTGTTTTCTCTGGCAATGCAATTCATTCAAAATTTACCAGGCACCTTCTGATCTATTCACTCCCTGTCAGTTACATGTAGCAGTCAACCTACTGAAGTTCTCTACTAGACATAACTGATAATCTGAGTTATATCATTGATTCTTTATGCCATGCTTTATATCTCTCAACTTAATAGTTGGAATGATGAAACCAGCTGAAACTATAGCTGGGGTGGGAAGATAACACAATTAAATTTACTTTTGTACCATGGCTGATTTTGTTTTATGGGCAAACACACCTGTGAGGATTGTGACTTTTTCCTTTCCACATCCAATATTTATGGTTATTCTGATTCACTGGAAACAGGTTCCTCAGAAGAAAGTCTCTGAACTCGTGCCAGTGGGCCAAATCCAGTCATGACTATTCTTCCACAAATAGCCTATGGACATTTTCTCATTATAATAGTAAAGTTGGTGCTCGCTTCGGCAGCACATATACTAAAATTGGAACGATACAGAGAAGATTAGCATGGCCCCTGCCCAAGGATGACATGCAAATTCGTGAAGCGTTCCATATTTTTTAAAAAATAGTAAATTTTGGTAGTTGTGATGGAGAACATATGGCATACAATGCCAAAAATATTTATTACCTGACTTTTTACAAATAGTTAACCCCTAACAGATTCATTAAGCTTCTTGTATTTCTTCCAATTTATCACAGATAATATTTTACTGAATGTTTTTGCAATATATAAACACGATTGCCATCTCTCACCTTGCTATGTCTGTTTCTTTGCTTTCTGTTTCCCAATTGCAAAACCCATGTCATATATCATAATAACAAAATAATGATATTTATGCTATCAAGGTTGGAAAAAAATTATGATGGAAGAATTTCCAAATGTTCTTTCCTGGTGTATTGATCTGTTTTGTGGACTCTTGCTTAAGTTATATTCCCAGTGTGACTTCTTTTTTCCTTTGCTTTTAATAAGTGAGATTGTTTTTCAGTCGTATTTTTGTTGAGTTTAACTTTCTTCCATATTTCATGTTCCCTTATCCTATTTTTTATCTATATTTTTATATTGAGAATTCTAGTCAAATGTTTTATGATCTTTTGACTGAATGTTCGTTTTTAAGAGTAAGGCACCTAAAATCTGATAGGCATTTATGTGCACAGTCAGGACTTGCCAACTTATTGGCTGACATAGATTAAGTTGAGTGAGTAGAAAGCAAGTCATTCTTTTGGCAGAGCCACACAAGTCAGTATCATTAGGTCTTTCATTGACATTTACCCCATTTTTAGTAAAGTATCTCTCTAGTCTGTGCCTTTCTTTCAATTTCTATTTTATACTCTGTTCTACACTTACATGATAGTTGACAGATTTTGCTTTGTTGTGGGTTAATTACTTTAGAATTTCCTTAAATGTTCTATAAATGAATACAAGTTGGCCTTAAAATATTTCATTGTACTTCTTAGCTAATATTAGATTATGCTATTATATTACATTGCCAACCATCTGGCTTCATCTAGTTTATTTGCAATCTTTTTGAGTTTTTTTGCTTTTGAAACATATTCAAGTATTAGAATTTGGAAAAGGTACTATGAGAGAAGTAAGGTAGTCAGAACATTACAAATTGGACGACAATTAAATTTCTATCAAATAACTATCTTTCACAATCTTTATTCACTTGGTTCGGTGGCAGGCCTACATAATAACTTGCATAGACCTATCACTTTCTTAAACATTCAGGCAGAAAATTTCTTAGATTATCTGGTAAGTATACACTAACTCTGTGGTGCTGGTGAGATTTTATAAACTAAAATGCAACTAAATCTCATTCTGTTTTACTTGTATTTACTTTGGATAACATGGGCCACTCAGTTCTAATTTCAACAAGGTAGACACACTTGTCAATAGAATGCAAATACATGTGCGGTAAAATTTTCAAAGCTTGCAATCACATCTATGAAAGGTTTTCAGGAATCCACCAGGCTAAAACACACTAGTTAAAACACTTTTTTTATACTTCATGCCAAATAATCATAGTTAAAACTTTATAAACGTCATGTTAAAATTTTAAAAATCTTTAGGATTAAAGTGATATTTTCTTTACCATAAAATATTTGAAACTGTGGTGAGCTAGAATGTAGTTATGTAATTTAATTGTCATTAAACCAAATATTAGATACATTACCCCTTGAAAAACTGAAAGTCTTGAACAATACTTGATATAGAAACAATCAGGAACATTTCCAGTTTTCTGCTGTCACTGACAACATGCTAAAGTAGTTTACCATATAGTTTTTAAATAACGGAAAGAAATAGTGCTTCCAGCATCGTAAAGACTTATCGTTCCTTAAGAGAGTGCTTTGTTCTATACTTTGTTTCTTTCAATATCCATGGATTAAAGACTGAATATCAAGAAAACAATTCAACCTACTTTTTTTTTTTTAACATCTTTATTGGAGTATAATTTCTTTACAATGTTGTGTTAGTTTCTGCTTTATAACAAAGTGAATCAGTTATACATATACATATGCCCCCATATCTCTTCCCTCTTGCATCTCTCTCCCTCCCACCCTCCCTATCCCACCCCTCTAGGTGGTCACAAAGCACCGAGCTGATCTCCCTGTGCTATGCGGCTGCTTCCCACTAGCTATTTTACGTTTGGTAGTCCGTGCCACTCTCTCACTTTGTCACAGCTTACCTACTTTATTAGGTTCCAAGGCAGGAAACAGTTTCAAAGTCCACATCTTGGCCATATCTCAAATTCGAGCTTTTTGTATTTTCTCATTCATATTAAAAGTCTCCATCTTCAGCAATATTACCACATCACCTAATCAGTAGGTCTACTTTAAATTTAAAATACTTTCTGACACTATAAAAATTTCTTAAGTTTGTATAAACTAGGTATCTGTGGGGTAGGAGAGATTTGCGTAAATGAGATACAAAAATGAATAAAAACATTTATTGCTTTGAAGGATTATAATATGCGATTTACTGAACTCAGCAAACAATCTATTTACTGTTCATATTGGAAGAAAATAATAGGTAAGAGAAAAAATGAGAAAGAAAAAACATTCTTTCAGAAGGTAGTGAAAAACAAAAGATTGCTGCAGAGAGCATTGGTGTTCAGTTTTAAGCCTTGAGAATGAGAATAAATGTTTTTCCTAAGTTGCTGTATATTTTTTGTCTCAGACATTTTTTTTTACCTTTTTTTCTAGTCCTAAAAGTGAAATGGATTATCAATAATTGCTCTACAATTCAAAATAACAGAATTCTGTGCTCTTTATGTTGACTTAAAAAAGTGTACAACATGAGAGTTGTGAGTTAAGTTCTATTTGGGGCAAAATGAGGACTATAGCCCAGGAGACAGCATTTCAGATAGCTCTGAGAAACTGCTCCGAAGAGGTAGGGGGGAAGGAAGGTCAGTATACATGTGATTTTGGTGAAGGGAGAGTAACATGCAATCAAGGACATATTTTTGCAGAAGATTTCTGCTAGGCACGCGGAGCAGTCGTCACTATGAAGGATTTTAGTGCTTTTCTAGATATGAGGAGATACAAGAATTGGGCTCATAAAATCGGCTTCTGAAAATATCTAACTATCTGAAGACCGGTTCTGCCAGTTCTTCCCAGAGCACAAGAGTGTCTCATTTCTGCTCTTCACCCTGAACTCCTTTCAGGGAGCTGTTGAAAGTCAGCAGCTGCAGCAGCTCCTGATTTCATCCTTGTAGAGGTAGATGGCAAGTGCCAATGGCAAGTACCGATTTGTAGTTGACATTTACATTATTCAGATATTCAATCAGTTTCATGAATTTTTTTATGAGAAGGCACTCAAATTCACAGAAGGTTGATATGTGATTGTATTAATATTGAGTTGTTAGTAATAATGAGAGTTAATGTGAGGGGTGTAATTAAGCAGAAGAGAGGATTCTCAACTTGTGAGGAATCATCTCAGTCATCTGTGTCATTGTTTTTGCAATATAAATACATGCTCGGAAGTGTAAGAGGAAATGTATAGAAATGTATTATTTGTGGCAAAGATAGTGGAGATTTATCAGGAAAGTCTTCAAAGCTTATCACTGGCTAATGATCAAAAAGAGAAAAAGAAAATTCTTTAGAGAGCTTTGCCGAGTATTAGGACTCTGATTCTCTTGTTAAACTTCTTTTTTTGAGAATTATAATAAAATTATTTATCTTAGTTACTCTAGATAACTTTGACAACATGTGTGTTTAATTTTCAAGGTACATTAATTTTGAGAGCTATAGCTAAACATATTTGAGTATTTTAATCATTTTATCTTTGTACTATAGTATTAGAAAAATGGTATGGCCATATTCTATAATCGGTTGTAAAGTGTGCCTCTTAAAATCTCAGTGGCTGTTTTTAAGGAGCAGAATTGTATATGTCAAGCATGATTACTTTAGAGCCATCTAAGCCTAAAGTGCTTCAGTCAAGTAGTTAATAATTGTTAGTTTCATGTTGTTAGAAATACTAACCAGAAATGTTCCCTACCACTTCTACAGATTGTTAAAATATATTATTGAAAATAAAACAAACACATTCTATTATTAAAAGCCTTACAACATTAAATCTGCCCAATAATGTGCTAAAGTTATTCTAACTTTAAACATACATTGTCAACCCTTAAAAAATAATTGCCTCTGCAAGCTTTTTAAAGAGTCTTGATGTTACTATCCAATAAGAATAAGGGTCAGAATTCCAATAAAAGTAAGGATCAAAATTAAGACATATTACTCACCTTTGGACAGGATGAATCTGCAATATAATGATATATCTATGTGGAGCTGTTATATAAGCAGTTGAAGACAAATTCACATGATTTGAGTTAAAAACTAGGCAATTCATGTGGATTTAGAAGTTGAGAGTTTGAAATATGATCTTTCTATTATTACTATTACTTCATAGTTGATAGAAAGAAAATGACTATCCATGGAGGTTCCTTGGATAAGGGTGAATTCATCAGCAAGAAAAAAGGTATGTCAGCTAGGTAAGAGCCATAAAACCTAATGAAGTCAATAGGGAATTCCCAGAAAATTTAAGAATGTTGTTTTAGAAAAAGTTATATTTAGTATATAATTCACTTTTCAGTATATTGTTATGAGAGTAAACTAAATATCTGTTAAAAAAATAATAGCATGAAATAGAACTGTGACTTATAAAAGCAACACCATATATTCTGCTGGCATCTATTTTATTGTTACACCATAGCAACTCTAGATTTAACTTCTCTTTTACTCAGGAATATTAAGCTTTATCAAATGCTATTTTTGGCAAATATTGGTTTGTGTTAAAAAATTTTGTCTCTCAAAAATCATTGTATTGGGCTTCCCTGGTGGCGCAGTGGTTGAGAGTCCACCTGCCGATGCGGGGGACACGGGTTCGTGCCCCAGTCCGGGAGGATCCCACGTGCCGCGGAGCAGCTGGGCCCGTGAGCCATGGCCATTGAGCCTGCGCATCCGGAGCCTGTGCTCCACAACGGGAGAGGCCACAACAGTGAGAGGCCTGCATATCGCAAAAAAAAAAAATCATTGTATTTATATAACTATGTATTTCTATGATATATATGTATAGTATTTATATGTGTGTGTGAGAGTGAGAGACTGAGTCAAACAGGTATTATCTTCACTTTGTCAACATGTTTTTAAAATACTTTTATCTAATTAAATAGGTTTATATGTATATTTCATAATTCTTATCTTTATTAGGCATCTTTATTATTTATATACAGTAAGTACCCTACACACGAACCTTCAAGTTGTCAACTTTCAAAGATGCGAGCGTGAGTTCTCATGTCCTATCAAGTTCATGTGTCTGGCGTACATTGTCACGTGCATGCATCCTCTACAAGTGGTTGTGCTTTTGTGTACTTTACAGTATAGAGTACTGTAGTACAGTGTCTTTATTTCAAGCCCAGGATGTCCGGAAGCAAGTGTAAGAGAGGCAGTGATGTAGCTGGTACTGCTAAGAAGCAGCAAGTGATAACGATGGAAACAAAAGTGAAGATAATTGAGAGAGTGGAGTGGGGTGAAAAGATGGAATTGGAAGCCCAGAGAAAGGACGAAGGAGAGACAAGAGGAAGAAGTAACTGAAAAATCAAAGAGATTCAGGACTCAGGAAATGGCAAAGGGATTTTCTTTATTTGAAGAGGCACTGTTAGTTTTTGAGGCACAGGACCCGAACATAGAACGGTACAAGAAGGTTGCAGCAGTCTTTCAGAATGCAATCCAGTGCTACAGTGTCATCTATGACAAGAAAAAAGAGCTACTACTCAGACATCACTGGATCGTTTTTTCAAGAAGGTCGATAGAATTGAACCGAGCAAGGAGCCAGAACCTGTGCCATCCACGTCAGGCATGAGTGAAATTGCAGCTTGCTCTCCGTCTCCTGTTGCTGATGATCCTTCAGCTCTACCACCTCCCACCTCCTCTCCCTCCTCCTGTCGATAACTCTTCTTGCCTGTTCCCTCGATGCCAGCCCGTGTATGCCTGCTGTTGTACTGTATTACCGTACTTTTCAAGGTACTGTACTGTAAGATTAAAAATGTTTTTTGTGTGTGTTTGTTTTTCTATGTATTATTTGTGTGAAAAGTATTATAAACCTATTACAGTACAGTACTATATAGCCGACTGTGTTAGTTGGGTACCTAGGCTAACTTTGTTTTGGACTTATGAACGCGTTCTTGGAACAGAACTTGTTTGTATGTATGGGACTTACTGTACTGGTTTGTAAGAAAAAAGATTTTAAAGTTCTCCTTTTCTCCATGCTTTAGAATAGTATCAACCATATCCAAAGTATCAGTTATTAAATAGGCCTAAGATTTAACCTTTGCAGTCATTTGAACTTGGCACTTTTTTTTTTGTGGTACACGGGCCTCTCACTGTTGTGGCTTCTCTCGTTGCGGAGCACAGGCTCCGGACGCACAGGCTCAGCGGCCATGGCTCATGGACCCAGCCGCTCCGCGGCATGTGGGATCTTCCCGGACCGGGGCACGAACCCGTGTCCCCTACATCGGCAGGCGGACTCTCAACCACTGCGCCACCAGGGAAGCCCGTGAACTTGGCACTTTTCATGGTGGCAGGCAGTGAAAAGGAGTGGAACCATCGTTAATTCCGTTTCTCAATTTTTCCTCTATTAACTCCTCTGCTCAGTTTTTTATGTCGAAACAGGAAAAATATAATTGCTGTTGAGTTTAAATCAGTATTTACTAAACTCCTAACAACTTAATATATACAAATACTTCAGAAAGTTTATATAGATAATCTTTAATCTTTATTTCTTTGGTTAAACCTTGGGTGTCTCAGAATCATGTTAAGGGATGTGCCACTGGGTTGGGGATTTTGTGGTGTTTTACAGTGTATTTCATTACACAGAAATTTTCTTGAAATTGGCTAGTGACCAAGTGTCAGTCTAACCCAATCCATGACCAGCCTATCCCAGCACATAATTTTATAAGGCAGTTATTATTATTTCTTTTTTGCAGTCATAAGCTTGAGGCCCCTTGACATTAAGTAATATACTCAAAATCTTTCACTCGACAAATATTTATTAGGCACACAATGGATGCCTGGTTTCAAAGTCATATATGCTGAAGTCTTAAGTAAATACACTGATTTTCAGATCAGAGATAATTCATTGAAATTGTTTATCTAAAGTACACTACCTCTCACCCAGTCTCCTTATTCATGCTAGGAATTGTGGAGATAAAATAGAATGAATCTTTGGCCCACAAGAAGCTTATACTGGATATAAAGAAATACAATATAAAAATTCAAAGATATTTTAAAGATTTTTAAATACCTTTTTTAAAGCAATGAGATATCTCCCACCTTTTGAAAAAGATTACTAAATATGTGACATGTATCCTGCCATATATTTTGCTACCAAAAATTGTGATGCATACACCTTATCAAAAATGTCACTCAATATATTTGCTGCCACCTCTTTTCTCTTAAGTATATATATGACCTTTTTATATGTAACAAACATTTGAAAGATAGTTTTGTTCCACATACAGCCAGAATTGTTTAATCTATATTCTAATAACTATATTTAGTTTTCCTAATATTCTATTATCATTAAATGTCCTGGACACATTTCCTAATATTTATTGCAGAATTGCCTTATTATTTCCTTATTTATGCAATAATGTACTTGAAACATGGTATTATAAAACAGCACAACTCTTTTTGAGCTGCTGGTAATATTCTATGTCTGTGCCTTGTTGGTAGGTACATGAATGTGCTTTTTGATAAATCATGACGCTACATAAATACTTGTATCATTTATTTCTTCATATAGCAATTAATTCTATTAAAGAGTTTGTTAAAAACACGTTTTGACATTTTGTGCTTAAACATTATTGACAGCTGTGAATTGCAATACCTTATGATGACTTGTTCTTCCATTTTGATTTTCTCTTTTTGTCTATATGGTTTTGTTTTCAGTGTATTACCTCTACTCCATTTGCAAACTATCTTCTCATGATATGAATCTCCTTAAATGCATAAATACATTTTTATATATTTCACTATTATAATGATAAGACTGTTAAACTACAACTTCTATGTGTGTCTACAACAAATTTATTTATGTGTGTTTCCTGTTCAAGGGTCTGAAGGTGGGTACACATTCTACTAGGGTTCAGTTGATCTTGGCCCAGTTTTGCTGATCCTGATTCCATGCTGTGAGTCTGTTTGGGGCCCAAGATTTATAAAGGAATGTGTGGCTTAAGAATTAGTTTTTCAGTATTTTCAGAGAAAATCCAGTTTTATGTTCTCTACAGCTTTGTGTCACATTCTTCAAATACTTGCTCAGATATCGTCTTCCTAAAAATGCTGCTCATGATCCCCCTTTATAAACATAATAAGCTTATTCCTCCCAATCTCCCTTACCTTATTGTAATTTTCCATTTTTTTTTTCCTGTTAAGACTTATTATTTCCTAGTATTCATATGATTTTCTTAGTTATTAGATTTTTAAAAAAATTATCTATTGACCTCTTCTAAAATGTAAGATGGTAGATATTTTTTGTTGGTTTTGCACCCTGATATATATCAATACCATCCTTCTTGGACAGAGTCTGGCCTATAGTAAGTGATCAAGAAGTATTTTCTGAATGAGTTAAAATCATCTAATCTCTTCCTGGATTATTATCATTTTTCATTTGTATAGTAGCTAACTATTCATTTTTGCACAATATAATAAACATTGAAACAACATTAAAAATTGACCTCATTAAACCAGAAATATGTCATCAAATAGATATGCCCTAAACTTGTTATTTCTTACTCTGTGCCTTCTCCCCAAATTGAACAGCTCTATAAACAGAACTTTCTTAAAAATAAATCCATTGTTATGAATTTCAATACATTAAAACTTGTGTTCTGTAAAAAGAACAAACCATCATGTATTTGATTATAATTTGCTTTATGACTAGCATAGAATTGCTGCCCTGGGATTTTTTTTTTCTTGTGTCTAGCCTTTTCTTGATCAGTAGGCTTCCCCTTAGAGGGATCATTAGAACACAAGTTGACATTCATTAGTATTTAGAAGATGAACAATGTGATGCATTTTCTTTTTGTTCAACAAGCTGGTATTATTCAATATGCAAACCATATCACAGCAACAAATAAATACATGACTTTAGTTTCCTAAGTTTTAGATTTAACAATGCAAAAATGGCTCCATTGGGCTTAACTCTATATTAAAATGTTTTGATAGTTTAGCTAGAGCATCAAACTGTGAAGAAGTAAGTATAATTTATCCAATTATGAGTTTTGAGATTAGACTGCCTTTCATGTGAAAGAAAGTGACATTATTTGTCATGACAATAGGTATATTAGGAATGAATGTGTCATTTGTACTGTTGTTGTAATAATTTATATCTAATTTTAGTAATTTCTTAATCATTTAAAAATGTTGCCTAGCCTCTTTTTCAGGAAAATAATAAAAATACATTATGTATTAAAACTATATTCCTGAGAAAGTCGACAGATAATTCTATTCAACATGTTAAATGCAGTGATACTGCAAAAAGGTTTTTGAAGGGTGAGTAGTTATCCAAACAAATTTACAAGATTTCTTAATTTTCAACACACATTGTCCTACAAGCAGCACAGAGAAACATTAAACAAAATATTAAAGTTTTTTTAATGTTAGTCATTTCTTAAATAATGTTAGTTTTGCATATTGCAAATGTTTTGACTTACACAGTTAATATTTTCATTAGATAAAAAATTAAGGTGTGCATTTTCTTAAATACTTTTTTTTTTTTTGGTATATAGTCCCATGAGTTTGTTCACATAAATATATTACTGTAAATACAACAAAAACAGGATACAGAATAATTCCAGTGTTCCAAAGAATTCTGTCAGGCTGTTCCTTTATATTCAGACCCTTCTTCCACTCTTACTCCATGGCAACTAGTCTATTCTTAGTTCTTCTGTTGTTTGATTTTCCAGAGTGTCACAGATGTGGAATCAGCCAGTCATCAATCTTTTGAAACTGGGTTCATCCACTTAGCATAATCCATTGCAGTCATCATGTTGTTGCATAAAACATTAGTTCATTTCTCTTTATTGCCGAGTAGTATTTCATTGTATGAATGTTTCACAGTTTGTCCATTTACCCACGGAAAGACTATTAGGTTGTTTTTAAGGAAATTATGAGTAGTGCCACTATGCACATTTCTATTCAAGTTTCTGTTTGAATATCAGATTTTACTAGTCTAGGATAATCACCTAGAAGCAAGATTGTTGGGACATAATGTTAATGTCTGCTTAGTTTTTTTATTTGTTTTTTTGTTTGTTTTTTTATTAAAGAAACTGTCAAACTCTTTTCCAGTATGGTGTACAATTAGCAACCCCAGCAGCAGTGTCTGTGATCCCACTGCTCCCTGGGCTAGCCAACACTTGGTTTTCGTGGTATTTTTTGTTTTAGTTATTCTAATAGATGTTTACTGTCTCTCACCATGCTTTGATTTTTGTTTCCATAATGACAAATAATGTTTAACATCTTTTCACGTGCATATTTGTAATCTGTGTATCTTCTTTGGTGGAGTGTCTTTTCACATGATTCGCAAATTTTTATAGGGTTGTTTGTTTACGTACTGCTGAGTTTTGATAATTCTTTATACATCCTGAAAACAAGTCATTTGTCTGCTGTGTGATTTGCAAGTATTTTCTTTATGTCGCTGGGTTGTCTTTATAATCTAACTTTTTCCTTCACAGAAAAATATTTTTAATTTTGAAAAAGTCAAATTATTCATTTTTTTCTTTTATAGAACATGCTTTTGATATCAATTGCAAGAACACTTTGTCTTATCCAAGGTCATGGAGATTTTTCTCCTGTGTTTTCTCCTAAGTGTATTGTATATATATTCATAATGCATTTTGAGTTAATTTTTTGTACGGTGTGAAGTGTAGGTAGAGCTGTTTCTCCTTCTCCATCTCCTTTTTCCTCTTCATCTTTGCCTTAGTCTTCATCTTCTTAAAACATGGAAATCCGGTTGCTTTGTGTTCTGACACTATTTTATGAAAAACTATCCTTTCTCTGTGAAGTTGCCTTTGCATTTTTGTCAAAAATCATTTAAACTTATTTGTGTGGGTCTATTTCTGGATTTTCTATTCTGTTTCAATGGTCTTCCTGTTTATCTTTTTGAAAATATTACACTGGCTTAACAAATGTTGCTTTCTTTTTTTAACATCTTTATTGGAGTATAATTGCTTAACAATGGTGTGTTAGTTTCTGCTGTATAACAAAGTGAATCAGCTATACATATACATATATCCCTATATCTTCTCCCTCTTGCGTCTCCCTCCCAACCTCCCTATCCCACCCCTCTAGTTGGACACAAAGCACCAAACTTGTCTCCCTGTGCTATGCGGCTGCTTCTCACTAGCTATCTATTTTACATTTGGTAGTGTATATATGTCCATGCCACTCTCTCACTTCATCCCAGCTTACCCTTTCCCCTCCCAGTGTCTCAAGTCCATTCTCTATGTCTGCATCATTATTTCTGTCCTGCCCCTACGTTCTTCAGAACCTTTTTTTTTTTTTTTTTAGATTCCATATATATGTGTTAGCATATGGTATTTGTTTTTCTCTTTCTGACTTACTTCACTCTGTGTGATAGATCCATCCACCTCACTACAAATAACTCAATTTCATTTCTTGTTATGGCTGAGTAATATTCCATTGTATATATGTGATGTGCCACATCTTCTTTATCCATTCATCTGTTGATAGACACTTAGCTTGCTTCCATGTCCTGGTTATTGTAAATAGATCTGCAATGAACATTGTGGTGCATGACTCTCTTTGAATTATGGTTTTCTCAGGGTATATGCCCAGTAGTGGGATTGCTGGGTTGTATGGTAGTTCTATTTTTAGGTTTCTAAAGAACCTCCATACTTTTCTCCCGCAATTTACATTCCCACCAACAGTGTAGGAGGGTTCCCTTTTCTCCACACCCTCTCCAGCATTTATTGTTTGTAGATTTTTTGATGATGGCCATTCTGACCAGTGTGAGGTGATACCTCACTGTAGTTTTGATTTGCATTTATCTGATGATTAGTGATGTTGAGCATCCTTTCATGTGTTTGTTGGCCATATGTATATCTTCTTTGGAGAAATGTCTATTTAGGTCTTCTACCCATTTTTGGATTGGGTTGTTTGGTTTTTGATATTGAGCTGCATGAGCTGCTTGTATGTTTCGGAGATTAAACCTTTGTCAGTTGCTTTGTTTGCAAATATTTTCTCCCATTCTGAGGGTTGTCTTTTCATCTTGTTTATGTTTTCCTTTGCTGTGCAAAAGCTTCTAAGTTTTATTAGGTCCAATTTGTTTACTTTAGTTTTTATTTCCATTTCTCTAGGAGGTGGGTCAAAAAGGATCTTGCTGTGATCTATGTCATAGAGTGTTCTGCCTATGTTTTCCTCTGAGAGTTTTATAGTGTCTGGCCTTACATTTAGGGCTTTAATGCATTTTGAGTTTATTTTTCTTTATGGTGTTAGGGAGTGTTCTAATTTCAATTTTTACATGTTGCTGTCCAGTATTCCCAGCACCACTTCTTGAAGAGGCTGTCTTTTCTCCATTGTATGTTCCTGCCTCCTTTATCAAAGATATGGTGACCGTATGTGTGTGGGTTTATCTCTGGGCTTTCTATCCTGTTCCATTAATCTATATTTCTGTTTTTGTGCCAGTACCATACTGTCTTGATTTCAGTAGTTTTGTGTATAGTCTGAATTCAGGGAGCCTGATTCATCCAGGTCCAATTTTCTTTCTCAAGAGAGCTTTGGCTATTTGGGTCTTTTGTGTTTCCATACAAATTGTGAAAATTTTTGTTCTAGTTCTGAGAAAAATGCCATGGGTAGTTTGATAGGAATTGCACTGAATCAGTAGATTGCTTTGGGTAGCATAGGCATTTTCACAATGTTGATTCTTCTAATCCAAGAACATGGTTTATCTCTCCATGTGTTTGTATCATCTTTAATTTCTTTCATCAGTGTCTTATAGTTTTCTGCATATAGGTCTTTTGTCTCCTTAGGTAGGTTTATTCCTAGGTATTTTATTATTTTTGTTGCAATGGTAAATGGGATTGTTTTCCTAATTTCTCTTTCAGATTTTTCATCATTAGTGTATAGGAATGCAGAAGATTTCTGTGCAGTAATTTTGTATCCTGCTACTTTACTAAATTCATTGATTAGCTCTAGTAGCTTTCTGGTAGCATCTTTAGGATTCTCTATGTATAGTATCATGTCATCTGCAAACAGTGACAGCTTTACTTCTTCCTTTCCGATTTACATTCCTTTCATTTCTTTTTCTTCTCTGGTGGCTGTGGCTAAAACTTCCAAAACTATGTTGAATAATAGTGGTGAGAGTGGGCAGCCTTGTCTTCTTCCTGATCTTAGCAGAAATGGTTTCATTTTTTCACCGTTCAGAACGATGTTGTCTGTGGGTTTGTTGTATATGGCCTTTATTATGTTGAGGTAGGTTCCCTCTATGCCTACTCTCTGGAAGGTTTTTATCGTAAATGGGTGTTGAATTTTGTCAAAAGCTTTTTCTGCATCAATTGAGATGATCACATGGTTTTCTCCTTTAATTTGTTAATATGGTGTATCACATTGATTGATTTGCATATATTGAAGAATCCTTGCATTCCTGGGTTAAACCCCACTTGATCATGGTGTATGATCCTTTTAATGTGCTGTTGGATTCTGTTTGCTAGTATTTTGTTGAGGATTATTGCATCTATGTTCATCAGTGATATTGGCCTGTAGTTTTGTGTATGTGTGTGTGGCATCTTTGTCTGGTTTTGGTATCAGGGTGATGGTGGCCTCATAGAATGAGTTTTGGAGTGTTCCTCCCTCTGCCGTATTTTGAAAGATTTTGAGAAGGATAGGTGTTATCTCTTCTCTAAATGTTTGATAGAATTCGCTTGTGAGGCCATCTGGTCCTGGACATTTGCTTGTTGGAAGACTTTTAACCACAGTTTCAATTTTAGTGCTTATGATTGGTCTCTTTATATTTTCTGTTTCTACCTGGTTCAGCCTTGGAAGGTTGTGCTTTTCTAAGAATTTGTCTATTTCTTCCAGATTGTCCATTTTATTGGCATATAGTTGCTTGTAGTAACCGCTCATGATCCTTTGTATTTCTGCAGTGTCTCAAGGAGAGGAGACCTGTCATGGGTGATAGAACCTATAGTGATGGTTGAAAGCAGCATATTGAAAAATCCTAGGATGGTTCTATCTTTTTCCCAAGGACAAGGACATATATATATGTTCTGAGACCTAAAACAATCTTTGGGTTAGCAATTTTGCAACTTATCTATTCCATGATACACAGAGAAAGAAAGGGGGAGAGATAGAAAGGCAGAGAGACAGAAAGGGAGAGAGAGAATTTATATTTTAATAAATGAAAAACATTTTGCAAAAGAAATCTTTAAAATATATTTTAACTTTTATAAGTGCATTTTTAGGGAAACTGTGAATCTAAAAAATTCAGAGGTCTTGCATGAATATTTTGCACATGAAGTCAGGGGCTTCAGGTTGCACTGATAATAATTTACTGTGATGTTCCTAGAGCTAAAATTTGAATTTTCAAGTTAATGAAAAAAACTCAAAATACCATGCAACTCTAAAACCCACCCTCCATACATACTTTTTGTGGAAGAAGAAAGACATGCTTTCATGGACAAGACATATCAGATTTTTTCTCATACTTAAAGATCAAGATGTCTTTGATCCTATGTGTAAAGATTTTTACAGGCTCACTCATGATCTATTGAGGGTGTGGAGAAAAGGGAACCCTCTTGCACTGTTGGTGGGAATGTAAATTGATACAACCACTATGGAGAACAGTGTGGAGGTTCCTTAGAAAACTAAAAATAGAACTACCATATGACCCAGCAATCCCACCACTGGGAATATACCCAGAGAAAACCATAACTCAAAAAGATACAGGCACCCTAATGTTCATTGCAGCACTATTTACAATAGGCAGGTCTTGGAAGCAACCTATATGCCCATTGACAGATGAATGGATAAAGAAGATGTGGTACATATATACAATGGAATATTAGCCATAAAAGGGAATGGAATTGCATCATTTGTAGAGACATGGATGGACCTAGAGACTGTCATACAGAGTAAAGTAAATCAGAAAGAGAAAAACAAATATCGTATATTAACACATATATGTGGAATCTAGAAAAATGGTACCGATGAACCTGTTTTCAAGGCAGAAATAGAGACACAGATGTAGAGAACAAACGTATGGGCCCCAAGGGGGGAAAGCCGTGGGGGGTGTGGTGATGAGATGAACTGGGAGATTGAGATTGACGTATATACACTAATATGTATAAAATAGATAGCTAATGAGAACCTGCTGTATAGCACAGGGAACTCCGCTTCACTGTACAGTAGAAACTAACACAACATTGTAAAACAGCTATACCCCAATTTAAAAAAAAAAAAAATTCTTAAAGCGTATTTTTAAAATATACATTGAATGAATAAAAAGAGATAGAACATCTTTAGTCCAAAATGTTTATTAAAGTTAACTATCACTTGGGAACTACATTTCAATAGCATATTGATTCAAAATAGTAACTAGACAAATCAGTTATCTAAAACTGCTAAAAATATTTCTTTTCAACATAACATTAGTTAAGCAAAAGAATTACAAAATGTTGGACCTATATGATAATATATTTAATTTTTTGACACTGACATTACTTCTGGGCATTATATGTGATGACTGAACAAAACATTTTTAATATTTATTAGATACATCATATTGCTTATGGAGTTTAAAAATTTAACAAGTAGAATTTATGACTGTAGATGTGATAAAGAAAACAAAACCTTTTTAAATTGGTTCAGAAAATTCTTCCATATACAGACTTTATCCAAAATCACACTATTTTTTTGTCCAAAACTCAGCTGATTTTTTTAAAATTAATTAATTAATTTATTTATTTTTGGCTATGTTGGGTCTTCGTTTCTGTGCGAGGGCTTTCTGTAGTGTGGCGAGCGGGGGCCACTCTTCATCACAGTGCGTGGGCCTCTCACTATCGCGGCCTCTCTTATTGCAGAGCACAGACTCCAGACGTGCAGGCTCAGTAGCTGTGGCTCACAGGCCCAGTTGCTGCGCGGCATGTGGGATCTTCCCAGACCAGGGCTCGAATCCGTGTCCCCTGCATTGGCAGGCAGATTCTCAACCACTGCGCCACCAGGGAAGCCCTCAGCTGATTTTTGATAACTACAAAATAGTAGTGGTTTTCAAATTTTCAAAAAGCAAAAACAGTTCATTAAGATAAATTGTACTAAAATTTTGTTATAAAGTAATACTCTGTTCATGAGGCAAGGATGAGGAAAAACTGTTATTAAAATACAATACTTTATTGTGTAAAATACTGTATGATATGCAAGTGTTTCCAGAGAAAATTCTGTCTTAAATATTTTTTGTTACTTAATACATAGACATGATACTAACGTATAAAATTATCTTCCTCTGAATTGTCTCAGTCATACAGTTCTCTTGTTCTATTGAATTGTGCACTCTATTTTATTAGTGTGTTTTATATATTATATATGTTTACAATAGAAGTAGCTAAAAGAATATTCACAATTTTCCATGAGTATTATTTAAATTATAATTAAGATTCCTCAAGCACAAAGCCTTCAGAATTAAAAATTAATAGCTCTCACATGACAATAAATCCTACCTTTGCAAAAATTCAAGTTATGTTGTTAAAATATTGTAATTTTAAAGAGAAGCTAAATCATAATCATTTTTGTTGAGTGTATAGACATATACGTTTATGCATATATATATGATATTAATGGAGTTTTCTTTTGTGTAAAATGAAACAATTAACTCTGGATAATATGTTTCTAAATTACTTAAAAACAGATCCAAAGATGGTATTTCATACTAATTTAATTTTCAGAAAATACTGCCTTTTTTCTTTTTGTTTTATTCTTTTCTAAATGATCACTTCTCTATCATCCAGTTTGAAAAGAAAAAAGTTAAAATATTGTAAGCGAAGGAAGTAGGTTTCATTTTACATGTGAATTATGACCTGTTGGTAACGGCTTTTTTCTACGTTATGAATGATTTTCAGGTTGTGACCAGGCTCAAAAGGAAATGATGTTGTGATCAATTTTTGCTACCAGATTTTCCAATTTATACAGTTGCATTATGTGCTGTATATGCCTTAAGGTAGTTTAAAACAAACAAACAAAAAGATAAGAACAGAATTGCTGCATTGAGCAGAATATATACTCCTAACCATTTAATCACCATTCTCAGTTTTCTATTCCTTGCAGTCTCTTATCAAATAACTGCTTTTATTAGGTATAGTCATAATTTTACTTCACTTGCTGCTACTTAAATGATGTAAATAAAATAGTCAAAAACGTAGAAAACAGTGTAATCAAATACAAATTAAATTTATTGTAACATATATGTTTATATATATATATTTGTGTATATGTGCATATCAGGTTTTTTAATTACAAATAATTTGGGTTATAACAGTGACAAAGGCCACTATGTTTAGAATCTAAAATCCATGTAGTATATATCTGAGCTTCCTGCCTAAATTTTATTACAATACTTCAGAATAGTGGTGTCTAAAGCCTTTGATAAATGCTTACACTAATTCTGTTTGGAAATATTCATTTTATTTTAAACTCTAGGGATTTTTTACATATCATTTTGTAAGCTAAGTAATAAGTTTTCCATCAAACAAGTACTGAAACAAAGAAAAAGTAACCATACGCAAGAATCAGCAGAAGAAATGGAAAATGGGCAGATCAGCAAGGGCTTTTAGATATTAGACATAATAGACACAATATATCAAATAGATGTATTTGAAGAAATTAAAGCCAAACTAAAATACTTTGAGTGAAAAGAATTGTATAACAATGAGTATATATAATGAGCAGACTTGATAAAGGATCAAATATACCTTCTAAAATGGAGAATGAACAGACTTTATAAAGAATCAAAAAGATCTTCTAAAATTTAAAATGTATTTATGGATTTCAAATTCTAATGATGGTACATAAGCCAATTTAAAATTAATATAGAGAAAAACTAGAAACTCTGGACCAAAAAGAAATGTGTACTGATCTCATCCACTTGAGGGCACTAGAGAGTTAACAAGATAACGAAGATTTCCCAGGCCAGTAGTTTAGAGGTGATGGGACCCTGAAGATGAGGGTAAGTTTTGGAGTGGTTTATACCCTCTAGACTTCATCCAGTTCTACAATGCATATATGGCTGAAAGACTGAGCATCACTTATTTCAGTATCTGAGACTAGTTTAGGGTTTCTAAACCTCAGCACTATTTACATTTTGGGCCAGGTAATCTTTGTTGTGGGGGCATATCCTGTGATTTGTAGGATTTTTAGCAACAAACCTGTCTGTCCTCTATTCACTAGATGCCAGTAGAACTTTTCCAACTAAATTGTCTCCACAGACTACCAAATATTCCCTGACTTTGTGGGTTGAGAATGCAAAATTGCTCCCTCTTCCTTGCCCCCTGTTCATGAGAACCACCAGAAGAAACTTCTGGAGTCTAGAGTCTGCCAAAAGAAGGGCCACCATGTAAACTTTTTGTTTTGGATTAGGAAAGCAAAAGATTGTACTCTAGAAGAGAGGGAAACTTGAAATACACAGCAGAAAGTTCCTTAAATTCCAAATCATCTCAGTGCCTTAACTGGTTTGAAGTGTTCTCAGATGTCTAGTGCAAAGAGACAAATAGAAGAAAAAAGATGGAATGTCCTCTATGAAAGAAGATACCATTATATTAAGCCTCAAATGTTTCTGACAACTACAATTTTTAAACTTATAAAATTTTTGAGATTATGTTTGTAGATTTACACGTAGTTGTTAGAAATGATACAAAAAGATCCTGTATACTCTTTACCCAGTTTCCACCAATGGTGCTGCTTTGTAAAACTATAGTGTAATGTCACAATCAGGCTACTGGCGTTGGTACAATCCGTTATTCAGATCTCCAAGTTTTACTAGTACTCCAGTGTGTGTGTATGTACCTGCGTGTTTCTATTTAGGTCTATGCTATTTCATCACGTGTAGTTCATGCATCTGCCATCACAGTCAATATAAAATACTGTCACCACACAGATCCTGCTGTTGACCTTTTACAACTCTACCCAATTCTCTCTTGTTCCCCTCCCCCATCCCATTGCTAACCCCTGGCAACCACTAATCTGTTCTTCATTTCTCTAACTTTGTAATTTCAAGCATGTTATATTAATAGAATCATACAACATGTAAATTTTTGACATTGGCATGCTTTTTTTAGCCATCATAATTTCCTCAGATTCATCCAAGTTCTTGTGTAGTATCACTAGTTTTTTCCTTTTTATTCCTTAGTATGAAGTACTTATTATAGGTTGCCTAACCATTCACCATTCAAAGGACATTTGGGTTGTTTCCAGTTTGAGACTATTAAGTATAAATCTGCTATTAAAATTAGTGTACAGGTCTTTGTGTGAATATAATTTTCATTTGTCTGGTATATTTTCCCAAAAATATGATCCAATGTGTCTGCTTCCTCACCAACATTTGATGGTGTTACTCTTTTTATTCTGGTCATTCTGGCTTTAATTTGTATATATCCAATGAATAATGGTGTTAAACATTGTTTCATGTAATTATTTTCCAATTCTATATCCTCTTTTTTGAAATGGCTGTTTGTCTCTTGCCCATTTTCTAATTTTATTATTTTTTTTCCATGATTGAGATTTTTTGATATACTCTAAATGCTAGTAATTTGTCAGATAGGTGGTTTGAAAATGTATTAACCCAGACTTTAACATGTTGTGTCATACTATTAACAGGATCTTTTGCATAGCTAAAGTGTTAAATTTTGTTAAGGTTCAATTATATTTTTCCTTTGATGGCTCATGCTTTAGGTACAAAGTCCTAAAACCCTTTTCCTAGGCTTAGATGAAAAAAAAATGTAGCTTTGTTTCCTATATTTAAATACATGACCCTTTTTATTTAAATTTTTTATAAGGGGTGTGTGTGTGTGTGTGTGTGTGTGTGTGTGGTTTAATTAAAGGGGAGTTTTTTCTTTTCTTTTTAAAAATTTTTGCCTTTTGATGCCTAATTGCTCTAGCACTATTTGTTGAAAAGCCTATCTTTTCTCAATTGAAATGCTTTTCCAACTTTGTCAAAAATAAATTTGCAGCCTGCTTTTGTGGGTCTATTTCTAGAGCCTCTGTTCTGTTCCATGTTCAATGTATCTATCCTGCCTTTATCATACTCTTGATTACAATAGTTTTAGTAAGCTTTAATGTCAAATTGAGAACTTCCCCACTTTCTTCTTTGTCAAGATTGTTTCAGCCATTCTAGAGATTGTGACTTTCTATGTAAGTTTTAGAGTAAGCTGGTCTATTTCTACAAAAAAAAAAAGTTTTTGATTAGAGTTTTTAATAGGAATGCATTAAATCTACTTATGTTGTTGAATTTGAAATGAGTTTCTTGTAAACAGCATTTGGTTGGACCAATTTTTTAAATTCATTCTGCCACTGTCTAACTTTAGTTGGCATATTATGACTATTTACATTTAAGGTGAATATTGTTTTGTTAGAACTTAAGTCTGCCATTTTATAGTTGGTTTTCTGTTGTTCCCTCTTATCTCTCTCTCTCTTTTCTTGTCTTTCTGTGAGTTACTTGAATATTATATAGGATTCTATCTTGATATACTTTAGTGTTTTTGAGTGTGTACCCTCCTATAATTTTCTTAGCGGTTGAGAGTACTTAAAGTTTGAAAACCCCTGGAAGCAGCCAATGCAAGGTTGTCTTCATTGTTTATGGATGAAAACCTTGATGGTTTCTGCTTGTTTTATCTGTTTACACAACCTGAGAAAGGTGCCTGAAAAATTTTGGACCGATTTATGATTGCTTATGCTTTTTTCTATTTTTCTGCTCTGTCCTTTTTCTTTATTTAAGACTTACAGCATATATTCATGAGCAAGGTATTTAAACCAAACCTTGACACTATAATTTAAGCAACGATTATTTATTTGTTTGTTTGTTTCTCCAGGGGGGCCATAAGGAAAATGGTGGTGGAAACCTTTGTTTACAGAATGGCTTCAAGCTATAGCTGATGAGAGGTAACTCAGGCAGGGTGACCATGTATAAGAGAAAAATCACATAAATGACGTAAATAATAGATCAAAGGTCAGTGGACAATTTATGGATCAAAAAGGAAAATCTAGGCAACAGGAACATTAGCCACAACTGAAAGTAACTAAGGACTAACCTGAGGCTCCCAAAACAACTGAGTTAAAACCTGGTGATTGAATAGGTAGAAGGGAGGAATGTAAAGCCAAAAGATGGTTGGGAGGATATGCTTTGATTGGAAAAATGCCTTCCTGCAGATAATCAATCAAAAAGAATTACACAGTTTCAGTGAGAGAGAATCAGAAGCCACTTTAAGTTCATATTGTTGACCCCTTGTGGAGCAGCTATTGATATTAATGACCTCCTTCTTTGGCATCAGACACTGCATAGAAAAGTATGTTCAGTGTTACTCAGGAAGCTTAGATAACTGATGCTTTTGAAGAAGTGTGGCTAGTTACACAAACTCTCAATATGCCAATCTGAATAAAGGCAGAGATGTGTTAACACATTTCCTGAAATGGAGAATTGTCATACTCCAACCATAACTTTTAAATGGAATCCTACTTCTGAGGTTGCTGAATATTAAGAACGCAAGCAACTTAATGTTGGTCATGTAATGATACTAAGTTTATCCTAGTTCCTTTAACTCAAGTTATGATTAATGATGTGATAAAAAGGACTCCCAACTGTTAAGACTCCCTATGTGACAAGTGTTGGAGGAACAGGATAATGTGAAGTAATCTGTCATGGTCTTTCTCTCTCAGCTCCCCTAAAGTGGGGTTGAATAATAAGAAAAGAATTAGTATTCTTCAAAATAAAAGAAAAAATAAAAATAAAGTGGTGGGAAAAAATTAAATTGGTTACAAGTATTGAGATATTTAAAATGGCATTAAAATAAAGGAAATAAATGAAATAGCTATGAAGTCAGTGAACACAGTATGAAAAATAGCTATTTAATGTCAGGCTCTCACTTCAAAATCAACCAACCAGAGTTGGATTCAGTCCAGTGAACATGCTTTTAAGACATCCATCAAAAATCGCACAGCTACTCCATTTATTTCCTTGATTTTTATGCTATTTTTCATGTCTCATCAATTCCTCAAGCAACAGGTTTGCTCAGTTTCGCCTAGCTTTGTGAAATACACACACACACACACACACACACACATATATATATAAATCTATAAATCATACACACACACACACACACACTCACACACATATATATATGACACCACTAAATAGAAAGGATTTTTGACACTTAGTAAATAGAGAGCCAGGTTTCTTCGCCCAACTCTCAAGAGGGTACCCAAAGACATTTAGATCAGAATGAGTAAAATGTCCTGGGGATAGAGAAGAAACTTAACCAGATTGCTGGACAAGGTGCACAACAGTTTGCCATACCCAACTTTGTAAACAAGAAAAAAAAAAAAGCAGACATACACTGCCTATTGGCAAAATCTGGACCAGCCCATAGCTGGCAGGCAGATTACATTGGCCTTTTACCATAGTTTAAAGTGGATGCTGGTAAGTCTTGATCAGGATAGTTACTCATCCTGGATTTGAATTTGCATATTCATTAACTGAAGCACACATGTCTAACATGGTAAGAGGTTTAGAGCTGAAAATATTATTCATTTTGGACCTCATATTTATCATCTAATCAAGGAACCTATTTTAGTGCTGATATTGTGCAATAATGGACCAAGAGCTACCATATAATGAAATTGTCATGTATCTTATTATACATAAAAAAGATTAATTGAAAATTGGAATGGACAATTGAAATACTTGCTTACTAAACTATGTGATAAGAGACTGAAAGGATTGAACGAATAAATACTGAAATTTAACGTGTGTGTTGTTTAACCGTTTTAGAGAAAATGGGCCATTTTCTTTCCTTTTCCTTTCCTTTATTTTCTTTTTTTCTGCCTATTCATGTAGTGCCAGGACCTGGGTTGCATTTATAAGTTCTGGTGGAAGGATCAATTTCTAAATATGATACCATGACAGTATCTCTAAATATTACTCCCTGAATTCTTGGGGAATAGTGAGATGGGTTATTTTTTCTTCTCATTTGCCTAAACTACTATTAACAGTTGCTGCTTCTTTCCTACTTAATGGATAAGACAGTCTTATAAAGTAATTCTTACCCAGTTTTGCTCCCTCTACCCCATGTAACTGGGAATGGATGAAGGGAGAAGTGTTGGCCAGATTTGTATTGCTGTTAGCTGGATGTGTCAGTCCTCTGACTGAAACTGATGGTCTTACTCTGGGCAGGAAGTTTAGGTCTGAGTAAAAATTTATGACAATTGGAAATATGGGGAGCACTTGAGGTTGTAAAGGAAGCCAGTCACTGGTTAATGCCAAAAGTAGAAGCTAATTTTATTTTGGTGCCCAGTGAATGACCAAAAGTAAGAGATTTGATATTATCACTTAGTTGTATTTACAGATGCCTTTAAGGGTGAAACTATTTGCTTCTCTTTCTTCACAGCGTTGCCAACGCTGTTATCTCGTCTCTCTTTTTTTTTTTTTTTCGGTACGCGGGCCTCTCACTGTTGTGGCCTCTCCTGTTGTGGAGCACAGGCTCCGGACGCGCAGGCTCAACGGCCATGGCTCACGGGCCCAGCCGCTCTGCGGCATGTGGGATCTTCCTGGACTGGGGCACGAACCCATGTCCCCTGCATCGGCAGGCGGACTCTCAACTACTGCGCCACCAGGGAAGCCCATCTCTTTTTGATGATAGCCATTCTAACAGGTGTGAAGTAATATCTCACTGTGGGTTTGATTTGCATTTCCCAGAGGATTAGTGATGTTGAGCATGTTTTCGTGTACCTGTTGGCCATTTGTATGTCCTCTTTAGAAAAATGTCTATTCAGTTCCTCTGCTCAATTTTTAGTCAGATTGTTTGCTTTTTTTGCTGTTGAGTTTTATGAGTTATTTACATATTTTGGATATCAACCCCTTTTTAGAAATACGGTTTGCAGATTTTTCTCACATTCCACAGATTGCCATTTCACTTCGATTTTTTTCTTTTGCTGTGCAGAATATATTTAGTTTGATGTAGTCCCACTCCTTTTTTTTCTTTTCTTTTTCTTCTGTTGCTTGTGTTTTTGGTGTCATATCCAAAAAAGTGGTGTCAAGACCAATTTCTAGGAGCTTTTTTTCTGTTTTCTTCTAGGAGTTTTAGGTTTAGGTTTTAGTTTTATGTTTAAGTCTTCAACCCATTTTGAGTTAATTTTGTTAGTAGTCTAAGGTAGCTATTCAATTTCAATCTTCTGCATGTGATTATGCAGTTTTCCCAGCAGCATTTATTTAAGAAACTCTCCTTTCCCACTAAGTATTCTTGGTTCTCTTGTCAAATTATTTGTTAACTGTATATGTGGGGTTTATTTCTGGGCTCTTGATTCTGCTCATTGGTCTATGGGACTATTTTTATACCAGTACCATATTGTTTTGATTTCTATAGCTTTGTAATATAGTTTGAAATCAGGACGTGTGATGCCTCCAGCTTTTTTTATCTTCTTCAGGATTGCTTTGGCTATTTGAGATGGTTTGTGATTCCATACAAATTCTGGGATCCAGAATTTAGTGTTTATCATTCATATGTAAATCATTGACTTATTAAATATATATGTATTCCTAATCAATTTTGAGTATTTAATAGGATTTATAATATATATGTAAATGAATCATTCTTTGTGTTCTTTTCCTACTTGTTTTGTCATCCAACATTCTTCCTGAGATTCATTTCAGTTAATGCATTCTTCTTCTTATATACAATCCATATGCATGAAGGTAGCTGAAATTATTTATCCTCCATTTGATGGACATTTATGTTTTTTGGTTTCTTTGCTCTTTTAATCAGTGCTGCTATAAATATTCTCTCTTCCTCTTTTCCTCCAGAGAATATAACTAGAAGTAAGATATACCAGATTTTTCTCAATTTGCTTTCCAAAATGTTTTTACCAATTTCAAAATAGTATGTAAGCAATTGTGTGTTTCTGCATCCTGTTCTACAGGCTGTTGCTAATTTTTGCCAGTCAAATGGATGTGCATACGTATTTCACTGTGATTTTAATTTGCATTTTTCCAATTTTTTTTCCTATCAGGTTAAGCATTTTTCATTATATTCATTGCCTATTTTACTTTTATCATCTCTTAAGTATCTGTTCATGTCCTTCGATCATTTTTCTTTTCAGGTGTTCAATCTTCTCTTGTTGATATACAGCAGTTTGATACATATTCTTGAGAGTAATCCTTTGATTGTAATATGTAGTCTCCAACTTTGGGCTTTTTTTAAAATTCCAGTTTTCTGTTATACTTTAATGCACAAAAATGTAAGCTTAAATGCTAAATTTAGCAATCAGTCATAAACTATTCCTTGTCTCAGTGTGATGTGATTTTCTTATAAACAGGGAATAAATGCAAACATTCTATAAATAAAATTAAGATTTCAACATACTAAATGAAGTTCTTATAAAAAGAGATATATAATTACCTATGTGTTATTTTTTTAAGTTGACCTTGCAAGGAATCAGCACCTTGTGGTTGAACTTAATGAAAAAGGGGCAAAATTTATTGCTATATTTCTAACATTTTCTCCCTGGAATTTGAAACCTGAAGAATAACTTGTAAACTAAATTATGAAATTAACACTTTATTTTTCCATGTTTATATCTGTATCATATATATAAGTTCAAGTTATCCATAAGTAGAAATGAGGATGGCTTTCATTAAAGTGATTTACCCCTTCTGATACTTATTTCAAACAAGTTTATAAGACAGGTTCAGCTGATGGCATTAAGATGCAAATGAAATAATCAAGGATGAAGAAAATATGAAACTGTAGAGAATTTCTGAAACCACTGTAAATGAGAAGGTGGTTAGAGTTAGTGTTTATGTGTATACATACTGGACACACACATAGAAACATGTGTGCATACCTGGACATACATTCACATATATACATGTATTCATATATATTTTATATAGATAGAGAAAATTCCATACATATTTTGGGATTTAATTAGTTGAAATGTTCTCTAAGGTAAAGTTTTCTGTGTTTATTACTCAATTTTTATTTTATATAAAATATTACAGCAATTAAATAAAATATTCAAATAGCTAAAGTAAAATTAACTGACCTTTTCATAAGTTAGGTGATTAGGGAGATATGTTCACACTTCAAGGCATTTACATATAGAAATACATTATTTTTATATTCCCTGGTGAAACTTTCAAGAGTTATTTCTCTCATAGAAACTTAGAGATGATCTATAACATTAAATATTGTGTCTAAAACAGCGTCAAAATATACTTAAAATAAAAATGTATATTGTTTTTATTAAATTCATGAATAAAATAATATTTCTTTGAATGGAGCAAAATGAGAAAAAATGAGGGAATTTAATAAAATATGCATTATTGTATTACCATATCTGAAATACATCTACTGATGGTCAGGCTTTAAACTTGGGCTATATCCTATAGAACTTCTGGGTTTAATTAGCTTTTACTATCTTAAGAATGTACAATTTCTTAATATTGAAATTATTATTCCTTAATCTATGGTAATATATATGATTAGGAAGCAGCAAAGCAATTAGGGTTGATGACGAAATTCCCTTCACTCTAAAACATGCCCTGTCTGTGCTTATGTGTGTGCATTTATATTTATGCTTGTAAGTTGACCTAATGTGATATAAGGGATCTTTATTTGACCAGTTGATATAAAGACAGTGATACTTTTTAAATTCATGTGTTCTGATATCAAACTACTGATTCATTAAGGATATCTGTGCTTTTTTGTGTAGCATTAATTCCCAAGCTTCAAACTTTGTAGATTAGTTTCCAGTAAAAAAGATTTTGGTCATAAAAAGTTTATTTTATCATCACATTTCTGTTGCCCAGCTTGGTCATTCTGAATTGGCTCATTCATGATGTTAGATTAATTTCAGAGGTCTAAATGGCCAACTTTGATGAAATGCATAACTTTATGTTTTAAACAATGTATTAGATAATTTAGATCTAAAGACAGTTTAAAGAGGAGCTTCAAAAATGTTTTGAGTTATAACTGAGAGCAAGTCGAAATATATACCTTTCCAAATTAGCAACTTCACATCTACTAATGCTCAAGTTTTAGTATGCTGGATGTCCACAATTTTTATTTTACTAATAGGACAGATCTCATTTTAGATTTGGTCATGTCACTGCTTGAACTTCTCTGTATTGCCAAGGAAGTAGAATGGAGTATGATTGCCCAGGTTTTCATCATTCATCCACTCCACTGACTAGAGGAGATAGCTAGTACTATTAGCTGAAAAAGTGGGATGGATAAGATCTAGTTACCTCATCTAGTCTCTGCTTTTCAGAACTGTTACAGATCTCACAGGTCTACTTCACCTGGAATGCTAGACAGAGCTTTTTCTGCTGTTCTCTAAACATAGATAACAGAGGTCAATTTTATTTAATACAATATACGAAAGCTTAGGTAAGAAAGTAAAGTCCTAAATTTTGGGACTTTTGAAGAATGTTTGATGTGAGATGTCTCTTTACATTTTAGTATGATGCTTACGCATTAAGAATCTCACAAATTTTCCCAACAACAATACATTGTCTGATATTGGCATGGCTAAATACCTCTTAAAGATGATCCCTTTTACATAGAAATATTTCAGCTTTTGTAAAAACCTAGAAATAGTTTCACCTTTTAAAATTAATATTTTTAAACCTTATAATAAAAGGGCTATAATTCAAACTTCCATTTAGAATTCAGGAAAGTATCTCAGCAAAAAAACATTTTCTTCTAATTTTCTCTCTTTATTTTACTGTAGATACATCTGTTTTAGCTTGAATTGCATCCCCCCAAAAGACAAGATGAGACTAAACCTTCAATACCTCAGAATGTGACCTTATTTGGAAATAGCATCATTGCAGATGTAACTAGTTAAGATGTTATATTGGAGTAGGGTAGGTCCTTAATTCATTAAGACTGGTTCTTATAAGAAGAAAGAAATTTGGGCACAGACACAGAGAAAGGTAAGACAGCTATGTGAAGGTAGAGGAATACCTAGTGCTCAAGTGGAATACCTAGAAACTCGAAAAGGCAAGGATGGAGCCTTCCCCAGAGGTTTTGGAGGGTGCTTGGCTCTGATAACACCTTGATTTCAGACTTCTAGACTCCAGAACTGTGATGGCAAGAAATTTTTATTATTTTAAGCTATCCATTTTATGGTATTTTGTTATCATAGGTCTCAGAAACTAGTATAACAACTCAATTCTGTCACTCCCTCATTAAAAGTTACTCTATGGAGAAAAACCAGTTTTCTTTATCTGTATGCTACGTCGATCAACATTTATTTATCCTTTAAGGTAGAAAAGGTGTCTTATCGGGATAAGTAAAGGGAAAAATGCTAATTGTAGAAGAATGTACCCTAAAAAGACAAAAAGAATCTAATCTTTTTCAAATGGTTACATGCATATTTTCTTGGCTTTCAATGTAATATAAAAGCTTCTGAAGTCGCATATGGCTATTAGAACAATGGCAATAATTACTATAATTAAAGTCTACCAAAATATATGCAGGCAACATTCTAAACCTTTATACTGATTGCAAAATGAATTTATAAAAAGCATTTTGGACTTTTCACTTGCGTGGACTTGTCACATGTAAAGATAGGTAACTTATTGACTGTTGCTTGTCTTAGTCACGGTCTCATTCAACTTCATCATGTCACCATTTCTGCTGATGGAAGGATGTTAGAATATTTTTAATCAAATTCCAGATCTATCATACTAACATATCTCCTGTGTTTCTCCATTGCTACCAATCTTTCAGAAGCCTCTAACTATCCTGCTATGAATCAAGAAAGTAACACCCGGGCTTCCCTGGTGGTGCAGTGGTTGGGAGTCTGCCTGCCGTTGCAGGGGACGCGGGTTCGTGCCCCGGTCCGGGAGGATCCCACATGCCGCAGAGCGGCTAGGCCCGTGAGCCATGGCCACTGGGCCTGCGCGTCCGGAGCCTGTGCTCCGCTGCGGGAGAGGCCACAACAGTGAGAGGCCCACGTACTGCAAAAAAAAAAAAAAAAAAAAGTAACACCCAAGAGTACTTCTTCCCGCACATCAACTGTCAGTAAAGATAACAGTTGACAGAGCAGTAGTGAAAATGTTTTCTGTGTATCTTTGAAAATAGATGAAACCATCCATGGTTTACTCCATATTTGATGCTGTGTTCATCTGTCTGAAAAAGTCCAGTTGCCTTGATAAATAAATATTGTCTACCCATGTAAAAAATCACAGGCAAATACATGTAAGGAATACAACTTGTGTACTGTTTTGCCATTTGACAATCAATACTTATCTTAAATATCATTTCAGGCTAAATGACATAATAAATTTGCCTCATATAGCAACGTAAGAAAATAGCTATCAGTCATGATTGAGACTAGACCTCTTTTTTAAGTGTGCATTTGTTAGTGTTAATTTGAATCGAGGAGGGGAGAGAGACAAATTCCTTACTGTCTGTACAACAGACACTTAAATTGCCCTCCTGAAAGTATGATGTACCTTAGCATGAAAGTACCGTTTATTACATGGTTGAACCATATTTATTTTAAAATATTTCCCTAGGGCTTCCCTGGTGGTGCAGTGGTTGAGAGTCCGCCTGCCGATGCAGGGGACACGGGTTCGTGCCCCGGTCCGGGAAGATCCCACATGCCGCGGAGCTGCTGGGCCCGTGAGCCATGGCTGCTGAGCCTGCGCGTCCAGAGCCTGTGCTCCGCAATGGGAGAGGCCACAACAGTGAGAGGCCTGCATACAGCAAAAAAAAAAAAAAAAAAAATTTCCCTACATTTTTATCATTTCATTGCTTATTCTATATTAGCCTTTTCAATAGTGATATCATTGAACATGAAGCTTTATTATAGTAAGCATTTGCTTGTCTTGATTTCTCGTTTTTAAATCTTTAATTTTCATTCTGTTCTGTCTTCCAGAACAACATTTAATCAGACTTTTTTTCAGAGGTTGAAAATGCAATGTAGGAATCACATAGTTTAACATTTTCTAGCAGAAAGAGCGACACACCGTTTATACTAAATATATAGATTTATTTCCTTTGCTAGTGTGCGTGAAAACTCTTAAAGGTAGGGTAAATGATAGGAATTCTTCATTGTCAATTGGGAGAATTTTTCATGTCTTATAAACCACAGTGCTATTAGTAATGAAACGAAATGTTAAAAGTTTAGGAACTAATTCTTATGCTACTATCACCTAGGTTAAGTTTTTTCTAAGATGAATATTAATAGGAAAGAAATCTATGGACATAGTCTCTATATTAATGAAACAAGTATATATCAAAGGAATTAAGTGATATCAAATATCAATTCAGGAAAATGAAATATGAAGATTCTTAAGTCAATATTGTGGTATAATACAAGTGATCAGACAGCAAGGTTGAAAGAAAAAAACACTGACATCCTTTATGTTTATATATTGTGTATTAGCTGTAATCTTTAAATGGAAGATAGTTATTTGTCCTGAAACCCACAATCTTGCTATGTGAATACCTAAGCCATGATCAGTACTTATATGATTAAGAAGCCCAGAGGCCTAGTAAGACTATTTCTTAGGAGATGAATCTGGAAACTTCTGGAAAATTCAAGAGATTAGTCTGTCTATAGTATTTTTAAATTTTTTTCTGGCTTTGAGTAGGTACAAAATAAGATAAAAAGAATATCAGTGTGGCCAGGTACCACAGATGCCCAGTACTTGAATTTAAAATCTAGTGCTGTGCAACAATGCGAAAATTAGCTCTTTCATGGAACCCCAATCTGGGGACCTTTTGTGAAGTATACAATAAGTAGCAGAATGTCTTTCACTCCCCAAAGCTTAACTGATAAGCTAAAAGTCTGTCCACTTTGAGTATGGCCTTCATTTGGGACTCATTGCCTCCCTTTTGCTGATAATCTAGCACAAGGGATTGATCCTTTCAGAATTATGCTTGGGAAGGTCAAGATCAGGCATCCTGTGCTCCTTTGAAACAGGTATACAACTGCCACCTACTCTCTGATATCAGTGACCAATTGTAAAGGTTAGAATCAATGATTCATTGTTTATATATAAAAAAATAAACCTTTCCACCCTGGTTAAAACAGACGCTTCACTCTTCTAGTTACAGTTATCTCTCAATGTATTTTCTCCAGAGGTTTTAGCCAAGTCATGCTGTAGTGTAGTTCTCTAGGAAGTTGTTATCTTAACCTTTCTCTTGTATCTCCCAATCCTCGTGAGAAATAAATGTAGGTATTAGGTAAAAATGATATTCTGGATCTGATGGTATATCTAGAATAGAAAGCACAACTTAGATGTGTAGCAGAAATAAGGCTTTCCACAATTTCCTTCATGTCTAAATTTTGGAATCCATTGTTTTGCAGAACTAATAACTTATATCCAGCTCAGTGTAAGGGAAATTGCTGCCCCCAAAACAGGAGACTTTATTTTTCTTATTCCTGTCTCTAGAAAGAACATTTAACAAAGAGAGAAGCAAGAAGAGCTGAACTATTTATGTGCTTTTTTTTTTTTTTTTTTTGCGGCACATGGGCCTCTCACCGCTGTGGCCTCTCCCGCTGCGGAGCACAGGCTCCGGACGCGCAGACTCAGTGGCCATGGCTCACAGGCCCAGCCGCTCCGCGGCATGTGGGATCCTCCTGGACAGGGGCACGAACCCGCGTCCCCTGCATCGGCAGGCGGACTCTCAACCACTGCGCCACCAGGGAAGCCCTAGTTATGTGCATATTTTAATCTCCATTGTCAGATAAAGTTACTCGGATTGTTTTATTTGGGGTGGATGCAGTGGAGCAGGAGTGCAGGTAATGCCTATTGGTCCTTAATATCAATAGACAACTAGTTAAGGAAATAAGAGGGATGTCAGGATATGGTAAAAGGAAAGGTGCTTTTATTGGCAGCAAGGAAATCCAATTACTTATTTCCAAATATGAATGTAAATTAAGCTTGAAGTGGCATGTTTTAATATTGTATGCTATTCTTAAATTACAATTTGACTGCTATGTTTAATTTATGTCATTTGTGTTTTTTGGCTTTTATTCCTTTACTCAGTAGCAAGGATTAAGATGAAAATTTTAAATGCCCTTTTCCCAGGAGTCTCAGAGAAATTTCAGTAAGCACTGAATGAACAAAAATGGCATGACAGAACAGAAGTAGTTCTTTGACTGTCAGCAGATATTTAAATAACACGAATGCCATCTAGTTATAATGGATTCCTTTAAAACTGATGATACTTAGAGAACAAAGGGAATCAGCCCAGAGTCACTTACTGTAGAGAACCGTAGAGTATAATAGTTGACATGAAAATGACTCTTCAGGACTTTCAGCATAGTAAACCCCTGGGTGAAAACTCTTAGAGTGACTTCCAGAAATACAGACTGCTTTTCCATACAGCAACTACATTTATGATCACCTGGAAAGACTAAAGTACCAAATGTAAAATTCCTGCTGTGACTGGCCTTAATATTAAAAGCCAGAGAAATGGAAAAAGGAGACAGTAAGGTGACAGTCATATTTAAATACTCAGTATTTTTGTTTATATCAGCCTTGCAATATATGTCTTTTTAAAATTATTTATTCAACAATTCAGTCATCTCTATTTAATATTCAATAAACAGTAAATATTTACTGAGCACATTTCATTGGCTGCTAGTGTCTATTCAAGTCACAGGCATTACAAAGATAAATGTGATATTCCTGCTTCTAGAGGTCTTTAATCAGTGGGAGACATGACTGTTTAAATCAATCAATAAATGTGATATAATGGCAGATATGAAAGACAAGTGATATGTGAAATCACAGAAGAATCAACTTAGTATATCTAGAATGACTAAGTAAGATGTCAAAGAGGAGGGAACATTTAATCTGGGTCTTGAAGGAAAGAATAATAGAGCTAACTGTATAGAACTAGTAATAACATACGCAGGCCATAGTTCATTACCTGATTTCCTGTTCTTTCAAACAAGATACATTGTGTTTGACCTCTAATGATAACTTGTGTGTACATTTTACTGATACCACTGAATTTGTCAAATATATAAAAGCTGTTTACTCTCAACTAATCTATCCACTAAAGCCAATGTACTTGTTTAGTCAGCATCTAAAATTGTCATGAACTTAACCAAAAATTACCCATATGTAGAGGATTTGATGTTAAGTATTAGACCAACAGCTTACCCACAAAAGAGCTATTTAATTGATCTTTCAAATTAATATTAATCTTCAATGGTAGGCTAAAAAATAGCTGCAAAAATTGTTCATACCTTTATCCCTAGATTTGTGATTATGTTACCTTATAAGGCAAAAGAGGCCTTGCAGATGGAATTAAGGATTTTTTTTTTTTTTTTTTTTTTTTGCCGTACGCGGGCCTCTCACTGTTGTGGACTCTCCCGTTGCGGAGCACAGGCTCCGGACGTGCAGGCTCAGCAGCCATGGCTCACGGGCCCAGCCGCTCCGCGGCATGTGGGATCTTCCCGGACCGGGGCACGAACCCATGTCCCCTGCATCGGCAGGCGGACTCCCAACCACTGCGCCACCAGGGAAGCCCCCAAGGATCTTTGAGATGGGGAAATTATCCTGGATTATTGGCATGAGCCTAAAGTAATTATAATGGTCCTTATAAAAGAGAAGCAGCAGGGTCAGAGTGAGAGAACGTTATGTCACGAAGAAAGCAGAGAGAGAAAGCAATGTGATAACCAGGAAAAGGAAAAGAGAAGTGACAATAGAAGCACAGGTGAGAGTAACATGGGACCACAAGTCAAGGAATTCAGACAGATTTAGAAGCTGGAAAAGGCAAAGAAACAGATCTTAGAGCTTCCAGAAGGAACACAGGCCTGAGGATAGATTAATTTTAGCTTAATTTATCTAAAACCTATTTTGGGGTTCTGACCACCAAAATTCTACAATAAGAAATTTGTATTGTTTTTAAGCCACCAGGTGTGTGGGAATTTTTTATAGCATCAAAGGAACTTAATATAGAACATAAAATATTTTCTTTACAAAATGTCATTTATGATTTTGCTCCAACTGTAAATTATACAGTATGATTACAATTATAAAGCAAAACACTGGATCCTCTGGATACTTTAACAAAAAACAAGGAAATACTGTTATTCTAGAAATTTGACTAGGTTTTTCATTTTCCAGTGGCCATCCCATGTTAATTGCATGCACTTTCTTGAAAATACTTTAAAGAAAACTTTTGCAAGAATGTGAAATCTGAACAGCTTATCATCCTCATTATAGTTATATCTACCTAACTGCAGGGATTTAAACAGTTTTGTTTGTATTATTTTAGAATTTGGAATCATTCTGATATAAAGGAAATAAATGTTCACCATTGAAAATATTCAAAAAATAAAAATCAATGGCATTAATAAGGTATCACATAAAAAAGTCACTCTCCATATTTTTCACCATATAGGAATATAAATTTTGAATAATTCTATATATAATATTTTGGACCTTGCAATTATCAGTAAACAATAATTCTTAAATATATTTCATCACATTTAAAAATGAAACTCTTAATAAATGCATAGTAATCCGCAAATTGCATGTCATTATTTAGTCAATTCATCATAGATGAACACTTAGAATTTATTTTTTTATTAAAAATAACACTGTGATAACTGTACATAATAATACCTATATCTCAATGATAGCTATCTTAAAAATTTCTGAAAGTAGAGTTACAGTTGAATTGTATACAAAATTATAAATTATGGGATGCACCTAGTAAATTTTTCTCAAGAAGCTTTAAAATTAAGTTTATCATTTTCAAGAATGCATTAGAATGTTCATTTAATCACAACCTTTGCAACATTCAACATAATAAATTATTATTTTTTTACAAACTCATAAGGAAAATAGCATCAAGTGGTTTTAATCTGCATTCATTGAACTAATGATATGGAAAATATTTAAATTGCTTTTTGTCCATTTATAATTCTTTCCTTCCCATTTCAGAAAATAACTGCCTATGTTTAGGTCTACTTATTTATACTCTATTTTTTGTTGAACGAATAGTCCATCTGTTATTTATTTTTTAAATAATTTGGATAGGTGTCTAAATTATTTTGACAAAAAATGTTAAGCAGTTTTTTAAGCATACCACTGGGGTTCTGTAATCTTTTTCTTGATTTTTCTCTCCATTCTTCACTGATAACACACTGTTTTGACTTCCAATTTTATTATCGATTTTGATATTTTTAATGTAAATGCTCTGATCCCAGTATTAATTTAATAATGTTAAATGATCACTTAACTATTATCAACCATTTGTGAATGAATAAATATGCTGAAAGAGGGCATTAAAACTCAGAAATATTGTTTAATATTTGCTGAGTAAAGAAAATGTTAAAACCAAAATTAACCCCTCTCTCTATATATGGCAAACTCCCTTCAGGGACAGGCATGATTGCCATAAATAGTCCAGGAACTGTGTGTTCCCAGCTTATTAAACTCATTTGGCTAGCAGTTTCTCTTATAACTCTAGTAAAAATTTACTGGTGACTGAAATTAGCCAAGTTTAGATCACATAATCCACCTCCATCCCACTCTGTCAGTGTGTATGGACTTTTTAAGCCTGTATTTCCTGAGCATAAGAGGAATCATAATTGGTACTTCATCAAGGACACAAAATTTCAGATTATGGTCAATTTTCACTGTTCAGCTTAGAAAAAAATAATATTGTTTTTGTAATTTGTGTTTTATATGTCCTTATATCTAAGATGCTACCCACTGTAAGGCATATGCTGCATACTGTATATATTATTCTGCAACTTTTCTGCTCTACAAACTTGTGTAATTTATGAATGTTTATATCAATAACTCTATTATCTATTTCACACCTGTATGATTATATCTCAGAATATTTATTGATTCAACATCTCAAGGATATTTTGAATGTCTTTAATATTTTGTCATTACAAACAACGCTTCACTGGATTTTCATGTTGTGACTCTGACATCATTTCTCTAGGGTACATAGCTAAGCGCCATGTTGCTCAAAATATATTTAGAGCTTCAGTTTTACTAGATATAGAAAAGATCCACCACAAATTGCTTTTCTCATTTACATTCACATCAGCAGTCTATTTGAGTTCCCACTGTTGCAGTGTCATGCAAGGGTGGTCCCATATGCACTAGGACTTGGGAGAAATTTATCAATGTCATATAGCAAGGTGGATTTAGTTTTAATGAAAAAAATTATAAAACCATGGTTAGCAAGAGAATAGAAGGATGAGACCTCTATCCATTCTTCCCACAAAGAAGCATCCCCAGGTTAAGGTTAGGACAGTCTGTAGGACACATAATGTGATTCTGTTCAAGTACAGGCACCTTATGCATTTATTCCATTCCATTTAATTCACTGCATGCGTAAGCAGTGTGGGTCACAAAGATTATATGGGTGACAGAAAGTCTAGATTCAGTAATTGTGCCTTGGGATATCAGTTTCCAGTCACCTGGGAATGTTGGGGTCAGTAGACTCTGAATAAAAAACAGATGTTATAATGCAGACAAGGAGAGAATAATTTCTGTAGAAAGACTAAGGGTTATCACCATGTGCTTAATAAAGAAGATACAGAGATTGAAATTCTTTTATAATATTTGCGTTTTTTCTATTTATAGTACAGCTTACACTTCCTAAGTGGAAATTGTGTTTTAAGATTTCTGTGTGTGAAAATCCTTTTTAAAAATGTTTTTCATTTGCTCTGTATGAAAGAACTTCATATAGGAATTTTTAGTTACACAGTAGGATAACTTCTTGTATTCCCTAAATACTAGTTTAATATTCACTATGTGCCAGTCAGTATGCTAAATGCTAAACTTATTGTTATAGATATGACTATTTTTCCCTCAAGAAGCTTACAATCTAGTAAAGATGACAGTTGTGTGTGTGTGCACGCACGTACGCACACATGTGCGTTTAAGGAGAGAAGAGATTGAGAGAGTGAAGATTATGGGAGGTGAAAGGGATGTGAAGGCAAAGCCAAAAGTGTTTGAGGGTTTGAATGATGTAGAAATGCAGTTTGGGTGGATTATTGTGTTGATATGTTTTAAAGGCTGACTTGGAAAGAAGTTGGACAAAGAGTGTTGAATCGGATTATGAAGAGTTTGCATGTCATATTAAGAATTTGATGATTAATTTTAACATTGGTAAAAATCCATTAATGGGAAAACATTTTTAATTTTTTTAAAGGAAGTAAGCAAGGTAATTTATGTTTTTAGAGAAGTAATGATGGGCGTTGTATTGAGAAATCATTAGTGAAAAATGAGGCTGTCACTTCATTCATTTAATTAACTAATTTTTGTTATGTACCTACCATGTGCCAGATAATGATCTAAACATTTGACAATCATAAATGAACCAAATAAAGAAAAACCCCTGCCCTTGTGGACCTTACCTTCTGGTCAGGGAATAGAAAAAAACATAATGACTTACTTAGCTATATACTATGTTAAGAGGTATGTAACATTGAACAAAGAAAAAGAGAAATGTAAAGGGGATCCAAGAGATCAGGATAGGATAGGATAGGATAGTGTAGGCATTGTTGAAACAGTTATGATGGAACAGATTCTTAAAGGATGTGAGATACTTAGCCATAGATATCGATATATCTCTCCCTGCGGAGCTAATCACCTAGCAAAGACCACATAGCAGAAGTAGATATACCATGAGGCTAATAAAGCTTAAGCTTCAGGACCTTGCATTTACACTGGCCCCCGCAAAGTCCCTGTAGCTACTCTTTTATTTAAAATATTTTATTATTTTTCTTAAAAATGTAGCCTACGTTAAGCTTTAGAACTCACTTCTGAATTGACCTATAGATTTGAAGTTGAAATCTTTTATGTTCTTGGAACAGAAATGAAGCTAATGTGGCCAGGATAACTCACAAAAAAGGCGTTGATAAACAAAGATGTTCCATGTATATGGTATGAAGAAGAAAGAGGGGCGGAAATACAAAGTTATAGAATATCAGAATAATTTCCAAGAATTTCAGTAATTGGATTTCACAATAATTTGAGAAATAAAATATTTGATAAACTAAGAAAATGTCAGTTATGATATTATAGAATTTATTTCACAATTATCTGTACTAAACAAATGATGTTATCATGCAATATTAATGCTTATTTAAATCATTTTATAAAATTTTAGAGGAAGGATTGTATAGTATATATGAATTATTTTCATAATATACCGGCATGTCAGTTACCTCACAAATCACTAATTCTACAAAATCCAATAAAATTATTATGTATCTTATTTTTTTAAAAAACTTTACTTTTCCAATATTAGACAAATTAGGACAAAGAGCTGATTTTTTTGTTTTTTACAAATGAAAATAATCAGTGTGCTACTAAGTATAATAAAATAATTGATCAATTTGTTTCATTCTGTTATTATAGGGATGGATTTCGTATAATTCAAATATTTAAGGAGATACGATATAGATAATCATTTTTATTTATTCATAAATTTATTCAAATCAAATTTTTAGAAAAGCAGACCAGTGTTGGCTACTGTGTTAAGCAGCTCAGCTCTTCAATTTGAAGTTGTGAATAGTATGGCTAAAAAAACGAACTTTGAAGAGATAAACACATGATATATATGTGTGCAAGTTTTACACTGTGCATCACAGACCTCATATTCCTCTATGGCCATTCAGAAGTTTTCCAGAATTTCTAGTCAACTTCTTTGAAAGCAAAGTCCATTTTCTGTTTCAAATTGAAGTGAATCCTAATAGTGTCCTATGAATACTTGCCAGAGTGAAGACAGAAAGGCAATAAGTGATTTTACACCAGATAGTTAGTAAATAACAAATCAAGACTTGTTAAAAATTAAGCAAGCATTTTCTTTGAGGTTTATGACTATAAATTCTGTAGCTAACAAATCAACTTAGATGAGAAAGTCAGTTTAAGGAATAATGATCCTCAGAACAATTGTCTTTAAGTCATCTACATTTGGGACAGCATCAAGGATTGTTGTGGCTTTCTTCTTTTCACTGAAGCAGAAATTCAAATTTCTTTCATCCCAGTTCTTTATCTGTATGCCCATACTCAAGCATTTTCAGGAAAACCTTTGGCAAATTATGTAAAAGAGCAGCGCGTGCCCAAACATTACTACCCAAGTAATTTCTATATATATTTTTTTCTGCTCTAAAATGGAATACTTGTTAGCTTTTCCTCTATCCATCATTAACCCTCTGACTGGGGGAGTGGGGGGATGGATTATTAGTTCATCTGGAAAATTAAAACTCACTTTGATAATTAACCACTGCAAGCTAAGTTGTGCCCGTGTTGCAATAGTGTAAATCCCACACTAAATCCTGCATCTTGTTTCTGCTAATACTTTTTAAATGCTACAAGCATTGTGGCTGTAGATTTATTTCACATAGATGTACAAAGCCTGTCTGTATCAAAGACACTGTGAAGAGTTCTGAGGCAGTCAGCAGATGTTTAGAAACTGAGAAAAATATGATAGCCCTTATAATGCAACAGTAAACATAAGATTTTTTTCCTTATAAATTCTTGTTCTTTAAAAACAGTAGATTTGTATAACGAGATTCCTGAATTTTAGATTTTGTTCTGTGTTTGAAATAATGGTTATGCTCAGCAGTTTTTATGAAAACATCTAAATTTATTTTGAGGTGCAGTTACTAATTATTTAATGATATTGATATATAATCATAGCAAGGAAGAACAATAATTCAGTTTGCACACCAAAGGTAGAACAAGTAAACTTATCATCACATCTATGCCAACAATTATTAATCAAAATAAGAAAATAAGTAATGATTAAATTACTTAAAAAAAACTTCATATATACTTGATTTAGACATTAGTTAGAAAACACAATCCAAATTGTTTTTAAAATGTGAGCCCAAAAGAAGAAAACTACTGATTAAAATTACATTATAAAGTATACCATAATCTTACCAAGTTATCAATGCCAGTATATTACATTTGGATATGTCGATAAACTAATGTGTCTAACATTTTAGAAGTGAGACATTTGATTTCCTGTCCCAAATTAAACATCTGTCTATTATATTGCATATATTAAATGTTTACTTTTGAACATTTTTAACGTTTTATCTATCATTTTGTAAATCATATTTACTAATAAGATATTCTTTACAGAAAGTAGCTAAATTTTACATGAAAGATCAGAATTTCATGTCCACGGTAAATAAAATAATGCTGCTGTCCTTGAAAGTACAGTAACATCAAAATCTTAATTTATTCCTTTAAAAAGAAAACTGTAAATGAAATTCAAATTTCATAATGAAGCATAGAAATAAACCTGCAATATGAAATATATTACCATCACTACTAGTTATGTGCATCATACTTCCTATATTATTTTACAGTTTTTAATTAATCAAGTAAAAAACAAGTGCCATATAGGCATTTTAGTTACATTGGAACCTTAATATTCATGTAACAATTTTAATAACCACTTGTCATATATTGGACACTGTGATTTAATGTAAGGACCCTTGAACAAAAAAAATATTAAATAGTTCTCTCCTTACTTTATGTGTTTCACTTAACAGATCACTGTCATTATCTGTAAAGTGACTAGATAAGCTCATTGCTATGATTGGTATAATTTTCAAATATTCAAGTGGGAATGTTGGGGGAGGAGCGCATTCACTGTTCACTTTTTTTTAATATTTAGCAACCCCCTAAACTTACACAAGAATACAGAGTCCCTCAGAATTACATTGAACTCAAGGGAACTTTAATTTAGAAGTAATATGACTTTCCTTTATGGTTATCCTTAAAGACTTCATCTTCAAAAATGTAGAAGCTGACAACTGTGTGATCTTAAAGAAATACAATAGGTAATAATTATCTAACTGCTGCATGAATGATTTAAAGCCAAGTATTTTTTCATATAAGAAATATGTGTTTAGAAGGGATAGAGAAGGAGTCCAAATGACAGTTTGAAAACTTTTGTCTGGGACATTATGTGTACATTGCACTCATCTAATCTAAGATAAAAATAGTTTTTTTTTAAAACATCCCCATTGAAAGATATTGTTTAATACAACTGAGAGAGTAGTCTAGCAATTATATATTATAGAATGTTTTACAGTTTGTGTTAATTGAATCTGTCAGATTATGTCCTTATATCTAATATAAAAGTCTCTTTAATTCTGAAACAGAATAAAATACATTGCAACAAAAACTTCTCAATAATATGTATTAAAATGTATAAGTTGTAAATGAGATTGCTGCTTAATACATTAAATCATGTTAGTTTTTAAGAGCGACCTTCATGTAGCCTGTTTTATATTTTCTTGGACATGAGCACTGTTTACTAGCATGAGATATAAAATTAAACCAGAATTAGACTTATTATTCTACTTTTCTATCTTGCTTCCTAAAGATAAATAACATAAGCATTAGAATTTTAAAAAATATATGTACCTATACTGTGGTTATCACTACACGTTGATGACAAATTTTTAGGGGACAACTTTAGAGATTCTCAACCATTTCATTCTTCCACCTGTGAACAGTGTGAGTTACAGTTGCTCCACATTCTCATCTGCACTTGAGCTCTTCAGTCTTTATTTTAAGCATTCTACTGAGTATGTAATGGAACACATTATGGATTCGACTTGCAAATCACTGATTATTAATAAGGTTGTGTTAACGTGGTCATTTAAATATCTTCTCTGAGTTCAAAATTTTTAATGGGTTCTTGGTTTTTTCTTTGATTTGGGGATTTCTTTTTCAACCCTATGGTTGCAAACAACTTCTAAACTTCTAACCCTCTGTTTTGTGACTTCACACTTTCAATGGTGCCTTTCAAATTTCCAGTGTTAAAGTTAAACTTAGACATTTTTCCTTTAGAGCTGAATGTCTCTTGTTTATGATTTTTGACACAAAGGTCATAAAATATCTGTTTAAATATGTATTTAATTATCTGTTTATTTTTCACATTTGTCGTATACAAATAGATCCATAATTGTCCTGGATTGATCACTTTACCAGTGAAGAGATGTAGTCATCCAGCTAATATGTTTTTAACATAATTATCCAGTGGGCTTGGCACCATTTATTTAAGACTCTTTCTCCCCTAAAACCACCATTGTTATTAATCAAGTAGTCATACATATGAATGTCTGTTTCTGGACTCTGTTTTTTACCCATTGATCTCTTTGCCTATTCTCCAATGCCATATGACGTTAACTATTGTAACTTTTTTTTTAAATTGACATTTGGTGATGTTTTACTACACTTTTCCAAGAGATCTTGGCTATAAATGACACTTAGCCTTTCCATGTAAATTTTATGGATAGGTTAATTTCCAAATTTAAAAAAAAATGAAGTCGGGGTCTTTGAACAGTATTGAAGCTTTAGAACAATTTGGGAAAACTTGATTAATTGAGTCTTCTGAAGCGTGGACAAAATATATAATTATTTATTTAGGTCTTTAGACATGTCTCAATGAGCTGTTGTTTTACTATCAAAAGTTTTGTATATCTTTTGTTAGATTTCATTTTATACAGTTGATATATTTTTTTAAAATCACTTAAGTATAGTAAATTATATCTTTTTAAGATGCTAGTTTCAATTCTAGGGTATATATACATACAAGAGATGCTTGTGTTGACTTTTTATCAAGCAAACTTACACATATCACATATTAAGTTTAATAATTTATTTGTAACTAGTCTGGAATTTACTTCTCCAGACATTTTTGCTTGAACGTTATGATAGTTTTATGTCTCCCTTCCTAAACTTTATAAATTTTATTTAATTTTCATTGTTTAATACACTATATAGATCCACCAATGCAATGCTGAATTAAAGTGACTATTATAGGCATTACGATCCTGTATTGATCAAAGATGCTTTTAATAAATCTCCATTAGACATGATGTTTATTTATTTTTTTAACATCTTTATTGGAGTATAATTGCTTTACAATGGTGTGTTAGTTTCTGCTTTATAACAAAGTGAATCAGCTATACATAAACATATATCACCATATCTCTTCCCCTTTGCGTCTCCCTCCGACCCTCCCTATCCCACCCCTCTAGGTGGTCACAAAGCACTGAGCTGATCTCCCTGTGCTATGTGGCTGCTTCCCACTAGCTATCTATTTTACATTTGGTAGTGTATATATGTCCATACTACTCTCTCACTTCGTCCCAGCTTACCCTTGCCCCTCCCCATGTCCTCAAGTCCATTCTCTATGTCTGCATCTTTATTCCTGTCCTGCCACTAGATTCTTCAGAACCATATTTTTTTCTTTTTTTTGTGGATTCCATATATATGTGTTAGCATACAGTATTTGTTTTTCTCTTTCTGACTTAACTCTGTATGACACACTCTAGGTCCATCCACCTTACTACAAACAACTCAATTTCATTTATTTTTATGGCTGAGTAATATTCCATTGTATATATGTGCTGCATCTTCTTTATCCATTCATCTGTTGATGGACACTTATGTTGATTCCATGTCCTGGCTATTGTAAATAGAGCTGCAATGAACATTGTGGTACATAAATCTCTTTGAATTATGGTTTACTCAGAGTATATGCCCAGTGGTGGGATTGCTGGGTCGTATGGTAGTTCTATTTTTAGTTTTTTAAGGAACCTCCATACTGTTCTCCATAGTGGCTGTATCAATTTACATTCTCACCAACAGTGCAAGAGGGTTCCCTTTTTGCCACACCCTCTCCAGCACTTATTGTTTGTAGAATTTTTGATGATGGCCATTCTGACCGGTGTGAGGTGACACCTCATTGTAGTTTTGATTTGCATTTCTCTAATGATTAGTGATGTTGAGCATCCTTTCATGTGTTTGTTGGCAATCTGTATATCTTCTTTGGGGAAGTGTCTGTTTAGGTCTTCTGCCCATTTTTGGATTGGGTTGTTTGTTTTTTTGATATTGAGCTGCATGAGCAGCTTGTAAATTTTGGAGATTAATCCTTTGTCAGTTGCTTCATTTGCAAATATTTTCTCCTATTCTGAGGGTTGTCTTTTTGTCTTGTTTATGTTTTCCTTTTCTGTGCAAAAGCTTTTAAGTTTCATTAGGTCCCATTTGTTTATTTTTGTTTTTATTTCCATTTCTCTAGGAGGTGGGTCAAAAAGGATCTTGCTGTAATTAATGTCATAGACTGTTTTGCCTATGTTTTCCTCTAAGAATTTTATAGTGTCTGGCCTTACATTTAGGTCTTTAATACATTTTGAGTTTACTTTTCTGTGTGGTGTTAGGGAGTGTTCTAATTTCATTCTTTTACATGTAGCTGTCCAGTTTTCCCAGCACCACTTATTGAAGAGGTTATCTTTTCTCCATTGTACATTCTTGCCTCCTTTATCAAAAATAAGGTGACCTTATGTGCATGGATTTATCTCTGGGTTTTCTATCCTGTTCCATTGATCTGTATTTCTGTTTCTGTGCCAGTACCATACTGTTTTGTTTACTGTATCTTTGTAGTATAGCTGGAGTCCAGGAGCCTGATTCCTCCAGCTCTGTTTTTCTTTCTCAAGATTGCTTTGGCTATTTGGGGTCTTTTGTGTTTCCATACAAATTGTCAAATTTCTTGTTCTAGTTCTGTGAAAAATGACATTGGTAGTTTGATAGGGATTGCATTGAATCTGTAGATTGCTTTGAGTAGTACAGTCATTTTTCACAATGTTGATTCTTCCAATATAAGAACATGGTATATCTCTCCATCTGTTTGTATGATCTTTAATTACTTTCCTCAGTATCTTATCGTTTTCTACATACAGGTCTTTTGTCTCCCTAGGTAGGTTTATTCCTAGGTATTTTATTCTTTTTGTTGCAGTGGTAAATGGGAGTGTTTCCTTAATTTCTCTTTCAGATTTTTCATCATCAGTGTATAAGAATGCAAGAGATTTCTGTGCATTAATTTTGTATCCTGCTACTTTACCAAATTCATTGATTAGCTCTAGTAGTTTTCTGGTAGCATCTCTAGGATTCTCTAAGTATGGTATCATGTCATTTGCAAACAGTAACAGCTTTATTTCTTCTTTTCCGATTTGGATTCCATTTATTTCTTTTTGTTCTCTGATTGCCGTGGCTAAAACTTCCAAAAGTATGTTTAATAATAGTGGTGAGAGTGGACAACCTTGCCTTGTTCCTGATCTTAGAGGAAACGGTTTCAGTTTTTCACCATTGAGAACAGTGTTGGCTGTGGGTTTGTCATATATGGCCTTTATTATGTTGAGGTAAGTTCCCTCTATGCCTACATTCTGGAGGGTTTTATCATAAATGGGTGTTGAATTTTGTCAAAAGTTCTTTCTGCATCTATTGAGATGATCATATAGTTTTTATCCTTCAATTTGTTAATATGGTGTATCACATTGATTGATTTGCGTATATTGAAGAATCCTTGCATTCCTGGGATAAACCCCACTTGATCATGGTGTATGATCCTTTTAATGTGCTGTTGGATTCTGTTTGCTAGTATTTTGTTGAGGATTTTTGCATCTATATTCATCAGTGATTCTGGCCTGTAGTTTTCTTTCTTTGTGACATCTTTGTCTGTTTTTGGTATCAGGGTGATGGTGGCCTTGTAGGATGAGTTTGGGAGCGTTCCTCCCTCTGCTATATTTTGAAAGAGTTTGAGAAGGATAAGTGTTACCTCTTCTCTAAATGTTTGATAGAATTCACCTGTGAAGCCTCCTGGTCCTGGGCTTTTGTATGTTGCAAGATTTTTAATCACAGTTTCAATTTCAGTGCTTGTGATTGGTTTGTTTATATTTTCTATTTCTTCCTGGTTCAATCTCTGAAGGTTGTACTTTTCTAAGAATTTGTCCATTTCTTCCAGTTTGTCCATTTTATTGGCATATAGTTGCTTTGAGTAATCCCTCATGATCCTTTGTATTTCTGCAGTGACAGTTGTTACTTCTCCTTTTTCAATTCTATTGATTTGAGTCTTCTCTGTTTTTTTCTTGATGAGTCTGGCCAATGGTTTATGAATTTTGTTTATCTTCTCAAAGAACCAGCTTTTAGTTTTGTTGATCTTTGCTATTGCTTCCTTCATTTCTTTTTCATTTATTTCTGATCTGATCTTTATGATTTCTTTCCTTCTGCTAACTTGGGTTTTTTTTGTTCTTTCTAGACATGATGTTTATTACTATGTTTTGTAAATGTCGTTTGTCAAATTAAGGTGTTCCTTCTGTTTCTAACTTGCCAAGAACTGTTTATCATAAATAGATTTTGAAGTTTTTCAAATCTTTCTGCATCTGTTGAGATGATCCAATACTTTTTTCTTCTTTATTGTGTTAATGATTTTTAATAACGATTTTCAAATGTAATTCAAGACCTACCTTCTTACAGGTGTGTGTCTGTGTTTGTGTGTTTATATGTGGTATTTTATATGTTGCTACATGACTTTTTCAGCTTTTCTTTTTTCTTTGCTTGACCTTTAGGGTTTTGCATCTATATGTGTAAAAATGGCCTCTAATTTTCTGATCTTATCATGTGTTTGTCAGTTTCTACTATGAAGGATATGATGGTCTCAAAGAATGCATAGGGAAATAGACTGTTTTCTTCTAAATTCTGGTTATACTTGTAAAATTAAGATTTTTATTTATTCCTCAAATTTTTGGCAAGCCTTATTAGTGATCCTATCTGGTATGCACTGGACTTTGTAGAAAGTATTTAAAATTCAGATTCAGTTTTTCTAAGTTTTATGAAGCGATTAATAATTCATCATCATTTCTCCTTCAGTTTTATAAGCTCTCTTCTTCTAGGAATTTTTCTAATTTGCTAACATTTTCATAGGTGTTTATAAAGATTTTCATAGTACAAATTTATTGTGACTTATGATCTAAAAGGTCTATTCTGATATTTTCTCTTGCATTTCTGATTTTATTATCTATACCTTCTGTTTTTTCTCATGATTAGTCTCACTAAAAGTTTATCAATTTTATTAGCTGTATTAAAGAACTGACTTTTGTCTGTGCTCATCCTCTATTATATGCTATTTTACATCTCATTATTATTTTCTGTCTTATCTTTCTTACCTTTTGTATTCAATTTACTATTTTCCTAATACCTTGGGATGAATTCCTAGATAATTGATTTTTCACTTTCTTCCTTTTTAATGAATACAAATAATGGAATAAATTTCTGACTACAACTTAAAATATCTTAACATTTCAAAATATTTTCTAATATTTTAAATTTGTATTGACTCATTTAATTATATAAAATATATTGCTTTATTATAAAAATTAGAGCTTTTAAAATATTGTTGTATTTGTGATAATTTCTAGTTTATTTTGGCCAGATGACATAATAATTATGATTTCAACCCTTTGAGATCTGATGAGACTTGATTTGCAGTACACTATAGCACTATTTTGAAAAAAAAATGCATGACTATATGTATTCTGTAGTTGTAAGTAGTGTTTTATACATGTAATTATTTAATGTAGGACAAGATTTAGAACCTTGCTATGGGTGAGCAGGCAATAAAAGTATAATGGGAAGCCAAATATGCCTTAATATCTAGCGTGTCTATAAAGGTGACAGTCATTCAGAGCTACCCCTAATAGCTGCAGGACCTGAAGAAGAGCACAAATGGAATTTTAATATGAGTGAAAGTTGACAAAAACAGAGACATTAAATTTTCTTCTTTTTTGTTGTTGTAGTTGATTTAAAATGCTGTGTTAGTTTCAGGTGTACAGCAAAGTTATTCAGTTATACAGACATATATATATATTTTTTCAGATTCTTTTCCCTTATAGGTTATTACAAAATATTGAGTATAGTTCCCTGTGCTATACAATAGGTCCTTGTTGGTTATCCATTTTATATACAGTAGTGTGTATATGTTGACCCCAAACTCCTAATTTATCCCTCCTTCCCTTCCCCTTTGGTAACCATAAGTTTGTTTTCTATATCTGTGGGTCTATTTCTGTTTTGTATATAAGTTCATTTGTATGTTTTGGTTTTTTTTTTAGATTTCACATATAAGCAATATCATATGATATTTGTCTTTTTCTGTCTGCTTACTTCACTTAGTATGATAATCTCTAGATCCATCCACGTTGCTGCACATGGCATTATTTCATTCTTTTTTATGGATGAGTAATATTCCATTGTGCATATATATGATCACATTTTCTTTATCCATTCATCTGTTGATGGCCATTTAGGTTTCTTCCCTGTCTTAGCTATTGTAAATAGTGCTGCAGTGAACATTGGGATATGTGTATCTTTTTGAAATATGGTTCTTTCCAGATCTATTCTTATTATGTCCATTTGTTATGTTGTGTTAATGAATGATTAATAAAATATGAACATATAATTCTTAAAAATTGTTGTTATTATATTTTATTCTTTGGAGCCACTAGGAAATAAGTTTTGTTATGCAACATCTAAGAGGGAGTCTTTGACAAATTAGCCTTTTTGCGGCTAAAATGTCACTACAACCTGAAACAGTGTCCCTCCTCAATATTGACATCAGTGCAGCCTGAAAACCTTCAAAATATCTGAACAGTCTTAATTTGTTTTGAGGAAATAAGGCAAGAGGTGAAAGGGACCTGGAACCTGAATGGGCTAGTGACCTGATTGGTGTTAGTCAGAAAAGTGAATATCTTGGTTTGTAGTTTGTAGAGTATCAATTCTACACTCTGGGTATTATGTGATGGTAATGCCATATTTCCTTTAATAATTGTATTGTTCAGTGTGTTTATACTACACATGGCCTTCTTGTACAGGTATAAAGACAATACAACAGTTATTCTTTCTCCTATATAATAAATGGCCTGCATTCCTCTTCAACTGGGATTGCTGCTGCTTTTCCACTGTCTCTACAAGGATCAACTGGGAAATCATTTGTCTTTATAATGATCTGTGATATCTTAGTAATAATCTATGTATTTCCTGCCCTTATTTTTTCTTCACAAATAACTCATGGTCGATATATATTCTTCTATATTCATTAATGCTACATATTTTATTCCTACAATTGTATATAATTAATGTGGATTCTGTTTTGGATTATTAGCACCACAGAATGGCTATAGAAAAAAAAAAATGGCCAAGCATTTCTAATCAAGCAGAATTGGTATCTGTCAGATTAGCTGCCTGAGAATAGATTCCACTGCGAGCAGAGTGACTCCCTACCTTGGCAAAGCACCCATTCCATCAAATTTCCCAACACTTCACCTGTTCTACGATGGTGCTGTCCTCATTTTCATTTTAAGGGGTTATCTCAACACCTACTCCATCTACCAAGATTGCATTCTACAACACTTTATTTTGGATAATCCCATGTGTTAATTTAAGGACCTCTTTTGCCTATTCAGGTCCCGAGTCCTATTTTACTTTGATAATCAGATTTTCATTGCTCTCAAAACTAAATAGATAACCAATTCCTTTTTATACAATTTTGAGGGTCTGCTGCCTGAAAATATTTGGTTTCAACAATGCAATTCTAAGAAATGGAAACCATTTAAAGCTATTTAAATCCCCCATATGCTTAATACATTCAGTTTAGTGTTGACAGAATCATTCTCAATGGATGGAACAGTGGACTCTAGATTGATCTCCAAGAATGATTCTCAGTACAAAACTATAGAATTGGCCCAATAAGAGAGCTGTTGCTTTTTTCACAAAGAGGTAGGTGGGAAAACAAGTTATAGTTGAAGTTCTTGATTCAAGAACACGCTACAAGTGCTGTCATCCAAGATTTAGGAAACTTTTGCTGCTGTGGCTGCATCTGCCTTTCAGTAGTCACAAATCTAATGTCTAGCCACCAGAATGCAGATGCAGAAAACGCAGTGTCCAAAATCTCACTTTTCAGAACCAAACCAAAGCAATAGGAAGATGACTTCTTCATTTCCACCCTCCAAATTTTGAACAATTGCATTTAATTTCAGATTAATTTGCACAAATTAATTTTCATTTAAAATCATGACTGCAGAAAAGACCTGCAAATATTATGTTACCTATTTAGGCTCTGATTTAGAGAAGGCACACTAGAAGAAGATTGAGATTAGCAGCTTACCATTTCCACTCCAACATCAGTTAAAATAAAAAGGCAAATTAAATGTGGGGCAAGGATGATGAAAAAAACTTTCCGTTTTCTACATTTCAGAACATCAAGGTCAAAGAGTAAATACAAATAATTCTGTAGCAATAGTAGTTGTGAGTGGGGCAACAGTAATAGAATTATTCTACGCAATGCCACAAAATTTAGCTGCAGTAAGTCAAACCAACAGAAGATGTCTTATTAGCAGTCCCAGAGGCAATGAGACAATGATGCAATTCCTTAGTATTCTAACGTAAAATGATTTTGAAGCTATACCGTTCAGCATCTATTTCCACATGTTTACATAATGAAGAGTTTAGCAAATTACTTTACATTACCTCAAAATGCCTATGGCTATTGTATTGAAATTGGATTCAATTAGACACACTCTTAGTTGAACTAAAAAGAAACAGAAATCCTTATACACCAACATGCAATCCTCAGCCTTGTGGGCCTCAAAAAGCAATTATGCAGGAGAGTTCAGAATTAGTGTCTGTTTACTAGTTATGCATATGAACACGGTAGTGATGCCAGCTTCTTGGGCTTTGCTTATACTGATACAGGAGTCCCAGCATTACCATATATTATTCAGCTCAGTGTTCCGAGTGTGGTGTGAATTATAGGTTCCTAACATATTACTTTTCTGTAATGCAGGAAGCCATTGTTAGAAGCAATCCAAGAACTTGACCTCTAGTATTTTCAATAAATTTTTAAGAGTTAAAATCTCTTTATTAAATCTTTTTCAAACTAAAATAGAAAGCGTTGTTTTACTAAGAGAGAAACTAGAATCAGCAATCCTCAGTGATGTTCCTTGAATAGCTTTATTTATTTATTTATTTTAAATGTGTGTCATATATTTGTTTGGCAATGTAGAATGCAAATTACAAGATTCACAGCTCTGAGAAAATCCATAAATTTAAAAACATAAATTTTTGTTAATCCCCTAAGTTGTATTATGTTATATTAACATTCTCTAGAACCAGTGTTTTGGAAACACACTATGAGAAAGGCAACATTAGGCAGTTTATTTTATGTAAAAAGCACTTAAGGGATTCATGAACATCCGGCAGATTAATCATGTGTTCCTTTCATTAAAACTTTTGAAATTGAATTTTATTGTCACAAAGATGGAAAGTTTTTAGAATATTAAAATACCACCACCTGATTTAAATGCATACTTTACCGCAGGCTCCTCCTATTAAATCTTTATTGGTTTCTAACTATCAAGAAATTAGGACAGAGTTAATATCTGACCTGAGGAAACAATATGCTCACACAAAATGAAATAAAATATTAATAAATTGAAATTAAGAACAGCTATAAAGATTTAAGTCTTAGAGCCTTATCTCCCAGTTCCACTGAGAACAACAGATTAAGTCACCTAAGGAGATCAAGTGTCCCATTATGTAAGAATATTTTAAAATACCTTTTCATAGCCCATAGGAGTCCTTCTCAAGGTCCGACAATATTCAGTATTTAGAAGATATTTATCTTCTATTTATCAAGTACTTATTGACAACTTATGGTGCCACAGGTACATACATTTTTACTTCTATAGTTTTATTTCATTAAAACCATAACATTATAGTTTTATTTATGCAAATTTTAATATTTCAAAGGAAAATGCAATATAAATGAGGAAATAAATTATTTCAAAACTGATATTTTAATGTGTTTATGGAACATTTTACATAATTATCTCCTGTGGTAGATTAAGGATGACTGCAAATTAGTTGACATTTCTCCCATGAAGATGTGCATCTGTGACCTTGCACTTTGAAATCTGTGTGGTCAAGGTACTTTCTTGACCAATGGAATATGGCAAAAGTGATGCCAGGACAGTTTTCTATCCCAATTCTTAGAACTGGCAGCTTTTACTTCCTCTCTGTTGTGATATCACTAACTTGTCAGCCATGAGTAATCCATGTTGCAGTATATCTTCCAGGCCCTATCTCTGAGTTATATATATCAAATTACCATCGACTTTTCTCAAACTGTATATACAGAATGCTACCTCACACTTACTTGTGCTTATATTTATTTTTAACATTCCTTCTTTGCTAATGTAATTAGTGTTACTAAGAATAGAATATGAAGCATATTTTAATTTGTGAGTCCTTCCCAAATTCCATGGATGTTATGTATTTTTATGCATAAAATGTTTCACAGAAAAATTTATATGTAGATATATTTATCACTTCTTGCATTATTATTTTTAAATTTATTTTGAAGGCCTGAATTTGCTCACATTTTTTCCTAATATTATTATATAATAGTAGGAAACTGAAGGATTTGGGATCCTAAAGCACATATGAAAAGAGGAAAAACCCGTTATCAAAGTGGTAGTAGATTAAAGCTCAAAACACTTAATAATAATACAGATGATAAGCAAGGGAAAGATAAAAAAAAATATTGAAGTCTTATGGAGTAATGTTGAGCCATGACTTTCTTGGGATATAACATCCACCTTCCTAATATGTCTCACTCAATACATGATTTGTCTTCTGTACTTCTTTTTTATAAGGTTATATCTTAAAACCCAGCTTTCATTATACAAGATAAATACGTTCTAGAGATCCAGTGTACAGTATTATGCTTATAGTTAACAATACTGCATTGTGCACTTAAAAATTTAAGGGGGTTGTTCTCATGTTGTGTCTTTACCACAATTTTAAAAAGAGTTCCAATCGAAATTTTACCTACTGAAAGAAAGCTTTCTTGACTAATTTAGTCCCAATTCTGAGATCATGCAATACATATATATGATTCAAGTGGTTTCATTTGATAAATTAGAAATTTTCTTGGTAAGTAACTTTTTCTCATATTTGTGCCTTTTATGTCCTTAGCAAATGGATATTAGAAAAATGAAAAGTACTCAGTAAATACTTTTTTCAGGTTTACTTTTGTTGGTATTTTTAACTTTCTTGAAGATAATAACTATCATCTTTTAAATTTCATTTATAAATAAATATATACTGACCACAATAAACTAATCACAAATGGAGAAATACATTTTAAACGTTAAAAAGCCATTTAATTTTCACTTTTTTTGAAAACTGTATTCAAGGGAACGTAGCCAAAGATTCAATAAAAAGTTTACCAATGTTGGGCTAAAGAAAATATTCTAATATCTATTGTGATGATGGTGGCACAATTCTGTGGATATGTTAAACATTATCTAATTTAACACTCTGGAATACAATGGAATATTATTTAGCCATGAGAAAAAGGAAACCCTGCCCTTTGTGACAATATGTATGGACCTTGAGGACATTATGAAATCAGACAGACAGAGAGAGAAAAATACTGTATGGTATCGTGTATATGTGGAATCCAAAAAGAGCCAAACTCATAGAAAGAGTAGAATGGTGGTTACCAGAGGCGGAGGGTGGGGTACATGGGGAGATTTTAGTCAAAGCGTACAAACTTCCACTGATAAGACAGGTAAGTTCTGGGAATGTTCTATACAGCATGGTGATTATAGTTAATAATATTGTATTAAATACTTGAAAGTTGCTAAGAGAGTAGATCTGAAGTGTTCTTAGCACACACAAAAAGGTATTATATGAGATGATGGAGGTATTAGCTAATGCTATGATGGTAATAATTTGGCAAAATATGTGTATCAAATCAATATGTATACACCTTAAGCTTACACTATATGTCAGTTATATCTCAATAAAGCTGAAAAAAAAAAAAAACCAACAAAGATCTCAAAAACAGTTTTCAGGAACACATCTGAGGTCAATAATCAAACACAATATTCAATCCAAACATTGATATTAAGGGATAGGATAGGCAGTTATGCAGACAAGAGATAAAAGCACACATACATTGTCAAAGGCAGTAGGAAAAGCAAGTAGGTTTGAAAGAGAGGGTAAAAAGCAAGATCATTTGAGATGTATAGGCTGATGAAATTCTTTGGAGTGCAGGAGAGCAGTCCCTGGTCATATCTGATGGGATGCTATCTGATAAACCTAATGTAACCTCATTAACATTAATTGCTCTTTGGGACTGGGAGAAAACTTTAGTAATACTAACTCTGGCTATCTAGGATGAGCCAAGTTTTTGTTGATTCTGAAGCCAATTGTACTTCAGGGGTCCTTTCTTGACAGGAAGAATACTGAAATTTTAAATGCAAAATGAAATATAGACTAATCTGCTCCTGGCTGTGAAACATATTTGTAAAGATACTTTCTTTATTAAATATTATATCAAAGAAAATGATTTGGGAAAGCCTGAGCATTTACCTGATGTTGAGAGAGGCCATGTGCAATTGATCATTACTCTGTGTGCCTGTCAGATTGTCTTAGAACTTACCAATATTTCTTCACTAGAGAATATTATTTGTATATCTTTTCTCCAGTGTGTTCTAAACTTTGTATATATTCATTATGACTGATTTTTTTTTTTTTTTTGCGGTACGCGGGCCTCTCACTGTTGTGGTCTCTCCCGTTGCGGAGCACAGGCTCTGGATGTGCCAGCTCAGCGGTCATGGCTCACGGGCCCAGCTGCTCTGTGGCATGTGGGATCTTCCCGGACCGGGGCATGAACCCGTGTCCCCTGCATTGGCAGGCAGACTGTCAACCACTGTGCCACCAGGGAAGCCCTGTGACTGAATTTTTATGGTTGGTGTAATTTTGAGGCTTTACAATACTCTCAGTTATAAAATAGACCCTGTTAATTTCCACAAAGAATTTAATAGAGCAGAATTTATTCCTAAAAAAATTGATGTGACTGACTGCAACAAGAGAAATTGTCTATTCTGAGAACGAAAAGCACCAAATGAAGTCTTTGATACCCATGTTTTAAGATTTTGTCAAAGGAGTACACAAAAGATGAAATGAAAGAAAAAGAGGTAATTTTTAGATAGCTTTGGGCTATAAATGCAATCAAAATAATTGTCATCCTGTCAAGACCACATATTATATCTTATACTAGGAACTGTGGAATTGAGTATTATAAATAACTAATTATGCAAATTCAGTAAACAACAGCAAATATTTACTGAGCAACTATTCTGTAACAGGGGTTGCAGGAAAAAAATGGGGAAAAACATAGTCCTTGTATTTATGGGACTAACAAGTGGAGACAAACAATAAATAAATAAGCTCAGTATCTATTAAAACCAATAGTTATAGTTGCATTCAAGAAAAATAAAGCAGGAGAGAAGAGTGAAGAGATCTGCAGAAGGATAGATAGTATATGAGTTACATTTTCAACAACACGGACAGAAAAGGTTTCATTGAGGACATAATTTGCACAAGACTTGAAGAAGCAGAGGGAATGGATCTTACAGATATTGAGAGGGAAGGAATTCTGATTACAGACAGCAGGGACCAAGGTTCAGGTTTATCACAATTTTAGCACTGGTAAATCTTACCTTTAACTAGCTGCTTTGTAGATGCCAAGACCTGAGCTTGCCATCCCTCTTCAGGACTTGTAATTGTTTGTGTACTTGTATGCATTTTCTAAACTTCTCGAAGCTGGTGGATGCTTCTGATCTCCCTATCTTCAGCATCTTTCACAGTTCATTATGGGTCCTGTATAAATAATTGATAGATGCTGTTGATGTTTCAGCAGTTCCTATAACTGGAGGTCCTTACCCTTCCATCTATTATCTCCTTTTCAGTCTGCTCAGAATTATTAAGGTGTGTGCTATAAATTGATTTCTACCTACCTCCCACCCTGGTTATCCCACATTGCTAAATTAATCATTTACACTCTCACTTGAGGCTTAAAATTTATGATTGTCTGTAAGTGTATTAGGAGTTAGAAAAATTAGTAGATCTCTTTATATTGCTTAAATATTAGTATATTTGGACAGTAATCCTATCCTTATCCTGCTTAAAATTATTTAAAATTCATCACAAATGAAAGGGTCTTCGCAAATATGTTTCCCTGTGTATCATGTGTATTTCATATTGATAAATTTCTATAAAATTGAATTAATAAGCTGTCCTTTATATAATATCAAGTAATAGTAAAAATTTAATCAATCTTCCTAAACACCAGGCTCCAGAATTTCCCTGTTCAGAGTAATATGTTCAATGTTTTCCTAGTACATAAGATGAGGTCCAGAGTTCTGTATATATTGAATATACAGTATTTAGGAAAGCTTGAAAATGAACAACTAAAATAACAAAAATGACCATCACAATCACTAAACATATTTATAAAAATTTGAAGAATAAACTGACTCATAAGCAGTATTTCCTGTCTCTGAAATAAAAACTCAGAGAACTAAAACTTACCTCTACCATTCCAAACCATTTATTGAAGAATTTTCTGATAGAATCTTGACAGAATAGCTTCCATAGTGATCTTCCCTGAATTTTCTACTACTACTTCAAGTGATAAAAATAGAGCTCACCTGAATGAGGAAATTTACTCTAAAGGAAATCATTAGGAATAAAGCTTCATTAGGTTGGATACATATTAGGTGAGAAGTGAGGGAAAATGTACATTACAGAAGTGAGAGAAAGAGCATTCTAATTAGCAGAAAATGTGAATGAAAATATTATGATGGAAAAACTAAGATTGTTTTCAGAAAGTAGCTGATAGTCTATTTTTGGACACAATATTATGAATTTTCAGAAGTAAGTGAGGAGTAATAAGCAGATAGAGACCATATCATAGCACAGATAGTTCTGGACGTAGTGCTTGCAGTTATCTTTGCAGAAACTAGGGAACTATTTAATATAAGTTAATTCTTTTATTATAAACAGGAATTATATTGTTAGTAGCTATCTTCGTTTGAGCACTACTTCTATAAGAAATTAATTTCTAAAGCACTTATCTATTATATATTTGAACTTTATAACACTTCATGAGGTAGACATTATCTTCATTTTACAAGTGTGGTAAATATGTTGGCATGAGTAAAGACTGCTTTTCTTTCCTTTAATATATTCTTTGATGTCAATTTACTGTTAATGAACAAATACATTATTTAAAGTCAATGTACTGTTAAAGAAAATGGTAACTATTCATTTTAGAGTATGTAGCAATTATAGAAGTAAATATATGACAAAAGAACACAAAGAATATGAGAAGTGAATAGAGGTAACTGTTGTAAAGTTGTCACATTATATGTGAAGTGACATCCTTAGGGCAACCACTAAGAAAAAGGAAAACAGTAAAGATTTTTTTTAAGTATTTAGTTGTAAGAGAATAAAATACTACAAATGTTTGATAATAAAAGAAGGCAAAAAAGAGAAACCGTGGATTAAGAACATAGGGGATGGTTGATGGAGATTGGCTAAGAGCATCGGCTTGAGCTGCTTTGAAGATTCTGTATATAGACATTACCTGAAATCTGTTCTGTGAAATGCTAATTTCTCAGGAGGACCCCAAAAAAGGTTTCTGTTGCAAATAAGTTTGGGAGAAACATGCTCTATCTCTGTTGTGAAAAATTCAGAGTGATAGTAGAATGTTAAATATACTGAAAAAATTGCTGGTGAAGAAGTTGGTTAATGTGAGCCACAGCTAAATAGGAGGGAGTCCGGGAAAAAGTCTGGAACTGCCTAAGAGTCAAGAGACAATTGTTTTGGGGTGCGCGAGGAGAGGAGATTCAGAGCACTGCCTAAACTAGCTTCAGAGACGGGTGCAAGCCATGACTATCAGCAAGGACGCCAGAGATGGGTATGAAACGCTAAGGCTGCTGCTGCAGGCACCAAGAATCCTGTGTGCAAGCACAGGTCACTATCCACACCTCCCCTCCCAGGAGCCGGTGCAGCCCACCACTGCCAGGGTTCCCTGATCCACGGACAACTTCCCTGGGAGGACACACAGCACACCTCAGGCTGCTGCAACGTCACGCTGGCCTCTGCTGCTGCAGGCTCGCCCCGCATTCTATACCCCTCCCTCCTCCCAGCCTGAATGAGTCAGAGCCCCCTAATCAGCCACTCCTTTAACCCCCTTCTGTCTGGGCAAAGAACAGATGACAGAAGATGACCTACATGCAGAGCCAGGGACAAAGCCAAAGCTGAACCCTAGGAGCTGTGGGAACAAAGAAGAGAAAGGAAAATTTCTCCGTGCAGCCTCAGGAGCAGTGGATTCAGTCCCCACAGTAAACTTGATGTACCCTGCATCTGTGAAATACCTGAATAGACAGTGCATCATCCCAAAACTGAGGAAGTGGACTTTGGGAGCAACTGTAGACTTGGGGTTTGCTGTATGCGACTGACCAGTTTCTGATTTTTATGGTTATCTTAGTTTAGTTTTTAGCGCTTGTTATCATTGGTAAATTTATTTATTGGTTTGGTTTCTCTCTTTTATTTTTAATTACTTTTTAAAATTTTAATATATTTCTTTAATTTTTTTATTTTAATAATGTTATTTTATTTTTTCTTTCTTTTTTTTTTCTCCCTTTTCTTCTGAGCTGTGTGGCTGACAGGGTCTTACCTAGAAACAAATGAAAATGAAAGCACGACAATCCAAAACCTATGGGATACAGCAAAAGCAGTTCTAAGAGGGAAGTTTATAGCAGTAAAATCCTACTTCAAGAAACAGGAAAAATCTCCAATAAACAACCTAACTTTACACCTAAAGCAATTAGAAAAAGAAGAACAAAAAAACCCCAAAGTTAGCAGAAGGGAAAAAATCATAAAGATCAGATCAGAAATAAATGAAAAAGAAATGAAGAAAAGGAGAGCAAAGATCAATAAAACTAAAACCTGGTTCTTTGGGAAGATAAACAAAATTGATGCACCATTAGCCAGACTCATCAAGAAAAAAAACAGAGAAGACTCAAATCAACAGAATTAGAAATGAAAAAGGTTAAGTAACAACTGAAGCTGCAGAAATACAAAGGATCATGAGAGATTACTACAAGCAACTATATGCCAATAAAATGGACAACCTGGAAGAAATGGACAAATTCTTAGAAAAGCACAACCTTCACAGACTGAACCAGGAAGAAATAGAAAATATAAACACATGAATCACAAACACTGAAATGGAAACTGATTAAAAATCTTCCAACAAACAAAAGTCCTGGACCAGATGGCTTCGCAACCAAATTCTATCAAACATATAGAGAAGAGCTAACACTTATCTTTCTCAAACTCTTCCAAAATATAGCAGAGGGAGGAACACTCCCAAACTCATTCTACAAGGACACCATCACCCTGTTGGCAAAACCAAAGATGTCACACACAAAAAAGAAAACTATAGGCCAATATCAGTGATGAACTTAGATGCAAAAATCCTCAACAGAGTATTAGCAAATAGAATCCAACAGCACATTAAATGGATCATACACCGTGATCAAGTGGGGTTTATCCCAGGAATGCAAGGATTCTTCAATATATGCAAATCAATCAATGTGATACACCATAGTAACAAATTGAAGGAGAAAAACCATGTGATCATCTCAATTGATGCAGAAAAAGCTTCTGACAAAATTCAACACCCATTTATAAAAGCTCTCCAGAAGGTAGGCATAGAGGGAACTTACCTCAACATAATAATGGCCATATGTGACAAACCCACAGCCAACATTATTCTCAATGGTGAAAAACTGAAACCATTTCCACTAAGATCTGGAACAAGACAAGGTTGTCCACTCTCAGCACTATTATTCAACATACTTTAGGAAGTTTTAACCACAGCAATCAGAGAAGAAAAAGAAATAAGTGGAATCCAAATCGGAAAAGAAGAAATAAAGCTGTTACTGTTTGCAGATGACATGATACTATATTTAGAGAATCCTAAAGATGCTACCAGAAAACTACTAGAGCTAATCAATGAATTTGGTAAAGTAGCAGGATACAAAATTAATGCACAAAAATCTCTTGCATTCCTATACACTAATGATGAAAAATCTGAAAGAGAAATTAAGGAAACACTCCCATTTACCACTGCAACAAAAAAAATAAAATACCTAGGAATAAACCTACCTAAGGAGACAAAAGACCTGTATGTAGAAAACTATAAGATACTGATGAAAGTAATTAAAGATGATACAAACACATGGAGAGATATACCATTGGAAGAATCAATATTGTGAAAATGACTATACCACCCAAAGCAATCTACAGATTCAATGTAATCCCTATCAAACTACCAATGGCATTTTTCACAGAACTAGAACAAAAAATTTGGCAATTTGTATGGAAACACAAAAGACCCCGAATAGCCAAAGCAATCTTGAGAAAGCAAAATGGAGCTGGAGGAATCAGCCTACCTGACTTCAGACTATACTACAAAGCTACAGTAATGAAGACATTATGGTACTGGCACAGAAACAGAAATATAGATCAATGGAACAAGATAGAAAGCCCAGAGATAAACCCATGCACATATGGTCACCTTATCTTTGATAAAGGAGGCAAGAATATACAATGGAGAAAAGACAGCCTCTTCAGTAAGTGATGCTGGGAAAACTGGACAGCTACATGTAAAAGAATGACGTTAGAATACTCCCTAACACCATACACAAAAATAAACTCAAAATGTATTAAAGACCTAAATGTAAGGCCAGACACTATAAAACTCTTAGAGGAAAATACAGGCAGAATGCTCTATGACATAAATCACATTAAGATCCTTCTTGACCCACCTCCTAGAGAGATGTTAATAAAAACAAAAATAAATGGGACCTAATGAAACTTAAAAGCTTTTGCACAGCAAAGGAAAACATAAACAAGACAAAAAGACAACCCTCAGAATGGGAGAAAACATTTTCAAAGGAAGCAACTGATAAAGGATTAATCTCCAAAATATACAAGCTGCTCATGCAGCTCAATACCAAAAAACCAAACAACCCAATCCAAAAATGGGCAGAAGACCGAAATAGACATTTCTCCAAAGAAAATATACAGATTACCAACAAACACAATGAAGGATGCTCATCATCACTAATCATTAGTGAAATGCAAATCAAAACTACAGTGAGATATCATCTCACACTGGTCAGAATGGCCATCATCAAAAATTCTACAAACAATAAGTGCTGGAGAGGGTGTGGAGAAAAGTGAACCCTCTTGCACTGTTGGTGGGAATGTAAATTGATACAGTCACTATGGAGAACAGTATGGAGGTTCCTTAAAAAACTATAAATGGCACTACCATATGACCCAGAAATCCCACTGCTGGGCATATACCCTTAGAAACCATAATTCAGAAAGAGTCATGTACCACAATATTCATTGCAACACTATTTACAGTAGCCAAGACATGGAAGCAACCTAAGTGTCCATCGACAGATGAATTGGTAAAGAAGATGTGGTGCATATATTCATTGGAATATTACCCAGCCATAAAAAAGAAACGAAATTGAGTTATTTGTAGTGAGGTGGATGCACCTAGAGTGTGTCATACAGAGTTAAGTATGTCAGAAAGAGAAAAACAAATAAGATATGCTAACACATATATATATATATGGAATCTAAAAAAAACCCCCAAAACCTGATGAACCTAGGGGCAGGACAGGAATAATGATGCAGACGTAGAGAATGGACTTAAGGACAAGGGGAGGGGGAAGGGTAAGCTGGGACGAAGTGAGAGAGTGGCATTGACATGTATACACTACCAAGTATAAAATAGATAGCTATTGGGAAGCAGCCGCATAGCACAGGAATATCAGCTCAGTGCTTTGTGACCACCTAGATGGGTGGGATAGGGAGTGTGGGAGGGAGACACAAGAAGGAGAGGTATGGGGATAAAAGTCTACATATAGCTGATTCACTTTGTTATACAGCAGAAAGTAACGCAACAATGTAAAGCAATTATACTCCAATAAAGATGTTAAAAAAAATAACCCAACCAAAAAAAAAAAAATAATTGGGGACAACTAGTAAACAAACATTAACATAATAAACATAAATATATTGATAATTATGTTAAATTTTAGTGGCTGATGTTCTCCAATTATAAGGCAATATTTCCAGAAGATTTTTATATTGAATGAATAAACAGGATTTTAAAATATCAAAGAGCTTTTGAAAGTAAAAGGATGAAAGAGATAAAAATCATGCTTGAGAAACTTGTGAAGCTCCATTAATAACAGAAAATTGGAGTTAAGAAAGAATATAACCAGAGAATGTGAAGCTCATTTTGTAATGATTGAAAAGGGTCAGTTTATCTCTTTCAGAGTATAGAAGTAGAGAGAATATAAATAATTCATTCCATGAGACCAACATTACCCCAAAACCAAAACTCGACAAAGACATTACAAGAAAAGAAAACTACAGACTAATATCTCTAATAAACAGAGATGCAAAAATCCTCAACAAAATATTAGCAGGTCAATTCAAAATGTATAAAAAAGAATTAAACAGCACAATCAAGAGGGATTTATCACAGGTATGCATATCAGTTTCAGCATTTGAAAAGTAAGTAATGTAATCCATCACATCAACAGACTAAAAAAGAAAAAACACATGATCACATCAGTAGATGCAGAGAAAGCCTTTAACAAAATCCCACAGTCATTCATGATAAAAACACTCATAAACTAGAAATAAAGGGGAATTTTCTCAGTTTAGAAAAAAAAAAATCTACAAAAACCCTAAAGCGAGTATACTTACTGATGAGAAAGTCAAAGCTTTCTTATGAAGATCAGATAGAGGGCAAAGATGTACTCTCACTGCTCCTATTCAGCATTGTACTGGGAGTCTTTTCTAATGCAATAAGGCACAGAAAAGAAATAAAAGGTACACAGATTTGAAAAGAAGGCATAAAACCGTTTTTATTCACAGGTGACATGATTGTCTATATAGGAAATATGAAATAATTGATTAAAAAACTGAAACTAATAGTGACTATAGCAAGATAGCAGAACACATAGTTAACACAAAAAAGCAGTTTCTTTCCTATATACCAGCAATTAACATATGAAATCTGAAATTAAAACAATATCATTTATATTAGCATCCAAAAATAATAAAGCACTTGGGGATAAATCTAATAAAATATATGTAAGATTTATATGAGGAAAACTGCAACGCTGATGAACATAATCAAAAAATTAAATAAATGGAGAGATATCCTATATTCTTGGACAGGAAGACTCACTATTTTCAAAATGTCAGTTCTTCCCAATTTGATCTTTAGATTCAATGCAATCTCAATTGAAATCCCAGCAAGTTATTTTGTGAATATTGGCAAACTTATTCTTAAATTTCTGTGTAGAGGCAAAAGACCCAGAATAGCCAACACTACTGAAGAGCAAAGTTGGTGGACTGACACTACCCAACTTCAAGATTTTAAAGACTTTATTACAAAGTTACAGTAATCAAGACAGTGTAGTAGACAATCGATCAATGAGGCAAAATAGAAAGCCCACATAAATATAGTCAACTGATATTTCATCTTTCTGAATCAAGCTACAAACTATAAATACCATTGTTTCCAGTGTTTTAACAACATAAAATTCCTTAAGACGTGTTTTTATATTTATGTTTTGAATTCTAGCTGGAGAGCTACTGCTTCAAACTTCTTAAACAAATTTTAATAGTCGTTTAATGGTTTCCATTAAAATAGTGAAATGACAGCACAGATTTTATTTGTTTTATTCTCATGCCTAATGTAATTAAATCAGTATCAATAGTAGTTTAAAAAAGCATCAATTGATGATCAGAAAGTTTAATTCCTAAGATAAGAGGAAATAGATGGGATCAAATATACAGTAAAATGGTAGAAGAAAAAAATATATATATATGATATGGTTGAGCCCGTCTCCTTTCTTTACTGGGGATCAGCAACCATCTGGAGTCTCTCCTTGCCTATCTCACATCAGTGACCATATTAACAAATGTAGTTTATGTATATACATTTGGGCTGCCTGTGGCTCAACCCAAATTGGAGAAGGAGATTTGACCAACAGTTCAACTTCCATGAATATTTTCCTGCACTTATTTACAGTGATGAATGCAGTAAGTTCCCTACCTGTACTTTTAGTTTGTTGTTTGTAATTAAATTTTTTCTGCTTACTTGAGTAACATCCTTTTTTCTAAGTATATTTTAGGCAGAAATTTTCTCCATTTATTATATTTTAAAAATTCTTTTATACCAAACTGCATTTGGCATCAAGATATTTCTTGAAATTTCCAGTGTGCTGATGGTAATCTTTTCCCTCTTTTAAATATCTACAAAATTACTATATGCAAAATACATTTTTGTTATGGGTTTGGGAATAAAATCCTAGACTGCAGAGCAGACAACTGTAAACAGTGGATCATCATGTAAACCAGTACCAAGCACATATGTTTAGGAAGATAAAATAAAATGTAAATTAAAAGGAGCAATATATAGCATGCGTTTCATAACAGCTTCTTATGCAGCTTTTAAATATTTTATTTTCATAAAATATTATGAGTGATTAAATTACTTGCATCAAAAATGTATAATATCCTCTATGCTTTATTCTTCCTGTAATTTAATTCCAAACCTAAAATCAAAATAAACAATCTATTCGCAAATGGAATTGTATTAGTTTTCATGAGATAAATTGGTAGCTGAGTTTTAGCTGAGCCTTACTGCTTGATCAAGTCCTATACTGGGCTTCACATATGGAAGGTGAATCCCTGTGTACAAGTTTCAGCCTCGTGCCTCACTATCAGTAACTAAGTCCCTGTGTTATGCAGTCCTCTTTTATACAGTGCCTTGATTCCCTACTTGTACTAATGAGAAGTGTATTTTTCTATTGTTTTAACATCAGTATGCTTGTTGCTAGTATTGGAAACTCTAACTGTTGTCTCCTCTTCAACTCCCCTTACTTCAAATCTCACTCTCTTGCAGGATTCAAAACAGCTTTTTTTTTAACCAACTAGTATCTCAATGCTAAATACTCTCCTATGTTTATTCTCTTTACCTGCTGTTGTGTTTCCCACTAACTGACATGCGTCTGTGTACTTTGATTCACAAATTATAAACAAACTTATTCTGGTACATACCCTCACGACATCAGCCTCATGACATCGCATTCTAAATATCAGATGGTATCCAAGAGTGAAAACAGTCAAACTATTAAATATTCTAATGCTTTCCAAACGTCAAGTAATGGAAAACATCATACTGATATGTATATATTATATTCCATACATATGAAAATAACTATGAGGTTTTATAATGAGATATATTTACAAAATTGTTTCTTGAAGCAAGAATAGCTAATGAGATTTTCATAAGCTTTCTGTTAAGTAAGCACATTAAAAACAATTATATGAACAGACTTCACTCAGAATGCCTTCTTATATAAACTGGGGATTTTTCTCTTTTTCATTCTATTGCTGCTCTTGACTTTAAGCCAAAGATGATGCCTTCTTTTAGTGATAATTAATTTGATCTGGCTTATCCAGACTATATTTTATCCTTTCTTTTAAAATAACACAAATAAAATATTTTTCTGAAGAGAAAGTCTCTAGCTAATTGAATCTATGACCTTATTTTATTTCATTAGCAAGGTGACAGTCCTATTCTCAGTATTTTTTACTGTAATAGTACCTGATCATGAAATGTGTTTTTATTTAGTCAAACCAAAGTTGTTTTGTTGTTTTTTGTTTTTTACTGTGGTAAGAACATTTGATATGAGTTCTGCCGTCTTAATTTTTAAGTGCACAATACAGAATTGTTAACTATAGACACCATGTTGTACAGCAGATCTCTAGAATTTATTCATCTTGCCTAACTGAAACTTTGTATCTCTACAATGTATTGTCTGTTTTATGTATACCAACTAGAAAGGACTCCTCTGAGTAATATCTTACTGTTCCTCTGTCATTAATCCTTGAAGATCAGTAAAGCTCTACTTCCTAAAGGGAGTTCAAGATGCTCTACATGGAATAACTCAAACCTAGGGTGATATTCACACATTGACTTTAAATAAAGACCAAGACAATCTTGTGAATGTCACAGACTGAATAGAGTTTGAGATTTTTATGCTGTATACTAGCCAGTCATCTTCATGAATGAAGACAGAAGTCACAGGACTTCTGATCAGAAACAAAGGACTTTGACTCATTGTGTATTAAACTGCATAATCTTTATCATTATACCAGTTTCCCTAGATCCCAAGTCTCTGGGCAGGGGGTAGGGATGAGGGGTCCAGAATGGCCGAGGTCAGAGTGCTGTGCATGCAGTTGGTTTCCATCACAGTTGAGGAATTTCAAACTGAGGATTCCACACCTTTTATGATGGGCTGCAAACAAACCTTCCTAACATTTTTGCAGCAGAGGGAGGCACTGTCTTTACCATACAAGATAGTAAATAATTATTCCCTTTGCGCCAGTGGAAACAGTGTTTATACATTCCATGGGTATTTATGGTACAGACATTCTTCAAAAGGATAGAAGGATAGTCTGGAACAAAATGGTGGTTAGTGCCTTACTTGCATGAAATGAAGAAACACAGAAGACCCTATGGAGAACTGTCTCCTGAAAGTGTGAATATTTTCTATCACAGCATATATTATATTGTACTGTACCTGACTGTTCACTTGTTAGTCTTCTTTAATACCAATAGCAGTCTATTCCTTTATTGATTTTGAACCCTGAGCATCTAGAACAATTTTTAAAAGTAGTCAATATCACTACATTAATAAATGTAATTTGATCTAGTAAAGTTAAAATGTGGAGGAAGAATATAGTAACTTTTGAATTCTAGTGGTAGACTCGTCTGACTTTGCCTAGAGCCAGTTCTGTTCTGAAGATAAAAATACAAAAGAATTTAGCTTGTTATACTGAAATTTGTAGATATGAGCAAACTTGGATTTAGAAGCAGGAAAAGGTCATGTTGTTCTGAGAACATATAAGAGTTGTACATCCTGTGGCTTTTTTAGTTCTGAAGAAAGTGGTTTCTCATGAAAGGGATTGGTAGCTAGTTGAGTGTACCGCACTCTAATGACAAGGAGAGATCATGAACTCATTTCCTGCATCTCAAGAATGCGAGGGAGCCTGACTAAACCATATCCTCTCAGCTCCTAGAATAGAGTTCTTCGTTCTGACCTTAGCCTATCTTTATAGGCTTGTCTTCAGCTATTCTTCATCTATTCACCAAACTGGACTCCATGCATTACAAATGTAATGTTTTACTTCTGTGGCCTGACTCAGGATTCTTTCTCTTTTCAACAAACCAGCACTTCTGTCTCCAACAGGCTAAATACTTCTAAAGGCTTAGGAAGGGGTGATTTTTCTTAATTATAACTTCTCTAGACTTGGTGTATGAGCTCCTCTTATGGAATACATCATTCCTGTTTTGAATTATTAATATTTGTGCATCATATCCTTATATTATATATTAGGTTGCATATAATAGTGGTTAAAAAATGCATGGTGAAATTTCCAGTACAACTATGTCCCTCTCCAATATATATTCTTCTTTCTTCCACCTAAAAGAACACTAGGAATATGTTATTATTTATTTTATTCTTGTTCTACTACAAGTTAATATAAAGAATTTTCAATTCTTTCAAGATATTTATATCTTGAATGATATTAAAAAATATTTAAATATATAAAAAAATCAAATTTTTAGGAAGCTAAAATGATAAACCCTATAAATATAAATTCTACTAATTTAGCTAAATTATTCTATAACCTTTTTGTGAATCCATTTAAAAGCAACATTTTTTTTCTTAGCATTGTATCTAGAAAAAAACAGTTCAATAAAGTTATAAAATAATAATCATTTAAGAAATGCCAAATACTTATATAAACAACAGAAGGCTGTGGATTAACCTTCAAGATATTTGACTATATTTTTAGAAGTACAATCATTTAAAATTCTTGGTATTAGTATATTATTCAGCAGACTAATTAATAGAAACAAATATATGGATATATGATGCATATTATGTAATATGCAAATATATGAAATATTTGTAGATGATAAATGCAGATTTAAGGTCAATTAATATTACATAGATTATTAAGTTAATATTTACAACTAGTAAAGAATAATATTCAATTAAAATGGACTGGGCAAATAAAATTTGGGGATATCCAAAACATACTAAAATAAATTCAATCCAGTATTTGACAAAAAAATTAAAAATTGAACAATATAAAGAGCTGTGACATTTTAAGGAAAACACAAACATACATAGTGCTGGGTAAAACTGGCACAATCTCTGGAGAGACATTTGGATTTATCGGAGTGTAGCAAAAATATGCAACATGTTTAAATTTGCAACTCTACTTCTACAAATTTATCGATTGATAGGTACTTTTGGAAGTTGCCAGAAATTTACAGATTTAAAATTCACGTATATATGAACAATTTAAGTGTTCATCATCAATAGAGAACTAGTTAGATGCATAAAATTAATGTTTAGCAATTTCTAGACACTTAGGTGTTTTTCCATGCTCTTTATTATTATTGCTATTTTATTTATTTTCACAACCACCATTGTGATTCTTTTTAGCAGTATTCCAAATAAATTACAGATTAGAAAAACAATGCACCAAGAGAATAAATAGCTTGCTCAGGAACTGACATAAGAAGTAGTGAAACTGGTAAGAAAACCCATGCAGTCAGATGCCTGAATTCCTGATGTTTTTTATTGTACTTTATTAGCACTTGTGATACATAAAAACAATATATAGTATTCATCATTTAACATAATAAGGTAGATTTCTGATTTAATCATACACATGCCCACACACATAAACATATATATATATATTACACTAACCTTTGTTTAAAAGTGGAATATGTGTATGTGTGTGTGTGTGTGTTGTGTACTTTCTCTAGAATGATACAAAATCTGTTACATAGTTCGTAACTCTGAAGATGAAGCTGAAATGACTGAGTACCAGAGGAGAATGACCAAGATAAATTTTATTGTAGCATACATTTTTACAGTGTATTTTAAACTAAGTGATTATATTGAATTTTCCTGAAAATGTGCATACTATAAATATGAAATTAAAAAATCAACTCAAAGAACACAAATTTAATAAAACAGCCTCTGTCCTGGTGGTAATTACGATTGATGACTAATTGGCTATAATGTGGGAATATAATTGGCTCTTTGTATTTAGACTTTATTTAAATGTTGCTTTGTTTAAGCTACATTTTGTTAAATTATTACCAATAAAGGAAAATATGCTCAATAATGAAACGTGTACTCATCAGGGTTATGGATACAGAAACCAGTAGAAGGATAGTCCTCCTTAAGTACTATAGAATCAATTTATTGGCTGTCTAGGATATCAGAAATGGAAAAAATACTTTAGCTCCCTCATATAGGTGGTATCATGTAACACTTGTTTTTCTGTCTGGCTTATTTCACAAAGTATAATGTCTTCCAGAGTCATCCATGTTATTGCAAATGGCAGTATTTCTTATTTTTTAAAGCCAAATAATATTTCTTTGTATGTATATGCCATATATTCTTTATCTAAAAATTTTCCTTTATCTAAAAAAGACTCATAGAAGTAGATAATAGAATGGTGATTGCCAGGGGCTAGGGGAGGGGGAAATGGAGAGGTATAGTCAAATGTAAAGTTTCAGTAATGAAAAAGTCCTAGAGATCTAGTGTACAATACAGTGGCTATAGTTAATAATACTGTATTGTATACTTTAAAATTCACTAAGAGAATAGATCTTATGTTAAATATTCTTATCAATAATACTATTAATTACAAATAAGTGGGGCAAGAAGAAACTTTTGAAAGTGATGGGTATGTTTATAGCATAGTATTTAGTGATGATTTCTCGAAGGTGTACTTATTTCCAAACTCATCAAGTTGTATATATGAAATATATACTGCTTTTGTATGTCAATAACACCTCAATATAGTAGAGTTTTTAAATGGAGAAAATATAAAGGGTTTAATAGTGTAAATATGAATTTCAAGAATATTTAGAAATCAGGACTTCGGTTTCAGGGCACTAGTACATCCTAGACCTAAGCCCAACAGGAGAGCTGCGTGGCTTTTTTACTGTGGTTCTGTATATCAGGAGGAAACATTCAGATCTGTGACTGAGCAACTGCTACAACAGCTGTATTCTCAGGAATTGACTACTGCAATCATGAAATCCAAGGACCAACAATAATAATATGTTTTATCCAGTGTCTTATGCCTCAACTCTAGGTTACCTCTTCTCTATTCCCTGCCCTGGTATCCTGGGAGAAAGCCAAAATATATTGCCATGTGTTAATAAGCATGAGAGTTCTTCAAGCTTTCAGTAGCATTGATTTCATGTTCACTAATCCAATACAAATACCTAATTAAGCTTCTAACATTCACAGGGTTCTTACTTTGGTTCCACATAGCAGTGTTCACAACTCCTGTCTCAGACCACTCCCTAAGGAGTTAGGAAGATGTGCAAAGTATATATGACCAGGGCTAGAATCAGGGCTGCATAAATTGAGTTGTGGCTTAAAGAGAACGCTAAAATTTATGGGTAAAACAGAATCACAAAATTAGTCCTGTTGTTCTTTAAACAAGGGGCCTCAAACTGAAATGCAGGTAACAAACAAGGCAGGCATCATAAATTAATTCAACAGGTGATTCTCTATCTAAAGGAGGCTGATACTGTTCAGTTCCAGCCAAATGTAGCCAGAAGAAATTCAGGTTAAAAGTTGCAAGATTGCTTTTTATTTGCTTGCTTGCTTTTGTTTTTTGAGTTGCTTGAAATTGATCCTCACCAATCACAAAAATGTTAGCAGCAATCTGCGATTCTCTCTTGTCTATTAGAAGAATGCTTATAAAACTTAAGAGAGCATGTAAATTACCTAAGAATTTTGTTAAAATGCAGACTGATTCAGTAGATCTGGGGTGGTACTTAAAATTCTGTGTTTCTAACAAGTTCCAACATGATACCAGTGTGGCTAGTCCATGGATTACACTTTGAATAGCAAGGTACTAGTTTCTCCAGAATTAATAAAACTACATAATAACCTTTAGATTTTAAAATGTAGGCTGATCAATGACTAAAGGAGTGTTTATTTGTTTAAAGGTAAAAAGCAGAAAGGAGAATAGTTCCTAGTAAATTGATCAAGTAAATTTAGTCTTATTGAATATCTATTTACAAAGCATATAATTATAATATAGCAATATATTTCATTTATGATATGTCAATATCATTTTATGGTCAAAATTCAAATTTAAGTTTATATGAATTTTTGGGAAACACACATATTACTCAACACATGATTGAATATCTTTTAAAAATACTCTTGATATAAGTAAACCACAAAACCCTTAGTAATGTGTTTAATTGGAGTCTACTTCAAATCACTAATCACACAAGTAATTGTTGATGAGGGAGTGGGTATTGTTTCTAGTACTCAGATATCTTATTTACCAAGAGAGTTATTTGTAGGATAGTTGCACATGGAAGGCAACAATGAGACCATGGTCATTAAAATTCCTTGTTGCGAATAAAAATGGCTTGTGAGCACAGCACATTCTTTTTACATTTACCTCGCATCCATGCTCCAGAGGCTCTAATACAATGTAATTTGGGAGTCTCAGCTGTCCCATTTACGATGTCCACTGTTCAATTTCGTAAATCAATGAGTTTTCCTAAATGGTGATTGCAATACTCTGGGTTAGCATATGACTACAAAATGATCATTTCTACATTTTTCATTTCTAAAATAAACAGCTGACTTCTCTTTTTACAATTCTTAAACCTCCCTTACTGATTGTATGCTTGCCCTACGATTAGGCAAAGTTCAGAAAGAAATGTTTTTTGCCTGAGTGACTACTATTTAATTTTACTTTAATGGCACACTCCTTTCTTAGGAGACACATTCATTGCTAAATCCTCTATCTTACTTTCAGCTCTTAAGAAATTAACACTGAAGTGTAAGCAGATGATGATTATATGGAGTCCTAAGAACGCTTCCTTGGAAATAGGGTTTCTTTGAAGAGTGGAAAGCTTTCAATACCCACAGGATTAAGTCTTAGTACCTGTCATCCTTTTAGGTGCTATGCCTAAAATGAGGAGAGGATATCAGGAAAAAGAATTAATCAAAATGGAGATACATACTTAAGACCAGAAAGTGTTTGCTTTGAGGAAACTGCCAAAAGAATTCTCTATCTGTACCATGTGTAGCAGTGCCAACTCATTTCATTTGTGTTTTATTACTTGAAAATAGTTAGATTTTTAAAGTAAACTTAAGAATGAAATTAACATACTAATAATGTTTACATTTATCATTTAATTTAATGTATTATATATATATAAATACATTATATATATAGCATTTGTATATATCTCAGTCATAAGGTAGGGAAAGATATGCTACATGGTAACAATCATAATAGATGACATATAGTACAAGGTATATGTATCATTTAATTCTACAAAAGTGCCAACTCAAATAAATGGCTTTACTTGCTGCATAGTGAAAGCCTTTTGGGTATTATTGAGAAATAAAAATTTTAAATATAAATACAGATAAAAATTTTAAAATATATAAAATGTATTGTGTAATTAACAAAGTTTGTATTGCTTAAATGTGACTTCAAGCAAGTCACACAACAGTAAATGTCTCAGTGTTTCAATCTGAAAATGATTAACGAGTCATCATTCCTTTGGATTGTTTTGAGGATTGAATAGATAATACATAAAAAGAAACTTTCAGCATACGTCATGTATTATTGTTATTTTGTAACATACCTCATGTCTCAAAATAAATGACTTGCTTACTTTATGACTGAGATATATCTATTACATATAATATATTATATATTTCTGTATATAATGTATATGTTTATATGTATTATGTATTTATATGTAATATATAATATATTTATATCATATTTTATATTTCTTTATCTCTTGCTTTATAGAAGAGGACATTACATATCCCTTACTGAGGAATATAAAACAAATAAGTGATAGAGATACTATTGTCATTCTTACATTATCATCAAGAATTACTATAATTATTGCTGTTAGATCTATTATATATTAGCTTATTCAACATTCATTTAGCAAATATTGTGTGCTTATTATGCGCTAGGTACTGCTAATCTTAGTGCTTGAAATACATCAGTGAACTGAGCCATCATGTTGCTTATTTACCAGAAAGGGAAGACAGATACTTAATAGTCAATGTAATATATTGATGCAATACATTGACTATTACAAGTATTAGTTGTATCATGGTGCTGGACATCTTTTCTGAATGTCATTCTGGATCTACTTTCCATGCTTCTCCACCATCATCTCTATACCAGGTGGCAGACCTGTATGAACTAACTCCATTGTCCCCCTCAACTTTCTGGCTTCTGATTAGATTCAGCCCATGCTGAGTTCCTGCTGAAAATAGGGAGGGTTGGAGAATAGATAACCTAGTTTATTCCTCCAGATCTTCCCTCTGGGTCTAGCTCTTTAGCTCAGGCTGTGTCCTTTGACCCATGGTCACTCTTTCTACCAGTGCAGGCTTCTGTACATGACTCTCACCACTTTCTATAACTGCTCTCTTGCCCTGCCTTTCTGGACCTACCTGTCATAACCATATAGTTCTATACTGATATTCCACATTCCACCCATTTCAAATACTTTGTAAACAGTACTTGCATGAAATCCCTCTCCAATAATATAATCAAATAATATGATAGGTTTTTCGTGTTTGAGGTCCTGATTGATATTAAAAATAGGGTTGTAAGTGCTGTGGAAAAAAATTGAAAAAGTAGAGAAGGGTAAAGCTGATATAGAGTGCTAAGGCCAGCTTACATATTTAAATTAAGTAATTGAGATAAGTCTCATTGATAAGATGGTTTATAACAAGAATGTGTGAAAGATTATGGAGTTAGCTATTTGGTTACTTTATGAAAGTCTATTTCAGGCAGAGTGAGCAGTTAGTGAAAGGGACCTGATCTGAAAGTTTAACTACCAAACAAGGAAGCCAGTGGTGTTTCGAGCAAGAAAATAAGAAAAGTGGAAGGCTCTGAAGTCAGGGAGGTGATAGGAAGTCAGATTATTTACCACTTTGTATCCCATTTTTACAACTTTGTTTTTCATTCTGGAGAAAATTAGAGATGTGTAGGGATTTGAGTTAGTGAGTGATGTGAACTGACTTATGTATTTAAAGGATCACTCTAATTTCTTTGTTATGAACCTACTGTAGGCTCATAACAATATTAAGGAAGCATGGTGGCTCATTGGAAGGCTAAGTGGCTCAGACTAGTATCTTAAGCTAAATATATATTCAAAATATAGCCAGTGGTATTTCCTGATAAGTTAGATATGAATGGGAATTTATAAAAATTAAAAAATCATTTCACTAAGATCCTGGGAAATTTCAAGTTTTTGTCCACTCTCAATAATATCTTACCTGTGTCGACACAGCAATGTTAAAACTAAAGCCATATGGTGGAAGTTGGCTAATGGCAGATAATCAAAAGGAGTGTATATGCTCAACTTGATCTCTATGGCATGTGGCAGTGCCAGACATATGGAGAAATATTTGTAGACATTTGTGTGAAAATATTTCCTTTAATCTGTAAGCAGACTAAGCATGTGATTCAGCATACATCACAGGGCATATGGTTTTGGTAATATTGTTGACACGTGTGTGTTAACAAAAATTGATTGTTCTGCATTTGGATTTAGCAAGATACATGTCCACATTTTTCAGTGTTGATCCAGTTGAGGATATACAAAATAACAAAAGGAGATTAAAAAGGATGATGTTAATCTAGTCTAATAGTAAATATGGTCAGTACTGATATCTTATGTGTTATAAGTTGGTGTAGAAAAAAAATTTCAATAACATTTCAATTGCCTCAATTACCAGAGAAGCACTGTGCATGTAACACACACACACAGACACCACACACACACCCCAATATTTACAACACATGCCAGTATACAACACACTTCCATAACAATTTTTAATATTTTTCTCATTTTTTATTATTTATAATTAGTGATTTAAAATAAACAAATACATTTTAGATACTACATTTGAAATAATGTTGATTTTACAATTCAGCAGTGTTCTTAATATTTAAATCATATACATAAATATAAACATTTAATTTATAAAAGTATAAAGTGTAATGAAAAATATAATTTGCCAAGAAACAAGTAAAAATATTGCCCAGAAATAAGTGCAAACTATATATTTTATTTCTTTTAGGGACTTAATCTAAATATCAAAAGAGTGTAAATTTTAATTATATGTTATGCTGTTGAGTATGTAGAATAGTGCTGTTATGATTTTTTTTCACTTTGCTCTTAAAGTTTACTTATGTTTAAGTGTTCCATGTTTTTTTCTTTATACTAGTCACAGTCTTTTTTCACTATTTTAATTGCAAGCTCTTCTGTACATTTTACAAAAGGGTAGTGAAAAATATTTAACAAAAATACAGTTATAACCTCATTATATGTAATAATATAGACATAGAGATGTAGTACAGAGAGATGATATCGATGGATATAGCTATAGCTACAGATATAGATATAGATATAGGTATATCTGAGGTACCAGAGAAAAATTTAGGTAGACAGAACAATTATTATTTTCATACTTCTTGTTGTTTTGTAATTGGTGTTTCTTATACATTTCTTATTTAATAAAATATCACATAGATAAAAGAATGTTAAAACTAGTACAGCACCTAGTGATGCTCTGCTGTGTGATAAAATAACAGAGACAAAGTGAATAGGATGAGGCCAGATCTTCGAATCTTAGAGAATTTTATACAGCATAAGTAGTGTAGCTTTAAAGCACAAGCTTTGACATTAGAGAAATTAAGGATTTCATGTGGATATCTCATTTACTGTCTTTGGGCATTTGCTTCAGTTCTTCATGGTTAAATTGAAGATACACCTTAGTACACTGTGGTCTAGAGGACTAAATTTGCTATTAAGGGTAAATGACTTTATAAAGCATATGACTCATAGAAAGCACCAAAATTGTTTATTTACTTTTAGTCATTTCAGCATAAGTATTTTTCTTTTCATTTTATGGTCTTAAGCTCATAACTTTGGATGTTTTCTCATAGAACACAGAGAAGGAAATTTTATGTAGAGATGGGGCAAAGTTAGGTATATGTTTTAAATGTGAAGGATGCTTTATGGGAAAAGAAATAAGAAATAGGAAGGTACATTTAGAGGCTGTATCAGGAGTCCAGGTGAGAATGGAAAAATATTTTCCAAAACTAGATAAACATTTTAAATAAATGCATATCGTTGAATTTAAGATTTAAAAAATTGATGTACAGATCATTCAAGGAAATTATTCATAATTATAATATGATTTCAATAAAAGGCTACAAACTATATGAAATCACTATTACTTGCTTATTTTATTCTCCTTTTATGTCAAATGCATAGCCATATTAAGTCTCTGAGGCTTATTTGTAGCCACACAGGAAAACCAATTATTTAGTCGATTAACAACCTTACACTCACCTGCAGTAATATCTCACCTCATAATTGTCGGGTTTTTTCCAGTACCCAAGTAATCTTTGTTCTAAAGCATTATTTTGAATTTGCCTCCCTGCTCACTTTAGCCAAACTTAAAAGCCTGCTCAAAACATGGCTTAATTTGGCTCCAAAAACTTTGAGTAACTAAACTGCCACGTATAACAAAAGTTGCTGCCTGAGCTTTAAGGACCCTATGGGACAGATAATAGAGACAGATGAACATATAGACAGACATATAGACAGACAAGTAAACAGATATATTTGTACATATATACAAATAATATATGCAAAAGCCAAAGGAATCATATGTTATTTCATATATATGTGTGGATGTGCCTCCTTTTTTATAAGGTTTTATTGTTTAGTTGGATAGATAGGTATCTGAAAAAAAATCACTGGATTAATGGGTGGATGGATGGATAAAAGTATGGAAATAGCTGTTTGTATTTTCTTCAAGATATTTACATGACTAATATCTCATCTTTTTAGCTAAAAATCAGAATCCTCACCAGAGTGCTTCATCATGCAATAATTTTTAAGCTCTTGTTGATATATTAATATTTGTCAATTATGGTAATGTTTTCTTTATGTTTCCATGTATAAAAGTAAAGGGGACGTACCATAAATACTGAAGTTACTTTGATATTTTTTCAGTTTTATTTTTGTCTTTTAAAATTCACTAGTCCACTGGACACATTCAAGTCAAACATTATGCTTATATAATGTCATATATTTATATTTTAAATTTATATATATTTATATCTGCTTTATTTCAAAATTTTATCCAAACTTTAATCATGAGCATTTATTAATGTCATTAAATATTCTACGATTATGAAGTTATTTATGTATGCACCGTATGGATACACAAGGCATTACTTAATAGCTAACAAATATCTATTATTTATTGAGATCTCTAGGAACGTACATTCAATTTGTGATAAGATATATAACATTCATAAAATATTTGCCATTGGAAGTTAAACACACATTTGGTGCACTGTATAGTAAGCCTTGTGCTAACTGCTTTCAAGAATAAAAAGTAACATAAAATATGGTACTTATCAGGAAGGATAAAACACACTTACATATACACATACACAGAAAAAGGACTAAATGAGAGTGCATGTAAGTTTAATATAGAGAAGCAAGTAGATCAAAATCCCTTATCTTTTTCACTCAAATATATTGAGTTTATTTTAATATATCTTTTCTGTACTATGAATAAGTCCTTATTCATAAATAAACATTTTCAGTGTATATTAGTTATCAAATTTGATGTATTCTATTAATTCTGTTTGAAACTATTTATTTAATGCCATTAGAGTTTCTACTGCCAATTACTTCCAAAGCATATATCATATGAAAGTTTCATTTATATAGCAACAAATACTAATAATTTAACTTGATGAAGAAAATATTCTAAAAATACACGTTCAACAATTAAAGGCACACATATGTAAACTTAATCTTTTAATAACCATGTAATAACACAAAGCTTATTTGCAATAAGAGAAATCACCTTTTGAATTACCTTCACATATTATTTAATCAGTATCTTACTCTGGCTATGTCTTATGTTATAGCAACTAATATTAGAGAAAAATTATATTTTAAAATAGTATCAGACAGGGTTATATTTTTTACAGGTTTTTCATCTCACTGTGAAGATATATTACCCTATTGTGGCAAGAAACCATAATATACTGGCTATCTTACAAGGAAAGTTACAAATTTGTTTTTGTTTTCTAAGATCAAATAAGAAATGTAACAAGAATAAGTAGGAAAAAATGAACAAGATGGTTACACCCAAGTCATCGCTGTCAGAAATTCCGATTTTACTTCTAATCTACCCAATGTTGTGTGAAGATAACTAATGTTCAATCCTAATCATAATAGTGACAGCCATCCAGACTTCAAAGGTCTGTACACATAAAAGATAAAGGGTAAATCAATCTTCATAAAGTTTCAGTTCTAGGATATTCTTGGGTAAGACAACAAATCATACTCTTGTTTTGTCTTCATTTTGGTTCTTTTGTTTTTCTTCTGAAGTTAGAAAGAGTCTAATATTATCAAATACTTTGAAGTTTTACTAACATGAATAAAATGTTCATTTTTACATTGATTTGGGCATGTCAGTCGTTTCCATTCACATAATTATGCAATTAAAAACTCATTTATTTATCTGGTAATATAATTGGTATTTGCAAATGGAATTTACAGTATTTATCACTCTGTAAATCATGATAGTTAAGTTTATTATTAAGTGTGTTTCCAGACACTATTTAGAAATAATTATAGCTAGAGTGCATTTCACTTTTTATTTATACACTGTCCATAATTTGTGAAATAATTCTTCAAGTTAATTGAGACACATGGTATTTTTTGCAACAGCACTGCTTTCAGATCAGCAGTTATAGTTATCCTTGAAATAATAATGAATCCTATGAGTTAAAAAATTCCAAAAATGAAATGGACAAATGTCAAAAAATTTAATTTACAAAGAAATATGTGTCCTATTAGTAAAATATTCTAAAGCCACTGAGTAATAAATAGACATGCCAACTAAGCTAATGATGAAAGCTCATTTCCTCCTACCAGATTTACAAAATAGTACCTAAAGTCAGCCATGGTTTGGAAAACTAAGCACTCTCATACAATCTTTAATGGAAGTGTATAGATTGGTACAAATATTTAATTGCAATAGACATCTATGAAAAAGTATACATATAATTTAAGGCTATTTCTGAGTTTAAAATAAGTATTTTTTCAAAAGAGGGGAAAGATAAATGTACAAAATGTTTACTGCAGCATTGTTTGTAGGGACCATCTTGAAAGTATTCATTGCAAAATAATTAACATATTTATGGAATTCTCTTTTTTGACCTATTTTGCATGGACAGTATAATAGTGTATGATCAGGTTCTGTGATTATGGAACATCCTTTGAGAGATAAATAAAAGTTGAAAAAATCAAGTACTGTTGAGAGTGTTATGAATATCATAAAAAAGAAAGCAGATGGTATTCTAGAGGTTATACCATGGGTATCTAATCTAATCTGGAAGGGCTTCTTGAAGAAGTGATGGTTGATCTGAGATCTGTTGAGTAAGAATTTATTAGATGCGATGACCCAATACAGAAGAACCTCAGAATATACTAACTGCTTAAAGAAGACTATATACTGAATATACTAAGTGTTAAAAGAATACTAAGCTAAAGCACAGGTGTCCAGGGACAGTCGGAGGGTAGCTAGTATAAATGTAAAGAGGTGTCGAGAACAGATAATTAAAATAGATTATCTGTAGATGTAGTGATAGGTTGACTATGAGGAATAAGGATACAAGGCAATAAATTGTTACTTTCAGATTTTTGACTTGAATAACTTGAAAGGTAATGTTATTTACAATATAGGGACAATGAAAAGGTGGTTGTTTTGGATATAATGAAGATTAATTATGAGTTCAGTTTAGTGTTGTGAATTTGATGTACCTAAGAGGCATAAAAGTGAAAATATCTTTTAGACACTTGCATTTTTTTGACTTTAGGAGAAATGACCATGAATATAATATTTATCTGGGGAACGTCAATAAAATTAAAAGCATTCAAATGGATGAAATCAACTAGGGAATATGACAATAAGAGGAGAAACACTGATAGTTTCCCTCACTTAAGGGTTTGATAGAAGAAGAGGAGGCTGAGTGGAGAGTGAGGAGAATCAGCCAGTGAACAAGAAGGGAATCCAAGAGGAGGTGTTCTTTAGAAAGGCCATGGATAAGACTATATCAAGGAGGACAAGTTTGTTCATCAAGGTCAACATTTCCTCCAAAAAAAGGTCAAGATTAAAAATTAGAACTTAGAATGTGTGACATGGCAAGATAGTAGTAAAAGGCATAGAGGTAGGTTCAATATGTAGTATGTTCAGAAGCCATAAACCAGTTCAGTGAGATGTGAGTGGTTGATGAAGAAATGGAGATAACAAGATAAACAGTTCTTTTGATATATTTTAAAAGGAAAGAGAATAAAAAGCAGAACAATATATAAAGGTGTTGGGAAAGTATTACAGCAGTTGAGAACAGTTTGTTTTGTACATATGTTTATTAAAAGAGTTTGGATGGGAAGGAACAAGCCAAGTGGATGGTTGGAAATACAGGATAAAAGAAAAAAGTACAAGATTGTGAGTGAATGAGATGAGAAAATGTAGAAAGTGCAGTGCCTCTCCAGTATAAAAGTGAAAAAGGACTTGATGGGCCCAAGCGCCAGGCATTTGGCAGATAAAATAAGAGAGTCTGTCAATACAATGTGTTCTGTTCCATTGTGTAGTTAAGAGGTAATTTCTTCTGTTGAGAAAAAGGAAGAAGGTAGAGTTGTCAAGTTTTGCAGAGTCGAATTAATTTTAAAAACTATTGTAGAAAGATGAGTAGTGTAGGAAAGAATTGTAGTGGTTCAGGGCATTGTTTAGTGACCATTAATGGTTACAGGCTCTGAATTTATGATGGAATCAATTCATATAAACAGTGCTCAAAACCCTGCATGGTTAGAGAAGGCAAATTGTGTTATAAAGGTTTCTGGCTTGCACAAATATATGTTCTAAATGTAGAAGAATACATCAAGTTTTAGGATGCTGTGATAAGTGATAAAATCACAAATATCTGGACTCTAAGCTAAGAAGAAAGAGAAGAAAAATTCAGGAATGTGACAGATAGCAGCACATAAATAGTGATAACTCTCTTCTGTGAAAAATGACTGAGAAAAGCAAAGCACCCATCCTAATGGCAAAGATAGTCTAGGAAAACAGGGATTCTCTATTATAGTGTTGTATATATATCAATTCTCAGAAATCTCTTGGTAGATGTTGGATTACATCTATTTCAAATAATTTATTAGTGACCTACAAGTTAAGGGTTAATTGTGAAAGCTGGTTTATTAGATTTTCTCTGATACTTAAGTGTGGACCTCATGCACTATTGATTGATGGCTACTAATAAACATGAGAAATTTTATTTATTTATTTATTTATTATTGAAGTAGAGTTGATTTACAATGTTGTGTTAGTTTCTGGAATACAGCAAAGTGATTCATATATATATATTCATATATATATATATTCATATATATATATTCTTTTCCATTACAGTTTATTACAGAACTTTGAATGTAGTTCCCTGTGCTATACAGTAGGACCTTGTTGTTTATCTATTTTATATATAGTAGTTTGTATCTGCTAATCCCAAACTCCTAATTTATCCTTCCCCTACCCTGTTTGGTAACCATAAGTTTGTTTTCTATGTCTGTGAGTCAAACATGAGAAATTTTAAAATTCTGTGGGATAATGCTGAGCATCCCATTTGTGGAATAATGCTGAGCTGGTTTCTTTTTCAGAAGTCCAAGTATAAAAGTAAAACTGTTTTTTCTTCACATATTTGAGGATCAAAAAAACTGGTAAATAAGTTAGTCACCAGTCATCTCATTCGCTATCAGATACTGGTGGGAAGGAAAATCATGTTTAGAATTCAATAATCTGGGCTTCTCTGGTGGCACAGTGGTTAAGAATCTGCCTACCAATGCAGAGGACACGGGTTCGAGCCCGGGAAGATACCACGTGCTGCAGAGCAGCTAAGCCCGTGCGCCACAACTACTGAGCCTGTGCTCTAGAGCCTGTGAGCCACAGCTACTGAGCACGCGTGCCACAACTACTGAAGCATGCGCTCCTAGAGCCCGTGCTCCGCAACAAGAGAAGACACCACAATGAGAAGCCCACGCACCGCAACAAACAGCAGACCCCACTCGCCGCAACTAGAGAAAGCCCACTTGCAGCAACAAAGACCCAATGCAGCCAAAAATAAATAAACAAAAAAAATAATAAATTTATATATATATATATAAAAGAATTCAATAATCTTAATCAAGACTCAGAATTGGCACATGTGTCTGGAGTAGGCAGCCCTGACTATTATTTTCCCTTGTTTTGGAGAGGCAGGTTCAATAAATCCTGAAACCTTCACAGAAGGACTTGTACAGACTTTAAAAAGAATGAAGTGGAAAAATATGCACTGACGTGGAATACAGTGAAATGCACTGACATCAAATTATATTATTATATTGATAACTGGAAAGGAATAGATTCATGATAATATATATTACATGATATAATTTTAAGAAAAAGTAATGATATTAACAAAGGCAAAAAGCAATAAAGTTGAGATACATAGGGTCCAGTAAGTAACGATTCTTCTCCTCACTCAAGTTCAGAATTAGTTGAAAGATGGACAAATTATTTAAACATTTGAGAAATCAAAATATCAGCTCTACTTCTGATAAAACGAAAAGGCAGACCAACCATAAGTTTAACAGGGAGATCTGGGAAAAGAGACAGGCAAAGAGGGCTGATATTGCCCCAGGAAAAAAAATTTAAGTCAAAATGTGCAATACATAGAAAAATTATAATTTGTTTATATTAGCAATAATTTCTTTCATTATTATTTCATCATAAAATGTAACTACAGGAAATGAAGTTCTAAAATGAGAGAAAATATTAGCAACATATAAACAATAGAGAGTTAATATTCAAAATGTTTAATTCCTACAAATCAATACAATGTAAAATAAATCTAAAACAGTTTGCTTCAGTCACTGAAAATAGATAATTCTGTTTTTCATTTGAATCTTAAAATGGTCCTTAATTCAGTGGTTATCAGATATTATATACATTCATACATTTCAAATATGAGGTTTTAATAAGACATTTTCATACATCAAACCTAAAAAAGCTTTTCACTAACAGACAGTCACCAAAGCAACTTCTAAGGGATATAGTACTTTAGGAAAAATGTCTGAGCTAGGAAAAGCATTATATTTCATAATTTTAAGAAATATAAAAGTATAGCTTCTTGGGTGTTTATATTAGGCACTCTGGTATTTTTTGATAAATGAATGAATCATTTTTAATTTCTTTCTGTGATTAAATTTTCAATTTGGTTATATCTAAAATGAAGAATCTAAAATAGAACACAGCCTATTAAGAAACAGTGCAAACTTTCTCCAAAGCTGATCAATAAAACGTAGGTCCCTGTATTTTTAAGAATTAAATATAATATATATTGTATTTGTATACTATATATGCACTTATATCTTTAAGTTATTTTAGCCTAAATGAAATACAGGCATACCTTGTTTTATTGCACCTCTTTTATTGCCCTTCTCAGATTGAAGGTTAGTAGCAACCCTGTGTTGAGCAAGTCTATCAGTGGCATTTTTTTTTCAATAGCGTTTGCTCACTTTGTGTCTCTTTGTTGCATTTTGGCAATTCTCTCAATATTTCAAACTGTTTTCTTTATTATTGAGCTGTTATCATTGATGTTACTAATGCAAAAAGATTATGACTCACTGAAGGCTCAGATGATGATTAACATTTGTTAGTACTAAGTATTTTTAAATTAAGGTATGTACATTTCTTAGTACTAAGTATTTTTAAATTAAGGTATGTACATTTCTTAGACATAATGCTATTGCACACTTAGTAGACTATAGTATAATGTAAACATAACTTTTATGTGCACTGGGAAAGCAAAAATGTGTGTGACTTCCTTTATTGTGATATTCGCTTTATTGCAGGAGTCTAGAACTGAACCTGCAGTATCTCTGAGGTATGCCTATACTTTAGTTTCCACTTGAGGAGGTCTTTATTTTCTTATTGATTTTTATTTTTGGTTTGGTAGATAAAATCATTAGTCATAAAAATGAAGCAAATTACTTGTTCTATCATTTTTGACAAAATATTTTTTGAGCAACCAATATGTCAGGAATATTCTGGGAAATGTACAGACTGGGATGAAAATATAGATTTATTCCTAGAAATAATGAGCTTAGAGTCCAGCAGAGGAACAGATTATGTAAGTTCAGTTAAGTATTTTAAATATATAGCACAAAAATGATTCTTCAGCCCTTTGAAACCATCTATAAAACTTTTGAAATAACATTTTTACTTTCTGTAAAGCAATTACATATAATAAACTTTATAATCTACTTCAACGTCAGGGAGGTAATGACAACTCATTATTTCTAGGAAGTCAGTGTTTATTCAGAGGGGGATTTTCTGAAAACTAGGAATATATTTTGCTGCCATATAAATGAAGACAAAGTTCTGCTTTCATGAAATCCATTGACTACATGTCCTCCATGTGAAAGAAGTCGAGAGAAACTATTAAGTGATTCCTGGTACAGCTATAATAACTGGGCAAGTTTTGAGAAAAGCTTCATAATACTTGGGTGTATCGAAAAATGTGAAATAATGTTTATTCAGAATATTAACTGCCATCAGATAGTTGTTGAGGTTGTGAAATTTTTAGATATTTAACCATAACTGGTAAGGCTCTCCAGCTTCATAATGAAAGGAAGAAATTTGGATGTGTGCAATAATTTGTTAAAATGTGGACTAGGTGAGTAAATTCCAAACTTCAGAATTATTTCTGGTAGAATTCCCAGGATACATTACATAAAAATTCATTTGGCCAATTTACTCACTGAAATATTATGTCACCATTGCTTGTCTTAGGATTGGGCTGAGAATTCGTGAGGTGGCCCTGGTGGAAGACATCTGGAAATTGTTTTCCAGTTTTTGTTTGTTATGTTTTTGTTGCTAGGGGGTGGTGATTTTTTAATCTAATAACCACAGAAATAACTAATCCATCTCCTTCCTTGTCAGTTGGTATGTTTCTTTTGTGAAGGATAACAGTGCTGAGGCCACCATGACACCAATCAGAAGATCAAGCTGACAGTGGTTAATATAGGGTTCTTGATAATATCACTGATGTACTGCTTGGAAACCTGCCCTAGCATAAGATTCCATTTGTGTGAGTGATATGTGTTATAAGTATTCAAACTAATTTAAATATACACACACACACGTGTGCCTCTATGTATTTTTTATATTCTCTATTGGTTGTTGTCAAAAGCATCCTATTCAAAAGCATGCTTATTAAATAACATTGTTAAATGTAATTCTCAGGAACACAGTCTCTGGAGTCAATGCATCTGAAATCAATCCCTTCCCCACCATTTCAAGCTATGGGACAATTATCAAGTTGTCAGTCTTCTGGACCTAAGATATAGTACCTGTATGATGAAGCTTGTCATAAAGATTAAATAAGACTATTAATGTAAGGCCTTCAAAGATTGCCCAGAATATTGTAGGCAGAGGATGCATGTTAACTCGTTACAGCATTGTTGCAGATGGATACCCTATGACTCAGGCATTTGACAATAAGAGAGCCTATCTACAAGTATTACCTAAGTTTCCCCCACAATATGAATTCTTATAAGCATTTAAAATGTATCAAACATAATTTCTAAGGCTTTGCTTTTAAGATAATATTAAACTATACATATTCACTGATGTTTTTATCTTTCTATATCTCATCACTGGACTTGGTAGAATTTTATCTAAAGGAATTAAAACAAAATTCCTGGGAAAATTGTTCTTTAAACATTTTAATTCACCAATAAAAAAAAAAAGGTTGATTCTAGAACTGAGGCAGGGAAAGTAGAAGAGAAAATTAGAACATCTTGTGGTGCTGGAAAGAAAAGGAAATGATCTAAAATATGTGTTTGAAGAACAAAGCAGACAGTTTAAAGGAGCTCCTAGTGGCCAAGTCTGGGGTAATTTGAGGGGAAAATAAGCACGTATAGTAGTATAGTGTAATGCATGAAGTAAAATAAGTACCAATGAATCCATAAAGATGTAAATAAACAACCGAGTACATAAATAGTGTAGAAGGAAGACCTCAATTCTACAGTAGAATTCAGATAAACAAATGCAGAAGAAATAATAGAAATAGAAAGCAACATTAGTCAAACACGATGATAACAATTGTTGTAGGCAAGATTCATTAATAAATGCAAACTTAGTAGGTAAAACTATAATGAGAAATAGGATATCTGAATAATCTTAATGTATTTCTCACAAGATAATTACTAATTACGAAAAAATGAAATTTTACAGTGAAGTAACATGACAGTACCTTAAATTAAGTGATAAAAGTTAGCATCACCGGTAAAATGGCATCGATAGTACATGCTGTACTTCCAGATGTGATACTCATAGAAAAGCACATTTCTTCAATCATTGTAGTTATTTCCTGGGGCTGCCATATCAAAGTGCCCCAAATTAGGTGGCTTAAAAGAACAGAAATTTATTATCTCACAGTTATGAAGTCCAGAGGTCTGCGATTAAGGTGTCAGCAGAGCCATTTTTATTCTGAAACCTGTAAGGAAGAATTTTTCTTGCCTCTTCCTAGCTTCTGGTGGTGGCCTTCAATTCTTGGTATTTTGGGGCTTGCAACTGCTTCATTCTAGCCTCTGCTTTCATCATCATATAACATTCTCCTTATGAATCTGTATCTTCTCATGGCCATCTTCCCTTCTTATAAGGACAAAACTCTGATAATTATCCAAAGCCTTATCAGCATATGAGGATCATTTATTCAAGAGAAATGACTGAATATCAGAACAAATGGTGAAGTGTGTCATGTTTTAACTTGTAATATTCCCATCCCCCTTACTCAATTCCACAGTAGCCTTGAAAACCATCAGCTTCACAACTACAGTAGCCATGAAAACCAGAAGCCTAACAGCCACTAGGTGGCAAAATGGGTTTGAAAGTCCCCAAAAGCTCTAATCCTGGAGAACTGCCATATTTAACACGGCTGGCCACTATTTGGAAATTATAACTCACAAATCTTATACACATTAACTAATTGAGAGCTCACTAGGTGTGAGTAGCAATTTCCCTGCAGCATTTATTGTAATCAATTGGAAGAAATTAATTAACATTGCACCTGTCTGAGACAGGGATAACAACTGGAGAAAACAAGAGACTGGCCAAAAAACTTAAGGAAGAAAGCAGAGGAGTGAGATACCCATAGGGTGCTCTGAAAACCTCCAACATATTCCTGCAAATTTAGAAGGCTGTGCATATGTAAAGGGCCCTGTACATGCCCAGGAAATATCTCAGAAAGCACTTATCTTTCATCTCCAGCTGGTTATGAGGCTCTGCACAAACAGAAAGTAAAGACTAAGTCAGGGTTGTACATTGTCAGGGTGTGCACAAAGAACTTGACTGAGACTGGGAGACTTCTTAGTGCAAAGAACTAAGAAGATCTCTATATGATCTTCAGATGACAGTTATGGTAATGAAGCAGAGGCTTCACTGGCCAAACAATACGAACGATATATATTTTAGTGAATTAGTTTAGTTTACAAAAGTCAAAAACCAAACAACAGCAGTGACAAAAACAACAAACAGCAATGATGATACATCCTGAGTGTGATATTTGACTACCATACTTGTCACATTATATTATTTAAAAGTTCCAGTTTTAAAACAAACAAAACATCCAGACATGTGAACATAAAGGAAAAGATGCCTCATATATTGGAAAAAAAATTGTCAATAGACACTCTCCCAGAAGGAGCTCATGTGTTAGATTTACTAGACAAAGACCTAAAAGAACCAAATATAATTCTGGAGTTGAAAAGTACAATAACTGAAATAAAAAATTCACTAGAGGTACTCAGCTGCAGAAGGTACTCAGTGCTAGCAGAAGAATTAATTAGCAAACTCGAAGATTGGTCAATTGAAAGTACCCAATCAGAGGAAGAGAAAGAAAAAGAAGGAAGAAAAATGATTAAAACCTCTGAGATCTGTGGAACACCATCAACCATACCAAAATGCACAGAAAGTGAGGAGAGGGATAAAGGGGCAGAAGGAATATTTGAAGAAATAATGATTTAAAACTTACCCAATTTTATTAAGAACATTAATTTATATATCCAAGGAGCTTAACAAACAAGTATGATACATATAAAGAGATACACCTATATTATTCATAATATAATATATTCATAATCAAACTCATGAAAGACAAAGACAAAGAGAGATTTTCAAAAGCAACAATAGAGAAATTACTCAGCATGTACAGGGAGTCATAAATGAGATTATCAGCTGATTTCATTTAAGAAACCAGAGAGGCCAGAATACAGTGAGATGACATATTCAATGTACTGAAAGAAAAAAGATTATCAACAAATACACAGTCTTTATAAGAAAGAGCTGGGATAATTGGGTATCCTCATACAGAAGAATATGTTTGGACCCAAACTTCATATCATATATGAGATTAATTAAAATTTAGTCATATGCCGAAAAGTAGGAACTAAAACTATAAAACTCGTTGAAGAAAATGTAGAAGTAAATGTTTGTGACATTGATTGGTTAATTGATTCTTACATATAACAATGAAAGCACAAGCAGAAAAGAATTTGATGTCATCAAAAGTAATAATATTTTTGCATCAAATGATACTTTTACGAAAATAAAGACAACCAGTATAATGGGAAAAATAAATGTCATTTATCAGTTGTATAATATCAGAAATATTTATATTATCAGATCTGATATCTCTTATAATATTATATCAGATATATTTATGATATCAGATATATTTATCAGGTATGTATCAAACATCTGATAAAGAACTAATATCCAGTATACATCTAGAATTCTTACAATTCAAAATCAGAAGACAGGACACCTATTTTTAAAGTGGTCGAGGATTTGAAGAAATATGCAAGTGGCCAAGAAGCACTGGAAAAGATGCTCAACATCATTAGTTATCAGGAAAATGAAAAATCAAATCCATATAAGACACTATTCCCACTAGGATGGTTAAAATTAAAAAGAAAAGACAAATACAAGTTTTGTCAAGGATATGGAAAATTGGAACCATTGTACATTGGGAGCAAAATTGTAAAATGGTGCAGCCACTTTAAAAACAGCTTGCACTTTCTTATGATGTTGAACGTAAATTTACAATATGACCTAAAATTCCACTGCCAGGTATATAAACGAGAGAATTTAAAACTTAAGTCTAAATAAAAACTTGTACACTAAGTATATAGCAGCATTATTCATAACACAGGGACACTTTGTCTATTAGAGCCTCGCTTTGTTGCACTTCACAGATACTGCATTTTTTTTTTTTTTTCGTGACACGCGGGCCTCTCACTGTTGTGGCCTCTCCCGTTGCGGAGCACAGGCTCCAGACGCGCAGGCTCAGCGGCCATGGCTCACGGGCCCAGCCGCTCCGCGGCATGTGGGATCTTCCCGGACCAGGGCACGAACCCGCGTCCCCTGCATCGGCAGGCGGACTCTCAACCACTGCGCCACCAGGGAAGCCCAATACTGCATTTTTAAAAAATTGAAGGTGTGGCAACCTTGCCTCAAGCAAATCTGTGGGTGCCATTTTTCCAACAGCGTTTGCTCACTTCATGTCTCTGTGTCACGTTTTGGTAATTCTTGAAATATTTCAAACTTAGCCATTGTAAATATATTTGTTATGGAGATCTGTGATCAGTGATCTTTAATGTTACAATTGTCATTGGGTTTTGTTTTGTATTTTTAATTACACTATATACAATTTTTTAGACGTAATGCTGTTGTACACTTAAAATACTATAGCATTGTTTAAGCATAACTATATGCACTAGGAAACCAAAAAAGATGTGTGTGACTCACTTTATTGTGATATTTGCTTTATTGTGGTGGTCTGGAACTGAACCTGAGGTGTGCCTGTGTCCAGCAGAAACAGTCCAAATACCCAACAACATATGAATGGATAATCAAATTGTGTATATCAATAAATGGAAAAGTATTCAGCAATAAAAAGGAATGAAGTACTGATAACTGCTACAAAATGGACAAATTTTGAAAGCATTATAAGGAAAAGAATTCAGTTACAAAAAACTTACATATTGAATAAAGATTTACATGAAATTTAATTGAAATTTATATGACGTGTCGAGAATAGGCAAATCCATAATAACAGAAAGCAGATTAGCTGTTGCCAGGGGCTAGAGGCAGAGGGCAATGAGGAGTGACTACAAAGATATACAGGATTTCTTTGTGGGATTATAGAAATGTTCTGAAATTAGAGAGTGGGGATGGTTGTACAACTCTATCAATAAAATAAAAATAACTGACTCATAAACTTTAAAGTTGAATTTTATGGCATGTGAGTTATATCTCAATAAATCTGCTATTTAAGTAAGAAAACTTACAAATGTCATAATGTATTATCATAAACAGAAGTATATCAATATATATTTTTATAGAAAAATAAGTCATTCAAATTTGTACACCTAACTATGCATTTGCATGTATATTTATATATTGAAAATTTGTATTCAATGAATAAGAGTCATTTTATCTTGTATATTTATTTATAGAGAGTTTGATTTCCTCCAGAAATTGCTATTTATTATAAAACTGTATTAGTTATATACATGACTAGCATAAAAAAACCTTCTTATATCTTTAAAATTCCTGTTATAACATTGACTTACAACATTATCCACTCAAAGGAAGTACAAGAATGTTGAATTAAAATGAAGCTGAGTATTGAGAGCTTTGGAAAATGTCAAGTTGTTTTGAAGTAATACGCCTTTCACTAATATTATTCTATTCACTACACTGCTATGGAGCTTAGTAAAGTCACTGATGCTTTCCAACTTAAAATAGGTACATAGGTAGGTAGATAGATAGATACATAGGGATTCGTCTCTTAGCTATGTAGGTTAAAGAAACTTTTTTCTATATATCTATGCCTTATCCCTATCACAGTCTCTACACACACACACACACACACACACACGTGTGTGTGTGTGTGTATATATATATATATTTATATGTAAAATTGTTGAACCTGTTATTTACAGAGAACTTTGTTTTATTCTACGTTCTCTGGAAACTCTAAAAGTAAACAGGATATTGTATGTAAGAAAGCTTAATATTCATAAAAATCCAAGCATTTGTCAGATAAAATAAATCTGGACTTAGGTAAGCAAAGATTTTATTCAAAATTGCAATAGGGAGAGGACTCAGACCTCATGAACCGCAAGCATCTCTAAATCAAAGTAAAAAGGGCTTTCTTTACTAGGGAGAGGAAAGCAGAACTAGCAAAAACATTGTGGGGAGTAGGGCAGCAACGTGGGCTGACCAGGTAGAAAAACTAGGGCTTTTCTACAGGAAATGTGTCTCTCCGGTCGGCCAGATTTCAGAATGAACTGTTAAGGTGGGATATTTTGTGCCTTAGTGCTTGTTTAACCTTGAAGCAATCCAAAGTTAGGGACCTAAGAAGCAGATAGAAGCCTGATTAAATTTCATCGAGCCAAATGAGAGTAAGTAGGGCTGATTACAATCACTTGGTCACTCTCAATTATGTTCAGGAGTTAATTATGAAAGACAGAGAGACATAGAAAAACAAGTTAGATATCAACTATTCCCTGTGAGGTAATCTTGAATTACATTTATGTAGTTGCACAAAAAATGATCTACTTTTCCCTATAAATTCTGCAAAATATGATTTGGCTGTTTAGTCTTCCTACAGCTAATTTTATTAATGGGGTCTTCAGTAACCCTATTTCCAGATAAATTCACATTCTGGAGTACTGGGGGTTAGGTCTTAAATATGCATATATTTTTAAATTTTGGACATAATTTAACCCATTACAGACATGTTTTATAACCTCTCAGTACCTCAGGTGTCTCATCTTTAAATGGGAATAATAATTATCAACATCATGGGGTTAAATGAATCATTCAAAGCAAAATTCTTGGATGAGCACTTGTCTTAGCTCTTATAATTGTTATTATCATCATCATATACACATACGCATGCATGACTTTTAACAGAAACATACCCCTGGAAGGACAGAGATAGTGACGACTATAGATAATGTAACATTTTATTAAATATTAGACATATATATCATTGCAATCAATAATATATTCTCAATGTCATATTTTGCATTGATCAATATGCATATTTTCACTTAGTTATGATAAAACTATGCATATACAAAGTGAAATCCTGGTATTTAACAACCTAAAGAGAGAATAGGGATTTTGAATTCAAGTATATTACACATATGGATAGGAATTCTGAGAGCTTTGGAAAATGTCAAGTTGTTATGCATTGATTAAAAATTATTGACGTAGCTCTTGACAAAACAAGTATAGTAGCACATGTTAAAACTCATAAAATGTGTACTAAAACTAAGTAACGATTATATAAATGAAATCTGATTTCAATATCATTCAAGATCATTGTAAAAACAATACCTAGCATCACTGAATTTCAAATAATACATGTTTTCCAATTAATCACTGTTGTAATCCCTGGGTCTCTTGTCCCAGGCCTCACCTTTCCACCCATTTTGACAACCAACTTGCCTGCTATTCTGGAAAGAAGAGCCCCTACTCTCCATAAAGAGAGCCCTTCCTAACGAAATGAATATATTGCCCCAGCACTCAATAAATGTTTACCCTAAGTGCTACTATGTCTCAAACATTTCACTTTGGTTTTAGATCATATTATTATTCAATGCATTAAATCACTGTCCCCTACATTAAAGATGGCTATGATTCACACATGACTTATAGCTGAAATATCAAGATATCCAAAAATAGAAACAATCATTCACTCACATTCCCGGGAGAAATAATTATATATATGAAGATGGAATTTATAACCTGTATATTTTGAAAGGTTGCAATTGTAATTCAAATAACCATTTTACATGACTCAAATAAGTTTAAGAAATATGATGTTGCCAGATGAATTGTGTACAAAAAAATGTTTACCTGTTATAGATAGTATGTTTCATCAATATTTGGACAATTACTGACATTTGAGTCCAATTTAATCAGATGCCTTTCTTTAGTAGCACAGGAAAGGCTATTTTAACAAATGGATTTAGATAATAAGAACCAAGCCTATACTGAGGAATAAATCAATATTCCATTTACTTAACAGTTAAGTATTGATGCATATGTCACAGTAAATATATACAGTCAAAATTATATGTAAAACTTTATAAGAGAAATATCTGGCTTGAAGTTCAGATACAAGTCTCCTGATTCATGAATCTTTCTCTTTTCTTTTTTCAGGATAACTTGTTCTGAATTGCCTTTAACCATCTGAGTCATATGCCAAGCCACATATCACACTTAGCCCATGTTTAGGTTAATCTATAAATGTATAAATCATGTATTTACATGAAGTATATTATATTATCAGTTTCCCCATGGGTTTAACAAACTTTAAAGTCCAAAGCTCAAAAAATTACTATAATATTTTATAGCCTGATTTTGTTTCCTTTTTTTGTTATTATAACCATAAACAAAATCACTAGGTGTAGGCTTAGAAATTTTTTCTGGTGTAACAAATTCCTTTTACCTGTTAAGCGGTTGCTGACAAATATATCTAGTGATCAGTATTTATCTGGGAGAAGTCATCAAGCACTCTATCATAATCAAAAATCAGAAGATAACTCAGAACATGTAATGTTGCCTAGTCATGAGATGATAATATATTTTTTTCTTTTTAATTTGGTAAGATTGCACCAAGTCCACTAGGAATAAAGCAATAACCCTAGGAATATATGAAAATAAATATAGAATTATGAAATAATGTCAGTAATTATAGTAATAATTGCAAACTTTTTTCACATTTTTGTCATGTTTATTTTGCAGATTAAAGTTTTAGAAAAATCATTAAAATATGTGGTTTAATTTCCTTAATTTAGATTAAAATTAAATTATATACAGTTTACGTTGAAATTTTCAAACATTTTCTTCAGTATATATTTGAATTTAATCAAAGAATCATTAAAATTAAACACCCATGGATAATCCCTTCTATGTATCAGAATCATATATCATCAAAATTGTTTTTGTGTCTTCTGAACCTTCCCTTAGTATTCCTCAAAAGGTCATGCAGATATTTGTCCTTGCTACTGTGATTAGAGTTAAATGGAAATGCATAAACTTCATGGACTATTGGAGAGTGCAATCAAGCTAATGATTCCTGGATATTTCAAAAATAATAACAATCTCTCATTCAGACTAAATGAGATACAGAAGATATAGAACGACATGAGAAAGGAATTCTGATAAAATTTCATTTTAGTCTATATCAGATATATCCCTGAAATGATCCAAGGTTATTTCTCAGGAATTTGCTTTACACATGTTTTAACAATAGATCTAATTCTCACATGGGTTTGAAGTATTCAAAAGCAGTACCGACTCTCTCAAGAATTCTCATTAACCAGTGCCACCATAAAAAATAACTGAGATTTGTGTGGGTTGTTCCTACTCCATTTCCTTTCAATTACCAGTTTGGCAAGTGTGAAAAACGGATGGGTTTTAGAGAATGACTCAAGATGATAGTAACTTAATCATGTGGAGACTCCAATGTTGACTGCTCTTTCAGAAGTTATTTCTCTTTGGGCGTAAAGAAATATAATCCCAATAACTCAGTATCTATATAGCTAAAAAAGGCTTCCCCAAAATGTTTCCATTTTATCCTCAAACAACTATAAGTATATGTTTGCAGAATATTACTTTATTAACCTATACTAAATTTGAGGTAGTCTTTGTCATGAGGTAGATAGTAAAAATATGAATTACATTATTTAAAATGAGACTAACCATTCTATGTAACAGTTTTCTCAGTATAAGTTTGTCTATTTTAAAAATTCAGGTTACACTACTGATATAGTATTATGGCATGATGTTCTCTAATTTCAGTATTTGTCATTTTTATGTTTTAGCCTTTTGTATGTGGTTTCCTTTGTGATTATGTGTACATATTTTTTAAAATTTTTATTGGAGTATAGTTGATTTACAATGTTGTGTTAGTTTCAGGTGTACAGCAAAATGCATATGCATATACATACATCCACTCTTTTTTAGATTCTTTTCCTATATAGGTCATTACAGAGTATTGTTCCCTGTGCTATAGTAGAGTTCCCTGTGCTATATAGTAGGTTCTTATTAGCTATCTATTTTATATATAGTAGTGTGTATATGTCAATCCCAACCTCTCAATTTAACCCTTCTCCCCCTTCCCCCCGGTAACCATAAGATTGTTTTCTACATCTGTAACTCTATTTCTGTTTTGTAAATAAGTTCATTTGTACCATTTTTTTTAGATTCAACATGTAAGCAATATCTACTATAGTGTCCTTCTCTGTCTGACTTACTTCACTCAGTATATATACACACATTTTAAAATATATTGTTAATTTTTTTATTAAAATAGATGATTCATTTATATATTCCTTCAAAATATATTTGCTGATTACCCACTATGTGCCAGTCACTGTTTTTATTGCTGGGATTATGTGGACCTGACTTATGGAACTTAAATTTTTGTGCTAACAGAATAAGATAAAGAGGAAAAATAAACAATACAATTTCATATAATGGTCAGTGCTGTGAAGAAAAACAAATCAGAATAGGTAGTGAGGGATGTATAGAGAAGGCCAGATGTTTCTGATAGAAATCACTAACATATTCTCTGAGGAGGTGACATTTAAAGAAAAACTTAGTCTGTGATTATCTAGAGGGAAATCATTTCATGCTAGAAGACAGCAGGTATAAAAACTCTGGAGTGGGAGTAAGCTTGGCATTTTCACGGAAGAAATATAAGCATTGTGGCTGTAGCTAATAGCATGTAGGAGAAATCTCAAGAGGTAGGTAAAGAAGATTCTAGCAATTACTTTGAGGGTCTTTGTAAAGGTATGTGTGCAAGTGTATGTGGTTCTGCAATATATTAATCTAATGTGGCGTGAAGGCACTGGAGGATTTTGATCAAAAGAGTAATATGATCTACACAACATAACATCACACAAGTTGTTTTAGAGAACAGACTATGAGGAGGGTAAAGTGGTGCCAGGGATGTGAGTGATAACAAAGAACTGGAATGAAAGGTAAACAGACTGGTCCAGGTCAGGGATGCTGATGCCTTAGGATTGAGTTTGGTGTTGGAGGTGGTCATAAGTTTTTAAGTTGGGGACATAATTTTTAATAGAACTGACAGTACTAGCTGATGAGATGTGAGCTGTGAGGTGAAAAAAAAAAAATCAAAGATGACTTCAGGGTTTAAGTTTGAGCATCAAAATGAATGATGATGTAATGATTAAGAAGAGAGAAGCTAAAGAAAGATTTGGGAGTGGAAGTACCATGCATTCTATCTTGTATGTATTAATTTTATGATGCTTGTTGAACAGCCAAATTGAGATGTTATTCATTAGATAATTGTAAAATTATTCTAGAATTTAAGAGGATGTTAGCAGCTAGTTATATAGATTTGAAAGTCATTTGTACCTAGATGGTATTGAAAGCCATGGGATTGAATGAGATCACAGAGATTTGCAACAAGCAACCATGCCAACTCTTTCCTTTATTCATTAGATATTATTGCCTGTCTTTAATTAAATCTCCAGTGCTTCATATTCTTGCCATCAAGTTCCTTTCTCTATCATGCTTTTTGAAAAATTTATTTGGCTATCCATGGATGATACTGCTGTCTCTCAGGCTTTCCAAAAGGTGTTTGCATTTACTCACATCTCATATGTCACAAGTTTCTGCATGAAAATATGCTTTCATTTATCTGGGATAAATGTTCAAGAGGGTAACTCTCCTTTTGGTTTTAAAAGGAACTGCCAAACTCTTTTTCAGAGTGATGAACTATGTTACATTCCAATTATCCATGTATGAAAGATCCAGTTTCTCTGCTTTCTCACCAGCATTTAGTGATACCACTTTGTTTTACTTCAGCTGTTCTGACTGGTGTGTAGTGATATTTCATTGTGATCTTATTGACATTTCTGTAATGGCTAATAATGTTCAAAAATTTTTATGTGCATATCAGCTAAACATATATAGTACTCTTCCGTAAAATGCCTGTGTGTCTTCTGACCATATTCTGATTACATTGTTATTCATTTAACGTCCAGGTGTGAGAGTTCTTTATATATCCTAGATACTGGTCTTCTATGGTCTGAATATTTGTGCCTCCCTAAAATTCATGTGCTAAATCCTAATCCCCAAGGTGACAGTATTAGGATGTAGGACCTGTTGGAGATGATTAGGTTATGAGGGCCTAATCGAAGGCATATTTTTAATACAAAATAGTCCTACTAGAGAATTTTCCTATTCTGGGACCTAGTCAATGATAACAGCCTTTTCTGTTTATGTTTCTTGGTAAATTAATCAGAGTACTATTCCCAAGTATTGAATATGATGGGTCCAGAATCCAAAGAGGTCCACAAAAAATGTGCTGCCTCCTTATTGGGAAAAAGTTCAAATTATAATAATTTGGCCAATGCTATGAAGGAGTTAAATAGCATGCCCCAAATCACTGTGCTCCTAAAAACCCCACTGATATTGTAGTAGTTTCTGAATCTTCCTAGGGGGTCACATTTCACCCTCTGGTATCATGTGTCTTACTGGGCCCTTCCATCATAGTTGACACTTCTTTCTTATCCAGACAGATTAATATTATATCATCAATTTAATGGACCAATTTAATATTTTGGAGGATGAACAGAAACTCGGCATTTGTCATTACAATAACTGGTAGCCCACAGACCAAGGATTCAACGTGGGGATTCTGCCAAGCACCCGATGATGTGCTCATTTTAATAATATAGTTTTCGCATTCCTTTCAACAAAGTGTTCCCTTCTCTCACCATTTGCCAAAACAGTACTAGTATGTCTACTATATTTAGCACAGGTCGTCTCTTTCAGAGAGCTTCCAAGTGCCATTTTCACTGTGAGTTAGCACTATCTCCTGATTTTTGCATGTGTGATGATAACTCTTTCATGGGAGAATTCACCCATATTAATAAATTCTTTCTTATCTAACCTGACGATCCACCACAACTCACCCAAAGGATCAAGTGTTACACATCATCTCCCACATTCGGAGAGTATGCTGGCTAAGTCTTGCAGCTTCATCAGTGTGGAGCTTTTTCTTCTTTACTAGGTCCAGCAGTTCTTCCATCTTGTTTTAGTGTGACTTAATCACATTTACTGGTCAGGGAGGGAGGTGGAAGTAGATCTGGAGGGAGTGTGTGTTTCCTTGCAGAGCACAGACATTTGTGGGAAAGGGGTTACTGTCTTTAACCCCACAGGAGTGGGTCACTTCTGTGAGAATATGGGGTTTAGACAGATCTTGTTTCAAAGTTTTTCAATGCATCAACTTAGATTTCTCAATTCCAAGTCTCATAGATTCATGTCATTACAACTAGAGTCAAGACCAACTAAGCCAAAACTGTCTTGTAGTAGCTGAGAATTTATCCTTCTCTGAAGCCATGCTGCCCCTGTAAACAAGCCTCATGCATGATACTCCAATATTTCTCTGCTCCGGAAACTGATCACTGTCTTTATAGGATATGCTACAGTAGGTTTTTGATTTTCACACTTATCCTTCAATTGGATAATATTGACCCTTGACCTTGTATTGTCTTTCTCCAATGCATTAACTTCACTCAGCATCAGGTATCTAACTTCATTGTCCACATAAATAGTGCAGCCACCAGAATATTTTCTTCCACTTTCCATTAGTATCCTATTCAAGTTTACCATCTGTAAATTTCTTTTAACAGTTTAAAAGCTCTGTGTTAGGAGCTTTTATTGGTTTACCCACTACAATTAATGGGATCCACATTGCCATAGAGGCTTTAGAATGGAGAGAAAAGTGGGGCTAGTATCAGTTTAAGCTACCCACAGGAAGCTTGGCCAAACACAATGGATGCCAAGGCAGCAATTCCATGGAGCAACTTGGCTAAACTCTCAACAGTCAAAAAGGCAGGTAAAGTTACTTTTTTGAGGAACATTAATTGTGTCAGAGATAACTAATACAGTAAGTCCACATTTTAAAAAGAGAATGAACTATTTTCTAGACTAACACATAAAGTAAGCAGTCACAGAGCTCATTGGACGACAGACAAATCTTGATTAAAATCAACCAGATAAGGCTGTTCACCAAAAAGAATTTCAAGCTTTTGTGTATACACATGACACAAAAGTTAAAGGAGCCATCAATCTTAGAATTAATATATTAGTACCTTAGAATGATTGATACTACTGGTATTTAACCCAAGGGGAAGATGAATCCAAAGTGGCTGAGAAGAAAGACAGTTGTTTTTTTAATACCAATTTAGTATTCAAGCCATTTATGTGCTGAACAGGAGCTACAAGTTGAAAAATCTTATGTCTTGCATTGTTTATATTTCAGAACATGAGGGGCATGGCAATTCCCAATTTAAGAACACATATGGATATTTTCATATATAGATAACTGGATAAATCAATCCTGCTTAAAAAAAATCAGTTCATATTATGATCATCAACATAGAATAAACAAAGCAGTGCCTTTTGTAGGCTGTGCTATTTAGAATAAACAAAGCAGTGCCTTTTGTAGACTGTGCTATTGAAGAAGCATATTCTTGTCTCTGTGTTACAAATGATAGAACATAAAATCAGACAGAACTTAACCCAATATTCAAAATGAACAATTTTTTAAAAACTTCAAATATTGAACTAAAAAAGGTACAGTATTTTTAGCCAATTGAAGTCAATCCCACATTAAAAAAAGATAAATGGAACATTGAAAATAGAACAGTGCTATGCTAAGCTGTGAAAACTGAAGCACATGCCTGCCTTTTTTTTAATGGCTTATTTTCATCTTTCTAGTGAATCACTAAACTTTTAACTGATTTAATATCTTATTCTCTTAGAAGGGAGAAGATAAAAGTTCAGTTTTATGTAATTACATATCTTTTCATAATTTGCAAATTCTATCTGTAAATGTTATAAAACCATTCTATCTTCTCACTCAACTCTTCATGTTATATGCTACTTATTGAACACTTGGTCTATAATGCCTTGGATTGTTTCAAACAGGTAATACTTACCTTTACAACTAAATCTTAAGCTTTTGAGAATGAAAATCTAATCATCATTTAATCATAAACCTACAACAAATAAATGTTTATTCAGCACATGCTCTAAGTCAGGCTGTGAATTAGTTGCTAGGGATACCAACCTAGACAGAGATATAAACTCTGCCTTTATGGAGACAACATAAAGAAGACAGACATAAACAAAGAAGTATAATACAATATAGTAAACATTACTGCAGAGCTGTGGTGGTGTAGAAAGGGAATCAGGTAAAGTAAGAAGAGATGTGACATTTTAGAGGGATCCTTAAAGATACATTGGGATGTATGCTTAAGACAATAATGCCTTAAACTTTTTGTTTTCCTTTGTAATGCTCAACATAGAATTATTCATTAGTCCTCAGAAAACACATGCCAGTGGACAAAATATCTTTGTTATAAATTCGTGGGGAGGAGAAGGCCTCAGAAATTTCCACAGTTCTTGCCTATTTTACCAACATCTCTATAACATTACAAAGCTATAAGTCACTGATATTCATGTATATAACCATAGCCACTTATATATTTCCCTAAACGTATATTACCTTTTAGCTATGCTTCTGTTAGATAGCAATAATGTATGGTTAAAATATAAAATGAATTAAAATACAAAAGGTAACTTTATGTTATTCTAAAAAGTTTCAAAAGATTTTTTAAAAATAAGAATTCATTTGGCTAAATACCCACAGAGTTTTTAAAGATTTATGTCATCCAGAGAAGATAAACTTATTTTCTTCCTTCATAAAATGGATTTCTCATACATTTGTCAAATGCATTAACTATTCTATTTATAAAAACAAAACAACAATTGAACAAACAATGCCTACACAGCAAGTTAAAAATATAAGGTTTGGAAATAGCTTTCAAGTGTTTTCCAGCTGTAATTACTTAACTTTTAAAAAAGCTGACCTATTCTTATTTTATTATGTTCTTAATTTAAGACATTCAATAAAAGTTTTATCTCTGACTGATCATGCATACTTATATATTATTCCTGAAAAAGTTTTAATACTATCCATGATTATAGTTGTTCCATTCTCAAATAAATATTTGACTAAAATGCATAGTTGAAAATCTGATGCTATTATTTGGATTGTCATTTATTTATGCTAGCAAAATGAATGGTTTCTTGACTCTTTTAGTAAAGATTAAGCCATTTATATTCTAATTGATTTTTTAAAAAGATTCTTGAAAAAATGTTACATTATTGACTCAGAAATATACTTCCAAAGGCATTAAAAAATAGATGGTCAGCCATCAATATGTGTTACATATTTCTTCTTATTTTTATTTTATTTCTGTGAATACTTATATAGATGAATAATTAAAATAGCTTATGGGGCTTCCCTGGTGACGCAGTGGTTGAGGGTCCGCCTGCCGATGCAGGGGACACGGGTTCGTGCCCCGGTCCAGGAAGATCCCACATGCCGCGGAGCGGCTGGGCCCATAAGCCATGGCCGCTGAGCCTGTGCGTCCGGAGCCTGTGCTCCGCACGGGAGAGACCAAAACAGTGAGAGGCCCGCGTACCGCAAAAAAAAAAAAAAAAAAAGCTTATGGTGTACTTGATATTTTGTCTACAGAACTTTACTAGTGTTTTACATACTTCCATGTTATACTGAATATTAATAGCTCTTTCCCATTAACTGCCTACTGAGGCTGCATTAGACTGGGCCATCACTGCAGAAGAGGATGGCACATATATACACACACACACACACACACACACACAAACCCAAAACAAAACAAAACAAACAAACAGAACATGGGGCCAGTGCAAGGGGGCAAGATGTTGGTAGAGCAAAGCAAAGATGTTTTCTAATAGTTTAGAATACAAGAGCAAACAAAAGCAAGGAATATGGCCAAGTAACATAGTGGAGAGGCTTCATGGAGAAGCATTAGTTTTGGAGTCAGACACATGGAGTTTGAAACCTGAGCTATAAGATTCTGTGCAAAAAGATATGTAAATTCTTGATTTTTAAATTAAAAACTATACATAATAATTACTATTGAATGCAATAATGGTTGAACTATACCTTGCACAGTGTTTGATGCAAACTAAGTCTTCAGTACATGTTATATTCATTTCTTCACAACTGATGGTGCTGTAATCTGCAACAGTTAAAAACAGTCTACATGATTAAAAAGAAACAGGAGTACTAAGAAGAAGAGATAAATAATATAGAACAGAGGTTTTCAAAATTTAGGAGTGTAAAAATAAAAATAATTGTGGTACTTAAGTGGCCCAAACCCAGAGATTTGGCTTCAGTTGGTCTAGAGCAGTGCATAGGCATCTGCATTTTTATTAAGCCAAGTGATTTTGTTGCATATTTGTGCAAGAAAATCAGTTGGATAAATACACAGGAAGAGTAAATTTCAAATTCTGTGGCCTTATATGAAAGAAGAGCTTATTTTGTACAACAATATGATATTTAACTTGGTATCAGTATTTCTCAATCATATCAATGTCTCTCAAACTTGAATAATGGACTTATTTAAAAGAAACGTACTGTGAGAGGCTATCATCTTTGTCCAAGGTGACCAGATTTACCCTCCCATCTGAAACAACCAAAAAACAACAGACTATATATCTTTATCTGTATCATCTATATAATCTGTATCTCTGTCTATCTATATCATGTATAAGAACATACACGATGGTTTTCAAGACACAAGACAACAGTGGGTAATGTTTTCTGACAAGTGAAAAAGAAACAAGATACTTTCCTCACTAGCTGCCTTAAAGTTCCCAGGCCAAAGCAGGGAAGGGAAAGCAAGACAAGAGTCCAGGAGATCACATGAATTGACAAAACAGAGCTGAGAGTTCAGAGAGAAAAATGTGGCTGGAGATTACAACACAGATTACTGAGAGAAGAGATCTTCATAAAGAGATAACTCTGCATATCTAGAGTCTGAATACTGATCAACCCTAGTGTTTGAGAAAACTAAAAAATCCAAAAATATTAGAGAACAATGCCCAGTTTCTCACATAGGGCTGAGAAAGTGCATATCCCACTAGCCAGATCAGACAAACTTAATAATTTATATGATATTGGATAGAATACTCAGGAAAATCTAACCCCAGAAGTTGGGAGTAATATGCCCTAAACAGAGCCGTATTCTAGACACACCTAGGAAATCATAAAATAATAATGAACCTAAACATTCAAACTTTAAATAAACTATATCTCAGAACAAACCTCACAAATATTTATAGGAAAAATTATACTCAGGTTCTAACAAGGTGAAACTATAATTCTAATTTGACGTTTATTTATTCAAATATCTGCTAACACTTTGTTCATATAGTAATATACATGGCATCTTGTAGGTATTACTTGATGCAATCAAATAAATTATATATCAATAGCTCTTTATATTTTTTTGGAATGTATCATTAGGAGACAAATTTGAGTACATTGTGTGAATTTGATCATAAATATACTAAACACTGACATCTCATAAACATAAATAATTCAGCAGTGGTTATCTAGATAATTATTCACAGTATATGGGGTGAACCATATATTCTCATGTAAATCAGAGAACACTTGAGGATCTATGTTAAAAAATATAGTAATTATGGAAAATATTTAAGCGAGAAATTGAAAGGGTCAGAAGATGTTTCCTAGTGGAGGGAATTGTATAAGCCACTTTTGAGGGAGTAACGGTATGATTCTAGTGAAAGATGATGAAAGCCTTATCTAAGAAACTGGCAGTAGAGAAAATTTAAGTGTTTAAGGCCGTCTATGTCTGAGATATTTAGAGTAAGTGGCATAGGGAGAAATTATTATTTCAGAAGCAAGGTTGATAAATTCTTTCTTATCCAGAGCAAGATCTTAACAGTGATTACTGTCTTCCTAATTTCTCCCTAAAAATGTTTTGGATGACAGGTGAACTAGTCAACTTAAATCTCTTTAGTTAATTGCACCTCTGTACAAAATGTAGAAAAGTAGGAAAGACTGTATTTTTACACAACATATAACATGCTTACAGATATTTAAATTGCACAGATATCAAAAAATGTCCTGATTAGGTTATGGAGAACACTAAATGGTCAGACAACTGTGTACTAGTTGATAGGACAAAAGGTTGTCATCTAAAACAGAATGCCAGGATGATTGGGGACATATATTGAGATATTTGTAAGAAGGGAATAGAGATTCTAGTTACTAAAAAATATTTGAAAGCTAAGAATACAAACTGTAACTACCTGGTAGTGCATGGAGGGGGGAGTTTTTAAAGAAAATACTCTAGGTATATTGTATGTCAAGAAGATTAAATATTTGCAAAGCTCAAAAAAATCTACAGGGTCTTTGAGAAGTTTATATGCACGTGTGTGTGTGTGTGTTTATTTTACTAAGAAACTTCAAACACACAGCAATGTTCATAGACTTAAAATTGATTTTAAAAATCTATGTTATTTTTTGGATTGCCTATATACCTTATTGTGACTAACTTGCAACTGCTGAGTGAGCAGTATTTACTAAGGCAGATATGATTTTCTCAGTTGCAATATAATGTTGATCTAATTTGGACTGACTGCTAATCCATACAACTCAGTATGCTGACTTTGTAAAAGATTATTATTTCATATTACCAATGAATTTTAAAATGTGCTAAAAGGCAATCTTTTGAAGGGTGCTAGTTTTGAAATTTGGTGTAGCCTTAACTTACAGACAGCAGTGTATCCAAATGTCTTTAGGATCAACCACGTTTTCCATAAAATAATGGGTAATATTGTTGATTAAGTAACAATTACAAAACGTTGCTTTAGTATTCTTAACTGTGGTTCATTGAAAACCTTTGATAGAAGGCTCTTACAGCACATCAATCTACACATATTGATCAAGTCAGACTCAGTTCTTTAACATTAAAATCTATTCTATGTGCAAAAATGGTTATAATATAAAAACACCTTAGAAGTACTATCTCAGAAGAGCAACTCCTAAAGGGTCACATTAGGACCGTGTTGTATATTTGTTTGAAATATGATCTCAAAGTATTTTAGAAGGTTATGTATGTGTCCCATAATATTTTGGTAAAGTTTTCAAAAAAGGAAGATTTCAGAAATGAAAAAAAAAAGTAAAAGATTGAATTCAAGTTTGAAGGTTGAGTGGGATTTAGTGCTGGAGTAGAAAAAGAGAATTAAAAAATAAATAGAAGCAATAGTCTCAGGAGTGGGAAATAGTGGGGCCTTTTGTAGTAAATATTGGTAAAACTGTCATAGCTAAAAGTGGGGTGAAATGGGAGCATGTATATAAGTAGATATGGAATAGAAGACAAATAATAAATGACCAATATGTTCAAAGAGTAAATTATGCACTTTTAATATTAGTTATGGCTATTAAAAAGTATTTGATAATTTGAAGTGGAAAAATAAAATAATTAGCAGTAAAATAGATTGAAAAATGGACTGAAGGATGAGTAAAGGGCAGCTATTTATAACCCCAAACTTCCTTTTACCCAGAATTTCTACTCCACTTATCTTAGATTGATTTTATGAGATATATCCAGATATAGTACTGTTTGGGGGTTTTAGGAATTCTGAAGCTATTTGTGTGTATTATAGAATAAAGCAGTTTTTTAAAAAATGTATTATATTGTTGGGTTTCAGAATTCCCTTGTGTATCTGAGGGGAGGCAAGGAAGAATCTTGCTGTTTTGGAATAGAATTAGAACTATCCTATGAACCTATGACTTTTAGTTGACTGTATGAAATTGCCACTTTTCTAGTACAGTCTGCTAAAAGAACCTAGAAACAATGATACTCCACTAGAGATGAGTAGCCTTAGTACCCATATCTTAATTTCTGAACATTTCTCATGAAAAGGAACAAGGGGACTTTGGTGAAATGGTTAATTTCAAAGTTGAAACAGGGAAAATATAAGGTAAACCAGAAATTTGTTTTGCAGGAAGTAAGGAAAATTATGTATATGTGCATGTTTGTGTGTATAATACATATATTTATATATAATATTCTCATAGTCACTGATTATTAGCTCTTTAATTAAATGATTATTGAGTTGAAAAAGAGAAAAGGTAATCTGTCTATACAGTAAGGTTGGTTTACTTAATGTATCATGTTAGGTTGGAATTTTGGAAGTGAGAAAATATTTTGGTCTTCTCACCACTTAGGCATTAGATTCTGGGTTATGTCTCTTAATACTTAGGCAATGTTTCATATTCCTCCAAATCTGCACTCAGCAGTATAAAAACTGACTAGTGTGTATTTATGTCTGTTGATCACAATCATCCTGTTAACACATCCCAGAGATTACATATTAATTCAAGTGATATGTAGAATTTTGTAATTTTTTTTTTTGCCTCCTCTATTAAGGCCGCTAGATCTATGGAATATTGCAAGTAAAAAAAAATCATATTTAAATCCGGATAGTCCAATATATATAGATAGATGTTGAATAAAAAAAAAAAATCACAGTTTCAAAAGAGAATAATCTGAAGGGCTTCCTAGCACAGAAGATAAAAGGGGCCATAACAAGCTAAATTATTCTGTCACAACTTTTATGGTTTTTAACTGTCCTTTCTTTTCTATTACATGCATATTAGAAGTCAGCATATTCTATTGGGAGGAGAATTAATTGGAAGGAAAAATGAGAAGATTTTTGCTCTTATATTCAGTATCGTTCCCTTACACTTGAAACAGACATTCTTTTTCTTCTCCACAGGTTATCCTATATGCCAATAAAATCTAAAATTCAAAAAGTCAAATGATCTTAATTTTTATTATTCCAGAAATCAAGGACTCAAAGCTATTGGGGCATGGGTCCTGTTACTTGAACATATTATTCTATCTTAGCTAAACCTAGCTAGCTAGCTAGCTAAATAAATAAATAAATAAATAAATAAGGAAGGTCAGGTTGAAATAAGTGGAGGAACAGCAGGGGAATATGGAGAAACAAATCTAATCTCCCTATTGCATGACTAGGATACTGTAGACATGGACTAACTTGAGTCTCTTTGAAACCTGTAAGATCTAATCTAGAGGTGGGAATTAATAAGACAGGGATAGGCTTTAGATAAATCATGTTATGATTCTCAGATGATGTAAACTTTTTCTCTTTGCAGCCTTATGTCTCATTTCTTCAAACACAAATGGTTGTTTTCTAAGACTACTGGTTGTTATCATGTCCCTCTCAGGTTTGAAAAGTTATTAGACTACACGGAACTTCTGGCTATTCTAAATGGATGGGTTAGATTGTTTGTTTTTCAGTAAACCATTTTCATTGCACCATGGAAACCCATATCAAAACAATTGAAATTGAACAACTTCCTGATTGAAAGATATGGTTTTAGAATATCAGGAGTATAACAGTGTCCATAAAAAGTATCCTAATCACTTTATCCTTCTTTAAAAGCCCTGCCCTCAAGGGAAACTAGTTTACAATAGCTAATCTGATGAGATGTTATCAGAGCCTAACTAAAGTAAAACACCCAACTCTAGTCCACTTTAACCATCCTGTCCTACCTAGAGGAGATTTATAAAACTGAGAAACACTTGTGAAATTCACAGTCCAGAGGCATAAACTCACTAATAGACTGAGACCTAATCATAGGTCTATAGAATGTTTTCTTTCTCCACACACCTCTCCACCACAGTACTAAATGTCTGCATAAAACAATCCCTTTAGCCCAGTACATCATGTCCAGGTATCAAGAAAAATTACAAGGCATACTGAAAGACAAAAAACACAATTTGATGAGACAGAGCAAGCATGACTGTACATGACAGAGATGTTGGAATTATCAAACGTGGAATTTGAAGCACCTATAGTTAATGTGCTAAGGGCTCTACTGGATAAGGTAGATAGCATGCAAGAACAGATGGGCATGTAAGCAAAGAGATGGAAATCCTAAGAAAGAACCAAAAAGAAATGCTGGAGATAAGCAACACTTTAATATAAATGAAAATGCTTTTCATGGGCTCATCAGCATATTAGATACATCTGAGGAAAAAAAAACCTCATCCATAGATATCTGATCTGTAGATTCCTCAAACACGAAAAACAAAGAGAACAAAGACTAAAAAAATTAAACAGTATCCAACAACTTTGGGACAACTACAAAATGTATAACAAATACATAATGGGGATACCAGAGAAGAAAGAGAGAAAGGACCAGAAGAAATATTTGAAACAATTAATTTTCCCAAATTAATGTCAGACACCAAACCACAGATCAAGAAAGCTCAGAGAACACCAACCATACATGACAAATTTTAAAATGTTTTGAACTAAATGAAAATGAAAACAGCTTATCAAAACTTGCAGGAAGCAGTAAAAGCAGCACCTAGAGGAAAATTTATAGCATTGAAAGCATATATTAAAAATGAAAGAAGATCTAAAATCAATCCTTTAAGCTTCCACCTTAGGCAGCTAGAAAAAAGAAGGGCAAATTTAATCCAAAGTAAGCAGAAAAAATTAATAATTAAAATTAATGCATAAATCAATGAAATTAAAAATAGGAAATCAAGAGAGAAAAATTAACAAAACCAAAAGCTGGTACTGTGAACATCAATAAAATCAAGAAGACTCTAGCCAGGCTAACTAAGAGAAAGAAGAGAAAACACAAATTACTAATATCACAAATGAAAAAGGGAATATCACTACAGATCCTATGGACATTAAAAAGATAATAAAGGTGTATTATGAACAACTCTATGACCACAAATCTGATAACCTAGATGAAATGGACCAATTTGTTAAAAGTCACAGTTTGCCAAAACTCATACAAGAAGAAAGAGACAATTTGAATAGGCCTATATCTGTTAAAAATTGAACTAGTAATTAATAATCTTCCAAAACAGCACCGGGCCAAATAGGTTCATTGGCAAATTCTACCAACCATTTTAGGAAGAAATAATACTAATTCTCTATTATCTCTTCCAGAAGATAGAAGCAAAGGGAATACTTTGTAACTTATTCTATGAGGACAGTATTGCCCTAATACCAAAAGCAGACAAAGGTATTACAAGAAAAGAAAACATAAACCAACATCTCTCATGAACATAGATGCAAAATTTTTCTAACAAAATATTAGCAAATTGGATACAAGTGTATGTAAAGAAAATTATACACCATAGCCATGTGAGATGTATCCCAGATATATAAGGTTGATTCAACATTTGAAAATTAATTAATGAAATCATGATATCAACAATTTAAAAAAGAAAAATTACATAATCATATTGTTAGGTGCAGAAAGTTGTTTGACAATATCCAACACTTATTTATGAGAAAAATTTTCAGTAAACTAGGAATAGAGAGAAACTTTCTCAACTTGATAAAGGATATCTACAAAAAACCTAGAGCTAACATCATACCTAACAGTGAGAAACTTGAAGCTTTCCCACTAAAATGAGGTACAAAGCAAGGATGTTCTTTCTAACCACCCCTTTTCAACATTGGACTGGAAGTTCCAGATAATGCAGTAAGACAAGAGAAGGAAATAAAAGATATACAGATTTGGAAAGAAGAAATCAAACTGTAGATGACATGATTATCTACTTAAAAAATCTGAAAGAATTGACAAAAAGTTCTGGAATTAATAAGGGAGTATAGCAAGGTGATCGGTTACAAGGTTGAAATACAAAAGTCAACCTCTTTTCTGTGTGCCATCAATGAACAAGTGGAATTTGAAATTAAACACAATATAATTTACATTAGCAGCCTGAAAAATGAAATACTTATATTTAAACCTAATAAAATATGAACAAGATATATATGAGGAAAGATTTAAAACTCTGATGAACAAAATCAAATAATAAAAAGTAGAGATATATTCCATGTTCATGGATAGGAAGTCCCCAAATTATCAAGATATCAGTTCTTCCTAATTTAATCTATAGATTTAAGGCAGTGAATCAATCCCAGTAAATTATCTTCTAGATATTTACAAACTGATTCTTAAATTTAATCCAACCAACACAATATGGAGGAGACTAACAAATTTGGAGGGCTGACGTTACCCAACATCAAGACTTTTAAGACTTACTACAAAGGTACAGTAATCAAGACAGTGTGGCATTAATGAAAGAACAGACAAATAGATCAATAAACAAAATAGTCCAGAAATAGAACTACTTAATTATAGTTAACTGATTGTTGATAAAGGACCAAAGGCAATACAATGGAGAAAAGATAGTTCCTTCAGCAAATGCTGCTGGTACACTGACATATACATGCAAAACAAAAAAATAATCTAGATACAGACTTTATACTCCTTACAAAAATTAACTCAAAATGGATTGCAGACCTAAATGTAAATGCAATACTTTAAAACTCCTAGACCTAGATGACCTTCAGTTTGGTGATGATTTTAAGATACAGCATCAAAGGCATGATTCATGAAAGAAGTAATGGTTAATCAGGATGTTATTAAAATTAAAAATTCCCCTCTGTGAAAGGCAATGTCAAGAGAATTAGAAGACAAGCCACAGACTGAGAGAAAATATTTGCTAAAGACATATCCAATAAAAAATTTGTTGTAAAAAGTATACAAAGAATTCTTAAAACTCAACAGCAAGAAAAAAATTTGATTAAAATTTGACTAAAGACCTTGACAGACAAACAATGAAGATAAACATACGGTAAATAAGCACATGAAAAGATACTCAACATCACATGTCATCAGGGAAATGCAAATTAAAACAACAAACAGATACCACTAACACATCTATGAGAATGGCTAAAATCCCAAAGCCTGACAACACCAAATGCTGATGAGGGTGCAGAGCAACAGGAACTCCCATTTATGGCTGGTGTGGTACAGTCACTCTGGAAGACAGTTTGGCAGTTTCTTTCAAAGCTAAACATACTTTTACTGCCTGAGTCAGTGATTACGCTCCTTGGAATTTATTCAAAGAAGTTAAACTTCTGTACATGCAAACACCTGTGCATGGATGTTTATAGAAGCTTTATTCATAATTAGCCAAGCTTGTAAGCAACCAAGGTGTTCTTTAGTGGGTGAACAGATAAATGAACTGTGGTATATAAAGATAATGGAATATTATTCAGCACTAAAAAGAAAGGAACTATCAAGCCATGAAAAAACAGGGAGGAACCTTAAATGTGTAATGCAAAGGGAAAGAAGCCAATCTGAAAAGGCTACATTCTGAATGATTCTAACCATATGACATTCTGGAAAAGGCAAAACTATGGAGACTGTAAAAAGATTAGGGATTGCCAGGGGTTAGGGAGAAAAAAGGAATGAATAAGCAGACCACAGACGATTTTTAGGTCTGTGAAAATATTTTGTATGCTACCATAGTGATGGGCATATACCATTATACATTTGTCCAAATCCATAGAATGTACAATACCAAATGTGAGCCATAAGGAAAACTATGGACTTTGGGGGATGATGATGAGACAGTGTAGGTTCATCAATTGTAACAAATTGATGTAACTCTAGTGGGGGATATAGAAAATGGGGGAGGACATCCATGTGTAGGGGCAGTAACTATATGAGAAATCTCTGTACATTCGCCCTCAGTTTTTCTGTGAACCTAAAAATTCTCTAATACAGTATTGCTTTTAAAAGTATCCTAATCCTTAAAAATCCATTTCATTATTCATTTCTGAAATATCTTTACTATTCTGTCATTTTTGTACTTACATAATTATGACAGGGTTCTTCAGGGCAAAACAGTTTAAATTGCTTTCAATTTATTAAGGCCAATTAATGAACGTAGAAGGAAAGCAATTAATCATAATTAGTCTATTAGCAATTGTGACAAACAGTACAATTTATCTCAAAAAATATCAAATGGAGAAGAAAAAGGGAAAAGAAAATAATCTAGGACTAATTAATGGTGATCAGGATAACTTCTGTTCGTATAGTGTATTAGCTAGGATACAATTTCAGTACATAATAGAGAACAAAATTTGAAAGTGGCTTAGGCAGAATTGAAGTTTATTTTTTCTATTGTAATATCTTGGATTTAACCTGTAATAGCCTTGTTAGGGTTTGTAAGAGATATCTGCACCAAAATGCAGTATAGTACCGTGTTTCCTTCTGTCTTGTTGCTGCTTTGGTTTTAGTGTCATGACCAATTTGCATTTTACAAAATGGAACTACGCTGACCATATTCCTGGAAACTGGATAAAAAATGATTGGAGAATAGGTGTTCCATTTCTTTGATGGAAACAGCGTGGGATTATATATATTATCTCTACTCAAATCTCGGGTTGCCAAATTAAGTAAATTAAATTTCTGAACGCTCAGCTGAATTATATAAATAACAAATATGTTAGTATAAATATATCTCATGCATTATTGGAGCACATTCATATTAAAATATCATGATTAAGTATATATATAACATTTATCCAAAATTATTTTTTTAATTGATTTTATTGAAGTATAGTTGATTTACAATGTTGTGTTAATTCCTACTGTACAGCAAAGTGATTTGGTTACACATATATATATACATTATTTTTCATATTCTTTTCCATTATGGTTTACCACAGGATATTGAATATAGTCCCCTGCGTTATACAGTAGGACCTTGTTTATCCATTCTGTGTACAATAGTTTGCATCTGCTAATCCCAAACTCCCAATCCATCCCTCCCTGCCCCGCCTTGGCAACCTATCCAGAATTCTTGCATTTTACCTGACCACTCTAATCACACTGCATCCCATTAATCAGAATTTAGTTTAAAATCATCTACTTTTAAGGAAAACTAAGAAATATAAAGCTATTCCAGATGGTCTTGCAACCAGCTAAATACCAAGGGTTCTATAATTATAGATATTGGAAACACAACTACAGTCTCTACAATTACTATATTTTAGGGCTGATATGGCCAGAAGTAAATTCAGTCTTTCTGTAACTGACATGAAAGTATTAGTGCTAAATGAAAGAACCCACCTGAAAATACAACTATACTTATTGTGGGTTTTTAAATCCCACTTGCCTCAAAATTTACAGGCTTTGATTCCCCTGCTCTCCATGTAATCCAGATGTATGTCGTGAAGTCCTCCAGGCTGACAGCCAGCGATGTTGGGAATCACTTAATTGTAAGGGTTTATGGGTATATCTACTCTGTTTATGATCACATCGGGCAAGTCTGAACACACATATCATATAAGGCATTTTAGTTTATCCTCATACTAACTAAAAATTTAGTTTGTGATTCAACTTTGGTAAATACTCTATGAGGAACTACAAAGGCATCCACTCAAATAGAGATCATAATGTCAGTTTTAACCATGCCTATCAGAGGCTTAGTCATAGAGACATTTACGATTAAGTACTAATTCTCTCCAAAGTCAGCCATGATAGCCCAGCTCCCTCTTAGGACTCCAAACTTTATTTTTCCATCTCTTTTTTCTCCTTCTGTGATAATCTTTGCTCTTCCTTTTTCTTATAGTTGTTATAGCTATCATTAATTTTATTATTTTTAAGGCATGTCTACTGATATAGAGTAAATGTTACATTTTAAAATTTGTATTATTGTTGGTTTCTGGCAACAAACATTTTGGATTCCAGTCCTGCCATATAATATATTTATTAATTTTCTCAGCTACTTGTATTAGTATGCATGCCTATTTTTAAGACAGGAATTTATTGTAAGAATATTGAATGGTACTTAGGGAAAAGTCCTGGATAACACCAAAATAAATCCTCCTTCTTATTAAGATTATTCTATTGATCACCACCCAAGTTATAGGTCATTTAATTATCTATTAGGCATCACTGTCTTTTCCATTTATCAAATTACTTGAAAGATACAATATACTTATTCATTGTTAAATTCATTGATAATACTTATATAAATTGATAGAGCTGACAACTCTATATTTTCTACCTTTTTAAAACAAGGAAATGTATAACATGTTGCATGTTTTCTGTCTACAAAATAATTTGTTTTCCATGATAAATATAGGAAGTTAAAATAAGAAGTATGATTTCTGTGCTTGCCTTATCTGCCAAAGCTGTATCAAGGTCAAGGTCTACATTAAGATTTGACCTCAAAATTCTGAGTCATACCAAGATAACCATAGGAAAAAATTTAAAACATCGTCTTGAGGCAAATATGAATGCATTACTTCTGTTTTAAATAATGTCAGTCTTCAATTATATTTCAAATATTTGATTAATTTTGTTTTTCATGTACATTAAAACATATATAGGACTGAGGTAGAAAGAAGTTTTTACAGGCTTACATAAAAAATTGAATCATGTATCCCTAATATTGAGAGTATTAATAATGTTTTTATGGCAACATTTATGTGTCTCGTCAAATAAACTTCCCCCTGCCTTTAATACAATTAGGTAGTTATTTAAAAAACAATAAGGAAAATGTAATCTATACCAGGCACTAATGTTCATATTATTTTCTTATTCTGACAGTTAAATTCTTAAAACAATATTTAGTTCCATTTAGTTTAATTTATTATAACTTAAGGAAGTTTACAATAAGTAAAAACATATACCTGTTCTTTACTTAAGATCAACTCAAATCAAAGAGGGATTTCAGCCAATGAGATGCAATGAGGGATTATAGAAAAATTAACAGAGGAAGTACAGAATACCTTAAATAGGTAATTATGACCTAACTTATATTTATGAAATGCAACTATTAAGAGTAAATGTTTATAAGGGATATGCTAATTACTTTTACTCTGTTCTACCCACTAGAAGCAAGTCACTATGCTCATAATGGTTACTTAGGGAAGGAGAGAGGGGTCTGTGATTGGCATGGCTTGTATAGGAGAACCTGTGAAGTGGCTGCCAAATTTCTTTTCCTTGGCCTAGTGATAATTGCCTTATAATACTTGATTAAGCTATATGTTTCAATTGATTTTATTTTTCCGTGTTTTATGTTACAATAAATATATTTTTAAAAGTTGTTTTAGAACTGAGTGCTGAAAAACATAAAAACTAAGTGGGCTTCTCAGATTGTTTTAGGGGCTTTACGTTACAAATAGAAAACTGGGGAAACTTGATAAATATTAAAAGCAGAATTTAGGAGTACAACTGGTGAAAATATCATACCAGGGAAAAATAAACTCTGGTGAAGTTCACAGAAAAAGTTATATAATGCATTAATATGCATAGTTTTCAAGTCCATGGACACATCATTGTATTCTTATACATAAAGTGAGCCAGAGGAAAAGTATGTGTCATGAATATGAAGATGCACCTGGCATAAGAACACTTTTATCATTAGCAGCATCTTCAGCTTGTAAAGAAGAAGCAACACTTCACGGATATGATTCATGGGAATTATTTGAGTGTTGACTTTTCTGAACATGCTGGAGGGGATGTGAGTAAGAGAATCTTGTTTCAAATATGTGTGTGTGTATATATATATATATATATTTATAGATCAAAGCTAAGTCAAAAGCAACAGTATGCGGCTTCCCTGGTGGCGCAGTGGTTGAGAGTCCACCTGCCAATGCAGGGGACACGGGTTTGTGCCCCGGTCCGGGGGCCCGTGAGCCATGGCCGCTGAGCCTGCGCGTCCGGAGCCTGTGCTCCGCAGCGGGAGAGGCCACAACAGTGACAGGCCCGCGTACCGCAAAAAAAAAAAAAAAAAGCAACAGTATGAATTCCATGATTCCCATGGGGATATTCTTCTAGTTTTCTTTTGTAAGCCAATTAGTTTATGCTGAATCCAGACCCCAACCAGTTATATATGAATTTTCAAATAAATTTGCTCCCAGAAACCTATACCTTATCACTAACAAGGTTTTGAATTCTGTTTTATTTTAGCTTCATGGCATTTATAATCCATTTATTTGCTCTCAAGAATATTTAGACTGTTTCTACTGTTGTTTCCTGTTAGAGCTTTAGTGATTTTCTAAGTTCAGCTTGAGCATGGCATGCCAAAGAAATGTTTTTATTCAGAAAATGTCTAAAAAGAAAGATGAAAATTGATGAGAAAATGTACAACGTGTCATAATTTCACCATATTTTAAGGGCATTAAAGTGAGAGAAACAGTAGAGAGGGAATACATTTGACAATATAAAGAATATTTAATGGAAGACTAAGTTAAATAGATTGATAAAATGTCAGGATGTTGAGATGTTGAAGAAGAAACTGAGAAAGCTTGTTAAGCAGTAAAACTGCTCCTAAGCAAATTTCTGTATGTGCAAAATTGATCAATATTAAAATGAATGAATAAATAAAGTATGTTTTTCTTTTCTTACTCAGATATCAACGGATAACATAAGAAATGCCAATTAGATAACTAAGAAATTCTTAAAATTCAAGTGGAACATCTAATTTGCATATAAATAAAAGAGAAATATCACTTGCATCTAAGGTTATGTCAATCTGTGGGAGATTAATTCTTTCTCGCCATAATTTATTTCCACTATTTATACAAGCCACTTTATCAGACCCAGATATTTCACACCTTCCAGTACAAGCCTTCAAAATACACAGACAAGAACTATACCAATAAATTTATTGCTTGAATAGTCTCTTGTTTATATCTATTCAAGCTGGTCTGCACTGAAGCCTAGAAATGGTGGCTTTAGTTTGAAAGTTTTATTTGATTACTTTAATTGTAAATCTATGAAGCAGGATAAATTGGACTAAAAGTAATTTATGTTATTAACTTGAACACTTAGTCTAACCTTCAAATTTATTATTATATATCTTTTTATAGGAATCTGTGTCATAGTGTCATATAGTGGGCTATCGAATTCAAGTGATGAAATTTAATATCTCAATGTGCCTATAAATCATTATATAAATTCAGAATAAGCAGACTGTATAAATTTCTTACTGCAGCTGTAACAAATTACCACAAACTGTTTGAAACAACACAAATGTATTCTCTTGCAGTTCTGGAGGTCAGAGCTATTACTCCTGTAGAATCTAACAGAGAATCAGTCTCAATATCATTTCTAGTTTCTAGAGGCCACTTGCCTTCCTTGGCTTGTAGCTTCATCCTCCACCTTCAAAGCCAGCACTGTAGCATCTTCCAACATCTCTCTTTCTCTCTACGTCTATTATTAAATAACCTTTTCACTGTCTTTTGTGCCCTTGCTTCCCTCTAACAAACACCCTTATGATTACACTGGGCACACCCAGATAATCCAGGGTAATTTCCCCATTGAAGACCCTTACTTTAATAACACCTACAAAGTCCCATTTTCTATGTAAGATAACATATTCACAAGTTCTGGAGATTAGGATTTGGACATCTTAAGGAAACTATTATTCTCTCTACCACAAAGGCTATACTTCAATGAGTATCCCTATAAAAGTTTACCAAATACTTAGATATTCCAGGTAACAAAATATTTCATGCGATTAAACTGGGAATAGTTGGGCATTGCTCATAGTGATCTAGAGACCATGAACTTTTATCTATATTTAGGATGAAAGGCTTAGTAGAGTGACTTTGAGTAATTTAGCTGTAAGCACCTGCTTCCATATCTTTGAAATTGTCATAAGAATATTAAGTGAAACACATGAACTGCCAATATTAAATAATTTTTGATTTAGGAAATGGCAGTTTCATATGGTTAAAAATAATATATCTTTGCACTTGTGTTGTGATAATTACATAAGAAAATATATAAAATAGGATTAGCAACATGCTTGAAAAATGGTACACATGCAATGTAACTACTACAATTTTATATAGAACTGACATATTTATTACATGCAGAAAGACTTCTAATTCTTGATCACAGAAGAGATGCTAAGAAGCCATACAAAAACATAGAATGGCTCATCTGGAGAGAAACAGGATACCAAATGAATCCTAGAGGGTGTAGTTGGTATGAAGATGACCCCAAAGAGAGGGCAAATGCATAGGGCAGTAGAGGGAGGAGAACATAGATGATTTGCAAATTTGTATTGCACTTTTTGAAAAGATTTCTCTTGTTTTAATTTTATTTTAAGATATAATTTTCATGAAGCCAGGTAGTTGGAAAAATAGTTCTGAGATAATTATGACCATATGGACAATATAGTCCACTAACTAAACAGCTGGCACAGAAAATGTAACCTCTCTGCTTTGCTTGTAACCTTGCCAGAATCTTTGTAATATGCCATGGACTGAGGTTATTGTTGAAAACGTTTTCATGTTTTAAACTAAGATGGTAAGTAAAAGCTCATTAATGCTTTCTATCTGTCCAGAAAAGTTGTTTTCAGGTGTAAGCTCTAAAATTTGTGATACTTATTCAGTCTGGGCAGTGTAATATCTCCTAGTGAGTGTTTATATATATATATATTTTTTCCCCTCATATCTCAAGTAAGAAGTTGAATTAGTTTTATTATTTCTGATGGTACCTGTTCTTTAAAATATAGAAATCAGTTTCAGGTGGATATTGGTGGAGATTTGCAATGAAGTTTCATTGGTAGTCATTTTCTTGGTCTGAAATTGTTTAAGCACTTAAGCATTTACTGAAGCCCATTTTCATCTAAAAGTCATGTTTACTAATATAAAAACATGATATGTTTATTGCTTTTATTTAGATGGAATTTAACAAATAGAGAGAGTTCAATCCTTTTAATTGGAAGGTTAAAATAGAGTAAGAAATGATAATAGTAATAATGCTAATGTATTGATTATTTACCTTGTTTCATTCAGTGTTTCAAATTTCTACATAATTTACTTCATTTACTTTTTATTCCAACGTTATGAGGTGGGAGGTACTAATTTTCTCACTTTACAGATAAAAATCGAGGCATAGAAAAATAAATTAATTTACCCACAATCATACAAGTTTCTATCCTCAGTCTCCATTGGGGCAGAAACATGAAGCTTTGGGAAAGCTAAGGAAGAAGTTAGAGCGAAGTCAGAAAATAGGTTGTCACTGATTACATAAGATATAATAAAGGAGAGTTGGATGATAAAAGAATAATCTCAGAAAAATGGCAAACTCACAGGAGTTCTTTTCTGTTTTTCCTCTACTCCACACTACTGTGAGAAAGCAAACCTGCATAAATGTATCTAGTCTTTTACACCAATATTTTTCTAGGATGGGCTGTTCCAAACTTCAAGATGGAGGTGTATATTCAGATGCTCAAATTTGGAACCACTTTCTCCAATTAGCCTATGAAGGGTGGCAGAATACGCCACCCAAAAATATGCCACTTTGGCATAAGGATTATTTTGAGCTAAAGGCACTTGAGAAATAGCAGATGCTAGAAGAACATTCTAATCTCCTCTTTTCTTCCTGAAAAGAGGAGATTAAAAACTCCATGAGAAAGATGGAGAAAAGATACTTTCTTTAACAGGGAGTCAGACTCGAGAGAAAATCAGAGAACTTGTTAAAATAATTAATCTCTTCCTTTAGGCTCCATGTAGTTTAGCTACATTTCTACAATTGTCTCTGTCTGTTCCACCTATGCTTAAAAATATTTAGGTTTTTGCCATTTCTTTCAGCCTTCATTAAGAGAGCTCTACTGTCATGTAAAACTTAACTTGGTATGCTTTTCCCTTGTTAATCTGTCTTATGTCAGTTTAATTCTTGGTTCCAGCCCAACACCCAAAGAGGGAGGTAAAATTTTACCTCCCCTTCACCTCTCAATGCAAAGCAGACATTTCTATTAACCTGACCCACTATCTTTCTACTCTTTGTGACTAGTAAGAGGATAAAGGATTGTTAGTTATTAAATCTCCAGAGTACAATACTTTTTGGTATAATAATATAAATTACTATTTTGAGAACTTTTGGAAAGGATAACCTTTGTCAGAATTTTTTCTTTAATTCCTATAGTTTCATTCCTTTAACTGTTAACCTTGAAATTCTTAAGACAAAATAATGGAATATATGAACATATAGTTGTGTAGACACAATTCAACTAATTATATCCATTTTCCTCCTTGAAACTAGCATAGATGAAATGTAAATAGGTTGATAACAAATCCCATCAAAATAAGAAACAGTTCATATTTAGGAAGTGGCTTTATAAAGTATTTTATTCTAGTGACACAGATATGTAACTTCAGATCCAGACAAATCCCTGGTAAATACCAGAAATCATCCAGATGACATTTTAATACCAGTAGGAGTTGTGATCTATACTGATGGAAAATAAAGAGGGAATAGTGCTCAATCAAATCATAAAAAAAAAGGATTGCCACAGAATTATGTAAAGATGTAAAATCTAATGAAATGGTACCAAACTCTTATTGGAGCCAAATAGGAAACTTAAAATTCTAACACTGGAAAATATAAAATGTGCCCAGATGATAAAGATTAAGTTTTTTCAGTATGTGTGCATGTGTGGGAGAGGCTTAGACATCTTTATCTCCCAGCTCAAACGTAAGACTTAAGTATTGATACAACTTGAACACAGGGATATGAACATTATCTAGCAAAAAAAGTATCCTCACTAACCCGAGCTGTTAACCTCAAATCACTTATATCAATTCCAGTTTACCTAGAATGTTGTATTTATAGCCTTAAGGTTCAGGGTCTTTTAACCCTGGAGAGGTTTAGAATAAAATACAGAGATGATGGTGTAAATCATACACACATTAATAATATATGATTTTGGTTAGGGATGATATCTGTACTTAGGATTAAAATAGTATGATTAAGATAATTAGATATAATTCTTAAAAGTTAGTTTGGTAATTCTATTTACAATGTGTAACTGAGTGACAGATTTCACACTTCAGATTTTAATTTAAGAGTTCCGTGATTATTTTACTGTCTGCAAACAACATTGAAATGTTGAAGACAGCTTGAGATGCAAAGTATTTATAATTTACTTTATTATATTTACTCTTGTGGATTAAATAATTATAATTAAAGTATCAATGATTGAGATTTTAAGAGAACATAGTGTTCATTTAAAAAAAATCCAAATGCCCTGGTTGTGTTAGAGTAAATTGTAGTAGTTTATTTACTACTTTAGAGAGTATCATGTAATTTCTTCTTTCTCTCCCTCTGAAGTTAGATTTAGATTCTCTTAGGCTAAGGTCTTTGATTAGTGTCCTTATAGAAGTCACTGAAATTATCTGAGCAACAAATGACATCACCTGCAAAATGAAACTCTTAAATCAGGTGACTTTTAAATGCTCCGGCACCAAGCATCAAAAACAAACATAAACATGAAGACTATAAACCAAAGAATCAGATCTGCTACAGAACAATTTAAAAAAAAAAAAAAAGGTAAAATCATATTCTTACACATAGCTGAGGAGAGATTTCTTCCTACAGAGACAAGAGCTGAATGACAAGAAGTTGTGAGATGCTGGGAGTCTTTGAGGTCCCCACCCAACCAGAGAGGAGAGACCTCACTGAGCACCTTGGTCATTCAATTAAGACCTCAGAAAGGCCACTCTTTACCTCATCTTTTTGGAGTTTGAAATTATTTCTTGGAAATGTATTCTGAACATTTTAAAGATTGATTTAGACTACTCCTTTATCAGTTGGACTATGATTGTTTCACTTTTCACTCAGTAAGATAGCTAAAATAATCAATTTCCTAAGACTTTAGAACATTTAAGTGCTTGTATCTGCAGCTGAAGATTGTCTAACTACAAAAAATTCTGTTTCCAAATGTGAATATTTGATTTTAGATGTGTACATTATGTGTTCTGTTCCTGAAAATTATCAGTTTAAACTTTTACAGATTTAGTGTCATGATTCTAAACATCTAACCTGATTTTAAAATCATAGCTTAAAATCTCATAAACTGAAATCATTTTTTATAAAAAAAAAATTGTAGAAAGTTTCTGCTAGGTATTGGAATGGCTTTATTTATTCATCTTCGAGAAGCTGAGGAGGACAATTAGCCTTCAGGTTAAACATACACGCATACATACACACATAAACATGTGCATAGTCATTAGCATTCAGATTTCATGGACCTAGTAGAAGTCCAAGTGTCAGTTTCCAAATGCTTAGCCAGGGCATTCCTTGGAGAGAGTTCTCATTAATTGCAACATTTTTTGTTTGGTTGGTTGGTTTTTGTTTTTCCTGAAGAGTAATTTATGCATATTTACTATAGAGAGTAGAGATAAAGGCTGGAGACTAATGACCTATCTTCACGCCTCCAATTCTTTCATCTCAAAATTCATGTTGCTTTAATATTTTTCAATTCCTTTTTTCATTACTATAGATTATGTTTAATATTCCACTTCTAATAGTTAAAATTAATATTGTTTTATAATGATTAGTATTCTTTTTACCTAGTTTTTCAATATTTTAATTATGTTATAATGATTTAATTATATGTTTAATATATTTGAAATACAAATATGTTCAGTTTAATTGAAACCTGAAGAACCAGATGATTATCTCCACTTAGCTTTTCACAAGTATTCGCAGATGTATCTGACTAAGGCAGTAGATTTAAGAGAAAACAAACCTCAGGGGCATTTTATGCCCCTGTGGCTTTCTGTCCCTCAGCTCCGGGGTTATTTTTGACTTACCCATTTCAATCTACTGCAAATGCTTTCTCTGTGTAGCTTGCACCAGTCTGAAATACTGGAAATCTGGATTTCCATTTTTCATTGTTCCATTTGGATTCTCTAACTTGACTTCAGTCTGTACTCTTCGGCACAACATACCTGCAATTTTGTATAATTCTGTGCCTGGCCATTTTTTGTTTGTTTGGTCTTTTGTTTCCTTACAGTGAGTGGTACCTATATTAATTTCCTATTGCTGTTGTAACAAATTACCATAAACATAGTAGCTTTAAAAAACACAAATTCATTTTCTTACATTTTGGTGGACCAGAAGTTCAAAATTAGTTTCCCTGGACTAAAATCAAAGTGTCAACATGTTGATTCCTTCTGGAGGCTCTGAGCAATAATTCATTCCATTTTAGCTGACTGTATTCTCTGACTTGTGGTCCCTGTCTCCTTCTTTATAGTGTTACTGAACCAAGTTTGTTTGCCTAATGCACAGCAGGCCAAATGCTGAGACATCAAGGTTTGCAGCAGAGAAAGATTTTATTTACAAGGCAGCCAAGACAGGAAACAGGAGAACAAGTCTCAAATCTGCCTCCCCAAAGAAAAGGGGCTCACCATATTTATGCAATAAAACTGAGGCATGGAGAGCATGGGGAAAGGTAATTGGCGACAAGAAAAAGGGTGATATAATCATTGTTATGCACCGAAGAAACTAAGCTACAGTCTTCTTCATGGGATGCATGCTCAGAAAATGGCAGCTTTAGCATGCTCTGAGAGTGGAGTTTTTGGCCCTCTGATGTCAAAAGGTCATTGAGTGGCCACTAACATATGCCCCGTTAGAGGGTCGGTGATCTTTTTTTTTAATTTATTTTTGGCTGTGTTGGTGTTCGTTGCTGTACGCGGGCTTTCTCTAGTTGTGGTGCACGGGCTTCTCATTGCTGTGGCTTCTCTTGCTGCAGAGCACAGGCTCTAAGGCTCTAGGGCGCCTGGGCTTCAGTAGTTGTGGCACATGGGCTTAGCTGCTCCATGGCATGTGAGATCTTCCTGGACCAGGGTTCGAACATGTCCCCTGCATTCGCAGGTGGGTTCTTAACTACTGTGCCACCAGGGAAGTCCCCGGTCGGTGATCTTAACCAGTCTTAATTGTCTCAAGCTCAAACTCAACACAGCTGATTCTAAATTCCTGGAAAACAACTCAGGCAGATGTTTTATTGTTTAGGCTAAGTGACACTTGGAGGACATGCAAGCATTTGTAAAAAAAATGTGCGATTGATCATTGAAGGCAGGTTACAGGTGTGATGGATCTAAATGATGATTACCCTTGGTTTCCATAGTTCATTAATCTCAGCTTCCAACATCTAATCACCTTCTTCTCTTCTGTACTTGAGTCTCCTTCTGGCTCCCTCTGGCTTTATAAGGACACTTGTGATCACATTTAGGGCTAACAGATAATCTAGGTTAGTACCGTACCCTATCTCAAGACCTTTAAAGTGTATTCTTTTTAAGTTTAAGAATGAGATAAAGATTACCACTATCATGATTACTTAACATGGTCCTGACCAGTGCTTAAAGGTTGTGGCTAATAGTGTAATACTTAAAGGTCCTGGCCAATGCTGTAAGGAAAGAAAAACAAAAATAGTAAGGGTTTTAGCATGAGGAAGAAAGAGATAATTTGTCATTATTTGAAGAGTATCTGTAAAACCAGGTACAGAATCAATGTCTTTAAAATTAATTAGAGTTCAAAAGGATAACATCTCCAAGATCAATTTAAAATTCAATATTATTTTACTTTATCATGAAAAACCCAATACAATATAATTTTTAAACATTAGATATTGTGGTGGCTTTGTATTCTGCCAGTCTACCAAAGTTGGAATACTATTTTGAAAAATTCCTCTTTAGGTTCAAAATATGGTCAGCTATGATAGAAATTAGCATGAGGCTTGGAAGGTTGAAATAAAGCAGAAAACATTTTTAATGCTCTGACATTTGGTGTCAGTTTTGTATTTTTAAACTAAGGTGTGTACATTGTTTTCTGGACACAATGCTATTGCATACATAACAGGCCACAGTGTAGTGTAAACATAACTTTTATATGCACTGGGAAACCAAAAAATTCATATGACTTGCTTTATTTCCACATTTGCTTTATTGCAGTGGTCTAGAACCAAATCTGCACTATTTCCGAGGTATGCCTGTATACTCATTCTGTTTTATCCAATTAATTTTTTAATTCAATCCTATTAAATAAAAATTCCATTTGTATATGTACTTAAAAACTTTATAAACTTTTCCTAAAATATATGTGGAAGAATAAAAATTCAGAAATAGCTAGGTCAATTACAATATAAAAGGTATAAGTAGTTAAATTTCTTTAACAGATATTAAGACATTTCACAAAACCATAGCGATGAAACTATGTTATCATTCAAGGATCATGGTAAAGTTTTGATTGCAAAGTTGAAGTGGAAGTGATTTAGATACTATATCTGATCAGTATCCCATGAGGGTTGGCTAACGCATCTTCATAAAAATTCTATAGTCAGATATGTGGTAGTGATTGAGCCAACATAACATTGATAATCAGACCTAAAAATCAGTATTTGGGGTTTAATTCATTTTTATATGTAATAGTTTTCCAGATCTGTTGTACCAAACTACCATCTACTTAGTAGCTTAAAAAGCCACAAATTTATTATCTTACAGTTCTATAAAAGTTGGATAAGTGTCTTAGTGGGTTAAAATTAAGGTTTTGGCATACCTACCTGGGTTCCTTTTTGGAGAATCCAGGGCCCTTGCCTTTCTAGATTCTAGAGATCACCCACATTTCTTCCTACATCTTCAATGGTATTGCATCCCTCTGGCCATTCTTCAGTGGTCACATTTCCCTGTGACTCTGAACTCAGCCAAAGAATGTTCTCCAAATTTAATAACCCATTTGCCTAGATTTAACTCCTTTGGATAATCCAAAATAATTTCACAACCTCAGTGTTCATAACTTAATTTCATCTGCAGTCCCTGTTGCCAGATGAGGTAACGTATTCTCAGGTTCCAGAGATTAGGATGTGGACATTTGAGGAAAGTGTTTTCTACTTATTACACATGTGGTCAATTAAAGTGACAAAATGAAGAGGAAATATAAAAAGGAAAACAAATCTCAGAAAGTTCCCTACTGCAATGCAAGAACCCTCAGCGTTTTTAGATCTATGGATTTTCTCTTTGACCAAAATTCTTGTACCAGATGACATCCAAAATTTTACTCTATGCTTCCTGGACTTATCACCATAGTAATATTTCCAAAAAGTTAGGGGCCTGATTGAGACCGATAATGAGCAATTTAAATCATAGTTCTATTCCAATTCATGTGATTTTGTTTTCTTTAGAAGCACCTTACTTCTTGCATATGGATAAAACAGATGGTCGTGTTTAAATAGAGCTGATATAAACTTAGATGATAAAAACGTAATATTTTTTCAGAGAACCCACCCTATTCAGAGTATATCAGTAAAGTGAGATCTGAAGAAAATAGAGAAATAAATGAAGTTGATAATGGATAATGTGTGAGTGTGTTAGAGGATGGAAAACCTGATTTAAAAAAAGAGCAATGGAGAGAAGGTACTTGGATAAGCAAGTTAAGAGGTTGCAATTGAAAAGTTTGTTTTGAGTTTGTGATTTAAGAGATCACAATGAATGGATGTGAAAAATTCAAGTTTGAGACAGGATATGGGTTGTGGAAGTAAAGTGGAAGGGAAGGATTGTGATGGATGGACCATTCACATGGATGTTTAAATAATGTTAATGAGAGTTTTAATACAGTAGAGGAATGTGATACAGGAGTTTAAGCTGTTAAGGGATGATAAGGGGTTAACAGAAGGTAAATTAATGGTCCTCATATGAAGTCCATGGGAATGCAATAGATACAACACAATACTTAGAGAAGCCAGCATTTTCACCAAGTGATAGAAAAATAATATTTTGAAAATGGTGTTTGGAAGCAAGGGTGATACCAATGCCATCTCCATACTCTAAGTTATAGGTAGCATGAAAGAAAAATAATACGGTTAAGTGATAAGAAAAATAACAACCATAGGTGATAGTAGTCTTTTAATAAAAACAAAGATTAATATTCAGAGGAACATTTGTTGACCATAAATTGAAGTTTTAAAGTACATTCTAGAAAAGTTGGTCAGTTGAGTGAAAGGAAACTGTTAAGTACAGTTGCCCATGGATATCGGTTGGGGTATTGGTTCCCGAATACCCTGCTTATACCAAAATCTGAGGATGCTCAAGTCACTTATATGAAATGGTGTAGTATGTGCATGTAACCTACACACATCCTCCTATATATTTTAAATCATCTCTAGATTACTTATACTAGCTAATACAATGTAAATGCTATGTAAATATTTGACAGCATTTGGCAAATTCAAGTTTTCTTTTTTGGAACTTTCTGGAATTTAAAAAAATATATTTTTGGGGGGGCTTACCTGGTGGCGCAGTGGTTGAAAGTCCGCCTACCGATGCAGGGGACACGGGTTCGTGCCCCGGTCCGGGAAGATCCCACATGCCACGGAGTGGCTAGGCCCGTGAGCCGTGGCCGCTGAGCCCGCGCGTCCAGAGCCTGTGCTCCGCAACGGGAGAGACCACGACAGTGAGAGGCCCGTGTACTGCAAAAAAATAAATAAATAAAAAATAAAATAAAATAAAAAATAAAAAAATATATATTTTTGATCCAAGTTTGGTTGAATAGTCAGATACAGAACTTGCAAGTACATATACTGGTAATAGGGAATTTAAACTAAACACATACAATACCAGTATGCTATAGGCACCAAACAATCAGAACAGACGCTGACTGGAAATAACCAGTAGAACCATACTCATTTTTAGCAGCTGAACATAGTGTTAGAGTTCTATTCTGGAGATGATAGATAGAAAACCTGTGTTAATAGCAGTGTCATAAATAAAAAGGGATGCCAGGCATGAACATTGTGGTGGAGAAGGGAACACATAGGTTTCGGACTATGTAATTTGTATTAACTGTCATCGTATGGTGTTGATGGCTTCCATGATTTTTGCCATTTCTGTCAACAGTGTGCATATATTAGAGTCAGGTGGTTATTCACTCTTGAGAAGCGTCTGCCAGTAATTCTAAATAAAACACTCAGACAGCTTCTGGGAAAACTATTCCCATGGTCATAGAAAGGAAAATTTCAAAGGCTATTGATTGATGGAGAGGGATAGCTGCTTCCCTGATCAAATAGGTGGAAGATGATCTCATATGAAAAATCGGATATTCTCTCCAACTGCACCTCTTTTGTGTGTGTGTGTGTGTGTGTGTGTGTGTGTGTGTTTGTGTATGTGTGAGAGGGAGGGAGAGAGAGAGAGGGAGGGAGAGAGAGGTTAGGAGCATGAGTTGGATGGTTCTGTCTTTAGCTGTGTTTATCAACATTGATTCTGTAATCTCATATCTTCCTTTTGCACTCCTGGAATCAACTATGAGGGCCTCCTGGTTATTTGCACTATTCTGTTCAGAAAATGATATTCACTGTAAAGGCCAAGTCCTCAGAAGACACTATTTTCAGAAAACTGCTTCTGGATTCTTCTGTGTTTCTATTCTGTTTCCTGAAAAAACAGCAGGAATCTTCACCCTCAGGATGGTTCCTGTACTCTATATAATTGTACTGTTTTTAGATAGCACATTTGAAGCATGCTTTCTGATAGAGAAGTACCCACTGAGAGCATAGCAACTGCATTTGACCTATTTTCTGGGATTTACTTCTGTTTCCTGGTCCTCACTGCTGGTGTCAGTACCTGCACTTGCTCTGAAGGCAAAGTGAGTCTAAGAAAAATGAAGCCAAGGATTGATTTACCACTCAGGGCAGTCCTTTACTGGATTCATTATTTGCAACTGGTATATGCCAAAATTAGGCATATATCGTATGTTTGGTTAACAAAAAAGGGGAAAATATCCCTAAAAAATTTTAAAGTTTAGTCAATCTTACAGTCTGCTTTTTTCAGTTCTATGGCCAATAAGTTAATAAGTATTAGGGACTCCAGTACTGCTGGATGACTTCAGATAAATGGTTTCTTATCTGTGTAGGGCAATTGGCTCTAATCCTCAATCATTTTGCCCCTTCATGTATTTCAATGATGTTTTTACATCTCCATTCTTCTGCTGATATCAGCACTTCCCTGTGTAACCATCTCTTGCTTTCTTCAAGAAAACTAAAGTTATTGGGCAGGACCTGCAACAGTTTCAATATTTTTGCACTAAAAATAAATTCTATAAACACACACTCACAACCATACTTGCACCTGCATAGTTCTGAGAACTCGGTCTTCTTTCAGCTCCTCCACTGGTTTTCCTAGTACAATCCATATTATTCCATTTAAGACCTTTTTCAATACATTCGATCTATTGCTGTTTCACTGTTTAAGCCAATCTTGAAAGATGCTCAGGCCTTTTTGACAAGAAAAACAACAAACTGCCCCCTATCTCTGCACCCTGCTCTAACTTCCCATGAAATAGAAGGTGCCATTTTATTATCTACCGCACCTCTTTTTTTTTTTTTTTGTGGTACGCAGGCCTGTCACTGTTGTGGCCTCTCCCGCTGCGGAGCACAGGCTCCGGACGCGCAGGCTTAGCGGCCATGGCTCACGGGCCCAGCCGCTCCGCGGCATGTGGGATCTTCCCGGACTGGGGCACGAACCCGTGACCCCTGCATCGGCAGGCGGACTCTCAACCACTGCGCCACCAGGGAAGCCCTACCGCACCTCTTAACATACTTCATTCTGAGCTCTTCCCTCATCTTCACAATGAAGTTACAATTATTCTCATGATTTGTCATTCCATTAGATACCTTCTCAACTTTTTCTTACAGGAGAATCTAGAAAGTGTTTTATGTTGTTCATCACAGCCTTTTTTATTGAATTCTTTACTCCTTTTGATTCTTTCCAAATATATCTTACTGGTCCTAGTCCTGCTTTTTACACCTTCCTTCTAGATCATTTACCAGAACCTTATTTAGCACCATTCTTTGGTTGTCATCCCTTTCATTTTTCTCTCTAAAATCCTACCATCTCTATTTTCTGTACAATTTCCCTAAGAAATTTATTTTCATTGCTTCGTCTGATACTTGCATTTAAGTATTAACCAATCCCTACATCCAGCTTAGATTGACATACTTTGCAGGGAACATTTTTGGGTCATCACCATCTTTTCAGATCTCCATCTGAAATTTCTATATAAAATCTAATTATCTTTCTCTAAAGTTTTATTTTTTATTTTTATTTTATTTTTTTGTTGCATGAAGGGTAACCCCTTCCAGGGCCTGAGAGTGGGCTCTTGTCTAACACTTGGAATTGTCTGAGGAGACACACAAGCTGACAAAGCAAGACACTTTATTGGGAAGGGGTGCCTGGGTGGAAAGCAGTAGGCTAAGGGAACCCAGGAGAACTGCTCTGCCAGATGGCTCACTGTCTCAGGTTTCATGGTAATGGGGTTAGTTTCCCAGTTGTCTCTGGCCAGTCATCTCGCTTGGCCTATTGTATGACTCAGGGTCCTTCCTGGTGGTGTGCGTGTCTCTCAGCCAAGATGGATTCCAGAGAGAAAGACTCTGGGAGGTTGGTCATCTCCTCTCTCTTTTGGCCTCTCCCGAATTCTTCCAGTTAGTTTTTGGAGGCAACACCATGTTCCTTATCACACCTCCTGTTGTGAGACAGCTCAAGCAAGTGGACCTGGCCAAGCTGGATGGTTTCAGCCAACAGTTCCCTAACAATTTTATTATTTACTTTTTATTGTTTTATACATATATCCACTTTAACTCACTTTTAAAAATCACATTTAGTATTGCTGTCCTTCATTTCATTTCCAATAATACCTGTCAGACAAAGACCAGCAAACACACAAATCCCCAGGACAGTTTTCACAAATGTGCTTCAGACTCATGGCCCATTTTCCTGAAGTATAGCCTTATCTGTATTTGGCAAAGGCATTTTAGATTCTACATATGCCTGTACAAAATCTGTTCCTTCAATTCCAGTATTTATTTTTCACCCTCTGTCTTCATGATCTTTTAATATCCCAAGTCAGAAATTTATTATTTGCCTTTTTTAAAACCTTGGACATACAGTCAATTAATGTTTTGCTTATTTTGCCTCTTTGTTGCATAATACATTAATCTTTTTTTCTTTGTCCTGACAGCTTTTGATGGATAATTTTATGTGTCATGGAATGCCAACTAACAAAACACCCCTCCTTAATGATTGCTTAACTTCCTAGCTTGTCTCTTTTCCTCCAGTTCATCTTGTTGCTGGCAAAGTCTCTAACTTAAACACAACCTGACCAATACATTCCCAAGTGGGATCTTTCCAGTAGTTTTTCAACCCCTTTGTGATAAAATACATTCTTTTTAGTATTTTAGACTTGCCTCTAGTACATACCTAGTACCTTGCACATTCGTCTCTGCTACTACATACATAACCATTATGTAACATCATTTACATAATTTGCTTTACAAACACGTTACACTATGTGTGCCTTTTCTTATTTTGCCACATCTATCTTGAATGTCCTGTCCTGCTCTTGCCTCAGTCTACTACTTTCTTATTCTCTCTAGCTATAGGCATCCTAATTATACAAGCATTCCTTACTTGAGTTCTTACTGTGTATAGAAGCAAAATGAATCATGACAAGCAAGTATCATTAAATGAAAACTTACTAAATTAGTCCACTCTAAGAAGTCTTTTTTTCAAGTCTGGTTTCTGTTCTTTACTTTTAACATCAATCTGTTTGCGAATCGGTTTCTTGATGATTGTGGAATTTGCAATAAGTATACAGCATATATCAATTGCAAAGTAAAATTGCAAATAAAACCAAAAAATAGAATTTCAATAAGTATATGATAATGATCCTGGAGAAATGTTAAAAATCACAGTAAAAGAAAGAAAAAAAAAGTTGGAGAAAATGACAGGTAGATGCAAGAAAGGAAAGGATAAAAAAGATTCTTTAGACAATTGAGGTATCTCTTGATTACTTATGAAAAAAATACTTCCCTTTATGATTCTGATGAAAAAGTCAAACACTAAATGCAAGACTTGATAACATGGTTTTACACTGTAATGTTAAGAAAATGCAAACAGATAATAACCACTTGATTCAGACTCTGATGCAAGAATCAACACATATACAAATATAACATATTTTGTTAAACGCAGGATGAATTCAATTGTTTTTTACAATAATTTTTAATTTTGCTGTTCACAATAAATGTTAAACATTTTTTTCACTATTTGCAATGAACTTTTGTTCCTCATTTTCATTAGGTTAGTTTAGTCTTTTTCCTTAGGTATCAGTGAGGTTTGAAATATCCTCATGTTGGATTTCATGTATGTTCCTCAGTAAAAGTTTTTTTTTTTTTTTTTGCGGTACTTGGGCCTCTCACTGATGTGGCCTCTTCCGTTGCGGAGCACAGGCTCCGGACGCACAGGCCCAGCGGCCATGGCTTACGGGCACAGCCGCTCCGCAGCACGTGGGATCTTCCCGGACCGGGGCACGAACCCGTGCCCCCTGCGTCGGCAGGCAGACTCTTAACCACTGCGCCACCAGGGAAGCCCAGTAAAAGGATTTTTTAGATGAAGTAATATTTCTGTGTCTATGTGTTTGCTTTCCCCCCAAACACATACCCCATATGTGCAAGCTTTTGGAGGATAATTTAGTATTATATATGATATCACTTATATGTGGGCTCTAAAAAAAATGGCACAAATGAACTTATTTATAAAACAGAAATAGAGTCATAGATATAGAAAACAAACTTATGGTTACCAAAGGGGAAAGCAGCAGGGAGGGAGGGATAAACTAGGAGATTGGGATTGACATATACACACTACTATATATAAAATAGATAATAAGAAACTATTGCATAGCACAGGGAACTCTACTCAATACTCTGTAATGACCTATATGGGAAAAGAATCTAAAAAAGAGTGGAGATATATATATATATATGTATATATATATATATTATATATAACTGATTCACTTTGCTGTACAGCAGAAACCAATACAACATTGTAAAACAACTATAGTTCAATAAAATTAATTTAAAAAGTAAAAAATAAAAATAACAAAAAAAAGTTTTTAAAAAAACACACGTGTCAAATACAGAACCAGGGACCTAATAGGTATCCACATAATATCCATTGAGCGGAATTCAAGAAAGTCTATTCACAGAATAATCAAGTTCAATATTTGAAATTATTTTTTGGTAGAGAAGAAAGAGTCACAAAGAAAGCATTTTGCTCGCTCATCACTCAGGGCAAATAACTACATCAGAAAGAGAAACATAGTAAATGGTAAATACCAGGGAGAGAGAAGGAAGGAATGGAAACAATGTTTTCAGCAAGAGAAAAAGACATACAAGAGTCTTCAGCTGTTGGTGAGCATCATGTTTTGATAATGGAGGGATGTAATGGATGCTACTTATAGAAATCACATGCGTTGCTAATTAAGACTAAGAATGCACATTCATAGAAATGTGTATGATTTCAGACTTAATATATTCACAAAATAGCTATACTTTTGGAAAAAAGTCCCTATGAAATAAAATGACTGTATTAAATATTTTGATTAAAAGGGCTGAAATTATTTCCCAAATGATGCTGTGGGAAATCAGGCAGAAATCAAATACTTTTTATTAACACATGGAAAAATATGTGGACATGTTTCAAACTTCATAATAAGAAAGGAGAAAAATTCACAAAATTTTAATAAAAAGTCAAAATATCAACATAATAGTGAAAAGTTCTTTATATATTAAAGCCTGTATTTAAAAATTAGGGAGCTGGAGATTTTTTTTTTAAGGAGGATCATGAATGTAATAAATACCTCAATCATTTTATGGTAACATTTCTATTATAGTTATTGTATTTTTTATTATGAGCATGGAAATGCCTTGCTGACATATGATTTAAGAATTTAACAGTGGCAGATCAATGAACCATATGTACAATAAAAATAATTATGCTGGTCATGCTTCAAATTTCAGATAGTTACCTTGAGAGATAAGTATGGTTTCTGCCATATTTCCTTCAAATGTATATAATTAGAACAAAAACCTTAGATTTTACTGTGAGCCCCATACTCATAAAATGGGCAAAGAATCTATATAAACAATTGAAGCCTTTATATGTGAATGCATTAGTAGTATGCATATAACATATTTGTTCTAGAGATGGTTTTCAAGAAAAATACTTCACATTTGGAGGCCCTGCTTTCAATATCCACATCTATTTATGACTCCTTTCAGATAAAAAGATATTCTTGAGAAAACCATAAAATTTATGAAATATGATGTTTTAAAGATATTAAATTTTAGGGCTTCCCTGGTGGCGCAGTGGTTGAGAGTCTGCCTGCCGGTGCAGGGGACACAGGTTCGTGCCCCGGTCCGGGAAGATCCCACATGCCGCGGAGCGGCTGGGCCCGTGAGCCATGGCCACTGAGCCTGGGCATCCAGAGCCTGTGCTCCGCAACGGGAGAGGCCACAGCAGTGAGAGGCCCGCGCACCGGAAAAAAAAAAAAAAAATTAACTTTTAAAAATGTTTTTCCGGATAAGTAAGTTATGTCAGATTATGTTGAGAATAAATTGGCTATAATACACGGGACAAAAAGGAAGGAAGGGGACTAGGACGGGACCAGGGATAGATGAATGGAGGGATGGAGGGAGGAAGGGAGGTAAGAAGGGAGGGGGAGAAAGAGAGAGAGAGAGGAAGCACATGAAAGCAGTGTAAATAAGAGGAAGAGGAGGTGGGAGAGAAAACCTAGGGTGGGAAGAAAGAAGAGAGAAGAAAGAGGAAAGAACAAATCAGAGCAATTCTCAGGGCAGAGCCTCCAGTGTGGAGAGTGGATGAATATACTATCCATAAATACTGATGAGTAGATTAGGATTCCCTCCTTGGGCACAGAATTTGAGAGCTGAAATAAATATTTCAGATTTCCAGTTACCACTTCCTATGTCAGAAACACACTCAATGTAGAAATGTCATGTGGTGCAGCTCCATGGAAGGCTTTCATGTGAAGTTCAGAAATGAGAAATTTTCCTATTATCTGTTTACAGGTGCAGAAAGTTCAGAGCTGTTCTATTATTCATGGATATTTTTTTCTGCCGGTACTAAGTAAGGTAAGGGAAAGTAAGACCACAAGAATAAATAGTTCCATTTTCCATACTGTTGCCACTGCCCTTCCCCTCTCCTCTCCCACTCCTGAGCTTCCTCCCTCGTCCCATCCTTCCCCTTTCCCCCTTTCCCCGTCCTCTCTCCTCTCCCCTATCTCACGCCTAACTAGAGTTTTAACCTTTTTTGTGTGTGTTGCAAGCTTACGGATTTCTTTTCAAAATAATGTTTTCTTTATAACCCCTAGATGGGGATATAAAGGGAACCAATTCTGTTAACATGTGTTATTAAAATTTTCTTATATGGAAATTCATGTGCTTCTGTATTAACCATTTAATAACTTGATATAATATCATGTTAATAAAATGCCATAATTTCAAATAAGTGATGAGCATAAACAATCGTTAGGGAAATATGCAAGTGAAATGTAAATATCTGTGACATCTGTTTCTAAAAACGTCATAGTTACTCTTATAATGTGGTTCACAATCAAGATTCATAATTGAAAAAAATGTTAAATTTCAGTGAAAGGGTGATAAAAATAAAGATGCAATTTTTTCCCATTCAAATTCATGAAATCTCCACATTCTATCCAAGAACTCCTTGGATGTGGTTGGACCATGCTGGTAGCCAAAAGAGAAATAAATCTTTTCTCTGTTCTCTCTTTGGTTTTGAAATAGCCTTTGTGTAAAAGTTACTGGTCTTGAGTAAAGTTATGTAACTTGGGGATTCAAAATTTAATTACCTTATAGATATTTACACATTTTATTTTGTTTTTATTGCTTAATATTTGGCTTTTATAGTCCAGATCTCTTCTCAAAGTACAAATAACTAAAACTACCTCATGACACTGTAAGTCTTTTTTCTTCATGCTTTAATAAACACACAGTCTAAATAAAACATTAATTTTCATATAGTCAAGCCAGAAAAAATATGAGACCTTAATGCTCATTCCTCCTTAAATTTGTAGTGAATGAAAGAAGTGATTCTCAATTACATAGAAAAACATCATGAGAAGCTAGATCTACCATGCTTTTTAAATTGCCTTAGTCATTGTTCGTAAATCAGAATACAGATATACATTCCAGACATCTGGTAACCTTAATGCAATATTTCAGTTTCTATACTTAAAATAGAAGTAAGCAATTCATTTCCATTGTACACTACATAGCTAACAGTTCATAGTTTCTGACAACTTCAGAAGAATGGGAAAGAATAAAAATTACTTAATATATGTCACTGCCAGCATAAACAAATTCAGTTAAACCCAGGCATTGAGCCTTCCTTGAGCAGTTGAAATCTCGAAATCTTAGAGAGAGAATTTCTCTACATGTTGTACTTGATCATTCTTGGTCATTGTTTATCCCCATCACTGAGGGAATTTATTGCACTACTGAACCTTGCCCTAGATTTATGGTTAAAAGAAGTTTAAAAATCACATTTGTTAATGTCTAGGGTTGTTAGTATTTCAAGTCACTTAACCTCTCTGTTCTTCAGTTAAATACTTAATGTAACTCAGAGGGTCATATTCTCTTGATAACTAATTCAGATTTGTGGGGTGGCTGGGGGGAGATAATTTTAATCACATACTATACTTCTATCTGGTTTGTTATAGAATAAAATGAAACTCATACAATTCAGCATAGAGTCATATATTCAAGGTTTTCTTCATTGTTTTTGTTTTTTGTATGTATGTATGTTTCCGTCCCTTAACTTTATCATAGAGGGTGCACCTACATGATTGTTGTTGAAATACCACAGCAAAGTGAGGGGAAAATGTCATCTGGTCTCTTGTCTTTGGTTGTTGTCCATCCAAGTTAATATCCACTGAGTTGCCCTTCTTCCTCCTTGGTCCTTCATGCAGTCATCAGCTCAGATGTTTGCATTCCTACGTTGCCTGCTCATTTCTTTTATTCCAGCATGCACTGACACATTCTGCTTGTTCTAAGTCCTCTCCTTCCTGGCTCTCAGTGCCATAATATCTTAGCCTAAGGGAAAGGTTATTTTGCTCCTTTTTCCTTGCACAATATATGTGTCTGCCTTCATTCCATCTGCTTATACATTATACATAACCACTGCATGCAACTCATACTGTTTGTACACTAGCCTGGACACTGTTTCTTCTCTGTGACGTTTATTCTTTGTGAGGTTTTCTCATATCTTACTTGGAAAATGAGGCCGTTATAGCCTCGTTAAGCAGATTTCCTAAACAGCTAGACTTTTATTTGTCCCACCTCCAGCCTGTCCTTCAGGAGCTCAGTTTGAAGGTAGAGAAACAGCAGACCTCCTTTTGAGGCCTACTCCAGCATCAATCTGTTCTGATAGCCTATCTGACATCTTCGTCTCATTAAGATATTTTTTTAATTTAAAATCTCTTAGTAAGAAGAAGGGGTAAGAACTGTCTCAGTGTGTGTGTGTATTACATTCAATGCAATCTCATCTATCTCTATCTCTATCTTTATCTCCATCTCTATATCCTCTTCCAGATTCTTAATTTTCCTAATTCTTAACTGTGGAATACTAAAGTTCAAGAACTCACTTCTTTTATTCTCAAGTTACTTTGCTAAACCATGAAAACCAGAGTCTAGAAAGTCTAGTGGTTGGGGGTGGGAGTGGCATTGAGTGAAAAGAATTAATGAGAATGAAAAGCTTAATAATAGAACTAAAGTTAATAGATCAAAATCTTACTCCATCAATAGGTCAGAGTGATCTGTAAACCCTAAAACTATGGACACACATAAAAAAACACAGGTGTACCATACATATAGTTACCCTATTAATGGAATTCTATACTATTTTTTAACCATAAAAATGTCTAATCATTAACACTACATTGGAAATGCTTCTCAGTCTTACAGTTTAAACCAAGTTTGTTAAATTCTAGTTCTTTATTCAGATGAAAACTGATTTATTTAATACTATGACATGAAATTTATCTATTTTATCTCCATAATTAATTAAATTATATTTTAAACACATATACAAAATTAGATCAATCCAATGACATTAAAAAGCTATTTCAAAGAACAAAGATGAGGTTTCCAAATCATTACATTCATAATTATTGCTAGTAGTATTTGGTAACAGTGTCATTTTATTCAAATGTATGAGCAGTTAAATAAACGATGAAAACTTGATTGATTGGAAAAATGTAAAACTAAACAAAATATGTAAACATATTAAGTCAATAATAATATTATACTCATGTGAAGTAGTAAAAGCAAAAAGAAAAGCAGAGTAATTATATTCAGTGCAATCCCATCTTAATTGCAACCCAAAATTGTCTCCTTTATGACACTGTAACCTCATATCCTTAAATCGGGAGTGTCCCATAGTTAGCATTTTATTACACTTTGGATGTATGTCAAGCAAATTTTCACATTATTGCTGACCACTTAAAAACCTCTATATAAAGTTTTCATAAAATGCCTCATTATTTTAATGGAAATTGGAAAATGTCCTAGACTAGACATCTGCTCTTTAACTTGCATTCTGGCAAGCTGATTCATTTCTAAGGGAAAAAAATCAAAATATTTGAATTGTGATTCTACCTTTCTTTGCTATAAAGTGGAATGTAATAGATAGTGTACTTCCTGCAAAGATTGTGCTCCACCCTTATTACAATATCCATGATTGTCTTGGCACCAAACCCCTTTCTCCATGGCTAGTTTACAATTATGGTCACATCTCTTTGTCAGAGTAATCACACTGGAACATTTTTATGGAAGAGTACCCTCATGTCCTTGGGAGAATAAGCTTGGAGAGACAAGGAAAATTCATATACAGTAATTTAGATTCCAAAAACTATATATGATCCTGACATCACATTTTATGGGGAAAACATGTCATGGAGAATTACTTAAACTTCTTTTAACAATAACATATCATTATCCCTCATCATTAGCTACACTCCAGAATTGTTTTAAAAATTTAACAATATATTTATAAAATGTCTAACACAGTACTGTTATTTCCCTGATGAGTAGTATATATAACTTTCTTTCTTATCTATTGTCTTCTGTTGATTTAAATAACAAGTTGTCTCCTAGATGAGTTAAAGTGGTTTGCAATGAGGAAGTTTTATTTTTAAAGGTCCAAAGGCAGACAAGAGAAACTAATATTTATGAGCAGTTTCTCTGCCTTTGGCATTATTCCTCATATCAAAGTGATCCAAAAAAATTGTTTTGATTTCCCTCTTGGCCCATCACCAATTCTGAACCTCCTCCAGTCTTTGGAAAGTAGGGGCCACATCTGCCTAGTTGCTCAATTTAGAACTTCAGAGTTGTCTCTGATTCCTCTTTCCTTCTTCAGATGTTTCCCCTACCAACTAATTTATCAACAATAACTCACGAACCAATTCAGTTTACCCTCATCTCCACTGTAACAATGCAAAACAAATCATGAACATCTTTCACCTGGACATATCACATCATATAACTACAGCTTTTTTAAAATTAATTTTAATTTTTATATGTCAATTATACTTCAGTAAAGTGGTTTAAAAATCTTTCAACATCTCATTGAAATTCAAACTCAATTGTCATAAATAGCGAGACATACAAGATCTGGGTCCTGTATTTTTTTATGATTTTATTTCCTATCACTCTCCCCATTGTGATTAGGTGTGCGCTCTGTTTTATGATTATGTCCAACTATCCTTATATTCAGACCTTCTTGATTTTATGGTTTCCAGCCAGGGATACCTTCTCCCGAATCTTTTAATGTCTGGTCATTTAGATATTTGTATCTTAGTTTAAATGTATACATACACTTTCATAATGTACACAAATATTAATAGCAGCATTATTTGCAGTTGTACAAATTTAAGTAGAATGTGTATAATCATAAGATGAAAAAACTGTACAGCAATAAAAATAAGTGAAAACACTGCTACTTGACATGACACAGATGAAACTCACCAACTTAATGGTTGAAGGAAGGTAGATACAAAATATTACATATTCTATTATTCCATTTATATAAAGCTCAAAACTTGTAAACATGCATTAGAATTTAATACTGGGTCTGTCAGAGAAGAGGCAGGACACAGTGATGGGAAAGGGGCATAAAGAGGCTTTTGTGTTATGCAGGTGATATTCTATTTGTTGATCCTGTGTGGTGTTTACAATGATAGGTTCACTTTGAGATAATTCACTGAGCTCATTTATCATTAGTGTGATTTTTTTCTGCATGAAGGTTACACTGCAACTTAAAAGGTTTATTAAAATGACTAGTGTTCAGGTAGTTAGCAAAGAAAATGAGGATGTCAAGCTTGATTAAGAATACACATGATTTTGTAATTAGTTGATAGCTACAAAATCCATGTAAAGGATAATAGGAGAATACGTTTTCAGTGAAAGCCAGGATGGAATTGTGAATACTGAATTTTTAAATAGGGGTATAATTTAAGCCTATATTTAGTGAAGAACTATTGAAATTTTTCTTCCATTTTTCTAGGTTAAGAATATTATCTTAAGCCATAAATTATTCCCTCCTAGAGAAAATTGTTATGGAATTCAGAAATGAGACTGATAAATTAATGATTATTTAAAAAGTCACTCATCAGTCCTGGTTTCCATTTGCACAGGTGTCTCTGCTTCCTCTCTTCAGGCCAGGCAAACACCTAATTGCTGTCTGCACTGGAAGCCAGTCTCAAAAGAGCTTTCACCTACTGCTCTAAACTGGGGAAGCCCAGGCCCTGCATTCAATCAGCAATCTGGCTTTTCCTATTGTCACTTATGGGAAGTTCCTCAGTCTTTGCATCATAGGGAATGAAATCTGGGATTTATGTTTTGATATAGATTTCTGTCCTCATCATACTCAACCTGTTATCTGAGACAGATAATGACTCTCATGATCATATCTTAGATGAAATACCCCTAGTTTCTTGGGGTTTTCCTCCCACCTAGTATCTACTTTACCTAGTATCTTAACATGAAGCTCCATAGGATCCATTCCTGAGTTTTCCTTTCTTTTCTCTTTACACTTTGTGAGTCATCTCATCTATTCTTGTGGTTTTACATACAAATCTACACTGATCATCTCCCTGGCTTCTGGTCGGTATTTCCACACATATAATTATCATCATAAGCCGTAAATATCTTTAATTTAGCCTTGATGAAATTTGATTAACACATATGCCACATGTCAATAGCAGAAAACTTGACAGGACACAAATGCTTTTGAGAATTCAAAGCACTTAACAATTAGTGTTTTTTTGGATTGAAAAGGAAGCATATTAATGAATATTTACATACCAGTTACCATATAATTTAATTTAAATTCAATTTTTTGTCTGTCTTAACATCTAATTATATATATATATATATATTTATAATCTCTTTAAGAAACAGCAAGAAAAACTTTCCTATGATATCAAAAATGTTGTTTGGTTTTTGTTTTGTGTTTGGTTCTAAGAACTATTGTTTTATATTCCTGTAACAGTAAATGTTATCTTAGACTTCACTTAGAGTTGTATCTATTTTCCCCATAGATGATCCATTTTATTCACCAACATCATGACAATAACTCATTAAGTATAACCTTAAGAATCCATTATTAATATACTCAACAAATTATATTAATAATTAATATCAGTAACATTGCTAAAGTATTTTACTCTTTAAAAATCCCAAATAAAAGGCAGTGGACTAACTCATTAAATTTTATACAAAAGGTCAAGCATATATGTATGCATGTTTCATGTATGTGTGTATGTCTGTATATGTATGTTGATACATATACCTATAGATGTGTGTGTGTATATCCATGCTTTGAATAATTTACTTAATATTTTTATCTAGATTTATCTTAGTCCTCTTAAACTTAATTTATTAAAATGGAACTCCATACTTTTTTCCCAAAAGTGTTTCTTAGCAAATCTCTCTCATCCTAGTAAATTGCATCGGCATTTATCCAGTTAATTAAATTAGAAACCTAATAGTCACTCATAATTTTTCCATTTTTCACCTCCCCATTTATTCCATTAGTACTATTAGCAGTTCTCCTTGCCCTATCTCATTTTTATTTAATCCTCTCTATATTGCTGCAATTAAACTAATCAAAACCACCATACTCCTCCAACACTGCTTTTATTCATGTTCCATCCAGCATTACCCATTAGCAGGAAATCATCTTAAAAATGTTTGTATTTGATAATGTCACTACCTCTTTTAAGTTGGATGATAGTTTTTACTGTGCTTTTTATAAATTCTAAACTACCTACGGTGGCCTACAAGTTTCTGTGTAATCTGCATTCAACTGCTTTTCCAAAATCAACATTTACACCCTTCCAGTTGGTAAGCTCTTTCTTGTCAAAATGCTATAATTCTATACTCTGAGAACTTTTGAAAATGCTCTTCACAATTTGTGAACTTACTGTTCTGTCTTGGAAATGTTCTTTTACAATGTTCTGAGTGTATCTAACTCCTAATTTTTATAGTTACCAGTGCCTGTGTTGTTTTCTGACAGATTCTAGCCCTTTGAAAACTGCAGACCTATTTGATTAGGTCTTTCTTTTCTTTTTCTCCCAACGTCGTGCTTTTCCCTTCATAGATATTATCACCTTAATTTTGTTTTTGTTTTGTTTTCTTTGCTTGTTTCTTTAGTTTTCTTTTAGTAACTTCTAAAATTTCAACTCTTACAGGGCAAGTAGCCTCTTCTGTTTTAATAGTCTATTACTAACACCTAGAGAAGATACCAGGATATACTAGTGAAGTCAGCTAGAATATGTTACCCTAAAATATGCCTCTTTGACATTAAAAAATACTTTGAGCTGAATGCAATTAAGAAGCAGCAAATGCAAGAAAAACTCTTTCTACCCTCCCCATTTTTGCCTAAGGCAGGGTATAAATTTACCTTCTACTGGAGACAGACTCCGATTAGCCCCAGAGATGGCGCCAAGGAATCTGCAAACAAGCCTTATCCATTAGTTTTCTCCCATATTTGTACCTTCTCAGAGATAGCCACCCTTGGAAGCCTGCTTTCCCTTGTCCTGTTGTTTCTCTACAAATTTATTGTTCTTTGTTGAAGATGCTATATAAAACGGACTTATGAGTCCACTTTTCATTTACCTTTTGGTCTGTGTTTCTTCTGCATGATGTGTACTGCACATGTTAATAAACTGTTTTTCTCTTGTTAATCTTTTTGCTAGAGTACCAGTTGAAAACCTAAGATGGGTAGAGGTAAAGTTTGCCTCCTCTGCAGTAGTTATAATCATTTTCTATATCTGCTGTAAAAACAAAAAAACTGTGACAAAGTTAGTGGCTTAAAATAACACAAATGTATTACCTTATAGTTGTGGAGGTCAAAAGTGCAAAATGGGTCTAAAAATGTAAAACCGAGGTGTCCACAGACAGAGCTGCATTTTCTCTAGAGGCTCTGGGGAGAATCCACCTCTTAGACTTTTCCAGCTTTAAGAGGCTGCCCACATTGCTTGGTTCACGGCCCCATTCCTGCATCTACAAAGTCAGCAACATTGAATGTTCATCACAATACTGTCTCTCTGGTTCTTTCTCTTTTGCCTCCCTCTTCCTCTTATAAGGACCCTTGTTATCATATTAAGGCTCAGCTGGATAATCCAGGATCATCTCCCCATTTCAGGGTCAGCTAATTAGCAACCTTAATTCATCTGCAACCTTAACTCTCCATTGTCATGTAACTTTACAAATTCATACGTATTGAGAAGTAGGACATGAATATATTGGGGAGCCCATTATTTTACCTTCCACAGTAGATACTCATAAATTTGTTGTTTTGTTTTGTTTTCAATGGGTAGGTGAGTTAGGTGACATTGCATTACTCCCAAACATATGTTCATAATTAATAAAATTTGATTTTTACTTACACATTTTTTATTGACAATATTCTGCCTCAAAATAAACAAACAAAAAACAAAACCAGAACTATCCTAACTATATAAAGCATCATAGTGCTGTGGAACGCTTGGATCTTGGGAAAAAAAGAGAACTGAAATTTCTGTCTCCAGAGATTATTCAAGTGATTTGTAAAATCATGGACGACTCATATAATATCTCTAATTCTATTTCTTAATATACAAAATAGGGATATTATCATATTTTAATATTTCAATCTTATTTATGAGAAGTATTTCTGGGTGTAGGTGTCAATAAATAGTACTAGTAGTTGTTGGTGATAATTTTGTGGTTATTATCATTACAGAATACCTGCCTGCAGAAATATTTTCAGTCATTAGAATTACAGTAGTTAGGATTGTTAAAATGTCTCCACTCAAAGCAACTGTTTTCAGTCAGTGATTTGGCAAGTTGTGTCTGTGAAAAGTAGACTACAAGAAAGGTCATTGAAACAACTATTCCAGCTCTCTGATACCCATTCTTTCCTCTCAAATGTTGGTTTCTTTTCCTTTAAACATCTGCTCTGGAATAATTTACCATCTCAGTTCTGTTTGACTTCCAGCATTTGTGACTCATTCTGCTTTTCTTAATCACTTCCAAAAGAGTAGTCATAATCTGCCTCAATTGCTTGAGGGAGAGGAAGTGCAACACATTCTATTCCCTTTCATCACAATTTAAAACTGAATGCTATATTATTCCAAAAGTGTATGAAATCATGTTTATAAGAATGATTTTCAAAGGACAAATTAAAAAGTTCATTTTTATATCTTCTCTGATAAGTATGTGTTATATCTATAAGTTTGTAAAGACTTCAGGGAGACAAATATTCTGATAGTTTCTATTATCCAATCCATTATTCTTTATTAGCCTTTTCATGTGGACTGTGAACCATCAGACGTGCCATCAAAATTGATTTCCTGTATAGGCACGGGTATTTTCGCTGTAAATGAACATATACATAGGTTTGTGTTTTCACTACTTTTATATGTGAAGTTCATCTCACTTTATCTGTTCAACTTATTTGATATTTTGAAGGCTTTTTTTCTCAGTTATATTTTTAAAGTTTTTTTATATCTGAGTAATAAATGCATGCAGTTTTTTTCTCTTATTTAAGTATAATTGACTTACAATATTATATTAGTTTCAGGTGTACAAAACAGTGATTCAGTATTTTTAGAGATTATATTCCATACAAAGTTATTATAAAATATTTGCTATAATCCCTGTGCTGTACATTACATCCTTGTAACTTATTTATTTTATACCTAGTAGTTTGTACCCTGCACCTATTTTACCCATCCCCCCACCCCTATTCCCACTGTTAACCACTAATTTGTTCTCTGTATCTGTGAGTCTGTTTCTGTTTTGTTATATTAATTCTTTTGTTTTATTTTTTATATTCCACATATAACTGAAAAAATACAGTATATGTTTTTCTCTGTCTGACTTATTTACTAGCACAAAAACAGACACATAGATCAATGGATTGAAATAGAGAGCCCATGCACACATGGTCAATTAATCTACAACAAATGAGGCAAGAATATACAATAAGAAAAAGACAGTCTCTTCAATAAGTGGTGTTGGGAAAATTTGACAGCTACAAGTAAAAGAGTGGAATTAGATCATTTTCTCACACCATATACAAAAATAAACTCAAAATGAATTAAAGTCCTAAATGTAAGACCTGAAACCATAGAACTTCTAGTAGAAAATAGGCAGTACACTCTTTGGCATAGGTCTTAGCAATATACTTTTAGACAAGGCAAGGACAACAAAAGCAAAAATAAACAAATGGGACCTAATCAAGCTTAAAAGCTTTTGCACAGTGAAGGAAACCATCGACAAAACAGGAAGGCAACTTACTGAATGGGAGAAGATATTTCCAAATGATATGTCTAAGGGGTTAATATCCAAAATATATGAAGAACCCATGCAAATCAATATCAAAAAAAAACCCAATTAAAAAATTGGGCAGAGGACCCGAATAGGCATTTTTCTAAAGAAGTTATACAGATGGCCAACAGGCACAAGAAAAGATGCTCAATATCACTAATCATCAGGAAAATGGAAATCAAATGCACAAAGTTTTAAAGTCACATAGTGCTATGAGCTTATAAAAAAATCAATAACAGAATTTCCTTGGCCTCTTTTTCTCTAAACACCATCTCACTTTTCCAGGGGCAGTACTTTTCATTGTTTCAACTGTTCTCATTCACTGTTGTATCTTCACTTACCATGTTATACATTGTCATTTGGCTTCCTGTTATAGAAGATGGGGATTATAGCTTTCTTATATTTTTAGCCCTTCCCCAGCCTATAGTTACGTCAACATTTTTGTTTGAAAAGAAAATTATTTCTTTTAATATTATCACTCAGTAAGTAGTACTTTATATTTTCCTTATTGTACAATATAGGCTGTTTAAAATTGCCTAAATTTCTTTCATTGTTTTATATTTTATGATAACATTGCTCACTTATGAACAATTGTTCAAAAAGTGCTCAGTATAATTTTATATATAGTCAATCCTGTCAAGTAATATCGTAAGTTTTATTTTTGTGTTCTTTTGTGGGGAGGGTTGTATTTGCTTTTCTTCTGTTTTATTATGTGTTTTAAAACATTGGAATATTACTCAGCCATAAAAAGTAACAAAATTCTGCCATTTGCAGAGATGTGGATGGACCTAGAGACTGTCATATAGAGTGAAGTAAGTCAGAAAGAGAAAAATATTGTATATTAATGTATATATGTGGAATCTAGAAATGGTACAGATGAACCTATCAGCAAAGCAGAAATAGAGACACAGACATAGAGAACAAATGTATAGACACCAGGGGGGAAAAGGGGGTGGGATGAATTGGGAGATTGGGATTGACATATATACACTACTATGTATAAGGTAGATAACTAATGAGAACCTGCTGTATAGCACAGGGAACTCTACTCAATCCTCTGTGGTGACCTAAATGGGAAGGAAATCCAAAAAGGAGGGGATATATGTATACATATAGCTGATTCACTTTGCTATACAACAGAAACTAACACAACATTGTAAAGCAACTATACTCCAATAAAAAATAAATTAGGGCTTCCCTGGTGGCGCAGTGGTTGAGATTCCGCCTGCTGATGCAGGGGACATGGGTTCGTGCCCCGGTCCGGGAAGATCCCACATGCCCCAGAGCGGCTGGGCCCGTGAGCCACGGCCGCTGAGCCTGTGCGTCCAGAGCCTGTGCTCCGCAACAGGAAAGGCCACAACAGTGAGAGGCCTGCGTACCGCAAAAAAAAAATAATAATAATAATTAATTAATTAAAAAATAAAACAAATTCTTCCAAGTCTTTCAGATTTCTCTCTTCAATCAACTTGAGTTTCTATTAGGATTCCTATACAACCCTTTGCCTCAACATTTCCCACTGCTGACTGTTGAAATTTTCCTCATCCTTATAATTATATAGAATGCACAGCAAAGTATATAATAGCTGAAATGAAGGATTAAGTCTATGATTTCTTAGTTTTTTCTTACAAATAACCATATGCAGTGTTTACAAATTTATTTAAGGAATTTTATATTTTGTAGTTTTTATTTGAAGTTGATATTATTAACCATTATAAGTAAACCTAATTAGTAATACTAGTATCTTAATTTTACATCATGATAGATATTTTACAAACAACTTCCATAAGAATGATTTAATCTAGTCACTTTTTAACATCATTATATTTAGAATCATCATGTGACATTTGTTTTCAACTTACATATTGCTATTACTATTCACTTCAATAGTAAAACCCCAAATCTGTATAAAGCCAGTTCTCTATTTATTCATTTACTGAGCCAACCTCAAGTAGACACTTAGGACCAGCAGAGATGCCAGTCTTTATCTCCTAAATTCTTTCACATTCCCTTTTTATGCGACTACAGTTTCACTTCTCTTTTCAAACCTTCAAAATTTCCTATCACCTCCTTGCTCTACAACCACTTTGTTTCCTACTTCACTGAAGTGGGATAATCAAAGCTATAGAAGTGGTATTCCAATATTTTCCTCACCTGTCCCTGGAACATTTTGAAAAACTAAGGTACCTGGAATTTTGTAACATGAATGGTTACATGAATGTAACTGTTGACATATTTAAAATATTAATATAATATATTTTAATGCTAGAAATTTAAAAACTATTTTAATTCTGTTTATTCATGGGGAAATGCAACAGGGTAAGATTGGGGTGGGTAAAAGATATCCTCTTTTATTATAAGCTAGTAGAGGGTGATTGTAAAAGAGGAATTGGAACAACAGATCTAGCATGATGCCTCCATCATAAGTGCATTTTAGGTACTTCAGTTTTAAGAAAACTAGGAGATTCTGAAAATATATTCCATCATATTATCCCTACTGCACACACCTGTTAAAGTCTTGATGTACTTTTAGAGATATCTATGTCCCAGAATGTGGAGAATTCCTAGAGTTTCATGAATGAGTAGTTTCTTGACTCAACCTGTTCGGGAGGAGGCAATACAAAGGGCAGAATGCAAATAAAAGATGCTTTGATTGTTCGTCTTTGGGAACGTTTACCTGAAGTTGATGTAACTCATCTTTGGAGAAATGTCTATTCAGATTCTTTGCCCATTTTTTTAACTGAGTTGCTTTTTGCTGTTGAGTTGTAGGAGTTCCTTATATAGTTTGGATATTAATCCTTTATTGCACTGAGATATCTTCATAAAATGTCAAAGCACCTTTCTAATAAAAAGTATCCAAGGGGAAGTACAGGTACCATAAAATGAATAGGAATACAATAGCATTGAGATGCTCAATAGCTAATAAAAGGTAGAAAACAGTAATGATGCATCAAAATCCAGACAGAATTCAATGATGATCTTTTTAAAAAAATACCCATCTATCATAATATAAAGTTAATTGGTAATTTCTAAAATTGATGAATCAAAAGAAAGCAGATTACACATAGTGTTTGAAAGTGTGTGCTGACATCCAGGGGATTTTTTCCCTTTATATTCTATATTGTATCCACTGATCCATAGATCCTAGGTCTGTTTGTTTTCTGGGTTTTACCTTTGTTTCATCCTCAGATTTCTTCCAGAGATAAGGTGCATCAGAAATCTTTCGTTTTTTGTGGCTTTACATGTTTAAATATTTTTCCCTACACCATTTGAAAATTGTGATCGTAAGGCAAGTGACTTCTTTTTTTTAAATATTATTTTTAGCTCTATTTGACTAAACTCTGGTTATATAACAGTTTAATAAAATGATTACTATATATGCAATTAAAAATAATTTTAAATGTTTTCCAGTACTAAAAAATAGATATACTAAGAGAAATATTTGGGGGCTTTGACTGATATTAAGCTGTGAGTCAACATAATTAGCTATCAAAAATTGATATAAGATACATTGTTTTAAATATAATTGCATAACAAAAATTTCCTCTTATGCTTATTCAAGGAAGACTTAGCAGTCACTAAGGTTCACAACACTGAACTTGTTTAAGGACAGAACAAATAATTACTTTGAAGGAATGTTATAAAGGGGAATTGACCATAACAGTGCAGGTTTTTATTGCAAAAATATCACAAGTAAGATACAATCGTAAGGCTAAAACTTGAAATCAGGACTACTGGCTTTAGTTTTTTTAGTAAATTCTTTGTAACTATCTAACATATAGTTCACATCACACAATATCACAAATCATATGAATCAGTGTACCGTTATAAGTATTCTCCATCATAAACAAATTAATTATAGTTAAATAATATTCCAAACACATCTGAAAATTTTTATGGTAGCATGGTTACCAAGTCTGTGTGTGTGTGTGTGTGTTAGCGATTTCACTGCTTAAAATGGTCCTCAATGGTAGTGCTGAAGTACCTAGTGTTCCTAAGTATAAGAAGACTATAATGTACCTTACAGAGAAAATAAATCTGGCTAGTTCTGGTTATACAAGTTTCATTCACGCATAAGTTATAGTGGTATTAAATGTGAGTTTAATGTTAATCAACAGTATATAGTGAATAAATTGCCTTTTAACAGAAACACATACAAAGCAAGGTTGTATATTGATTGTTTCATGAAAATATTTTGACCAGAGGATCCTAGGAACCTAACCCTGTATTTATCATAAAGCAATGTTTCAGAATTCACTAATTCAGTGTTACAAAAACTTTATGGAAAATAACTGCCAAAAGTAATGAAAATTGTGTGTGTATATACACATAATATAGCCATATAAACATACCTATGGGTATATATACATACATACATATATATGTATTGTGTGCATGTGTGAATTTTTTAAGTCAGAGAAGCATGATAATATATGTAAATTTTAAAGCAGTGTTCAAAGTTTGTTTCCAAAGATGACTGCAAGAATCTGTCATATTTTGCAAACTGGTTTGCAATATGACTTTGTCACTTCTTCCATCAACAAATGAAGTCTACTCCTCTTCATCTTGAATATGACTTTAGGACCTGTTTATACCAAAAGAATGTACCAGAAATAGCCTTGACCACTTGGAAGGCAACAATTTAAGAGACCTTATGACTTCCATTTTTGCCCTCTTAAAATCCTAGCCACTATATAAATGTTTAGAAATACTGCTGATGAGACTCTGGAGTTTGAAATATTGTGAAGGAAAAAGAACCCCGTAGGATAAAAAAACATAAAAGAGAGCTCAGAATTTCACCCATGCCTACGGTAGGGACAGCTATGTCACTAAGGCCATATTAGATCTCACAATCCCAGCTGAGCTGCCCAAGCCAATTCTATATAGAGCACAGAAAAGTTTTCTCTGCTGAGCCCTGCCCCAATTATTTACCCAAGGAATAAGGATCATTAAAAAAAAAAAAAAAGTTTTTTTAAGGCATTTCATTTTAGGATGGTTTGTTATGTATAATGGGTAACTGATACAGGAAGAGATTGTCTGCTAAAATAGAATTCTTCAAAATGAATATATTCTTACCTAATGATTTATTACTTTTAGAGAAAACAAAATATACATGTGTATTCCAAAACATAATACTAAAATACCATTCAAAAAAATAATTTAATTGCTTATTTACTATTTTATGTTAAAAAAATCTCTCTTTGGTTCAATTTTGTACATAACATTAATGGAAAAACACAATGAAGCCACTTCAATATGAACATGGTGCTAACAGAAAAGTTTTATTAGTTATTCATTCTTTTAGAAAATTTGTCTCAAGCATTAATGCAAACCAGTAACTGCACTATGTGGAGACTGTACAATGTTAAACAAATCTTTCATCCTCCTTGAGTTTCTGGAGTTACAGAAAACATCCACTACTAGGCTTTATCATATTGCATACTGGCATAAGGAAAAGCTACATAATGTTTCCTAATGAATGCAGTGAACAAACTGGGCAGTCAAAATCAGACATTACAAATAATTGTAAAACCACATGTATTTACTATAGATAATGATTAAATAGCATGGAATCCCAACCCCACCCTTTTTTTAATAAAGAGAGAAAAAATATGGAAAATCCAAAAAAACATAAAGTCATATATGCATGTATATATGAGATGTATAATTTGAGTTACAGAAAAAGATAGCACAGACACAATAGTTAAAGAAATAGTTGCTAATAATTTTCCAAAACAGAAAACATCACACCACAGATTCAAGAGGCACTATAAACCTAGGAAAAGTAAATAAAAAGATGAACATACCAAGACACATCAGGGTAAAACTGTCAAAAGCCAAAAAACAAAGTAAACAGAGAAAAAGAGTTTCTTCAAATGAAGAAAACTGAGGTTGGTTGCTTAATTTTCAAGAAAAATAATGGAAGCCAGAAGACAATGAAATTATATTATTAAAGAGCTGAAAGAAAATGAGCCCCAAGATAAAATTGTATATTCCTTTATACATCTTTCAAAGAAGTGAAGTAAGTCAGACATAGAAAGACAGATATCATATGATGTCACTCATATGTGGAATCTAATTAAAAATGATATAAATGAACTTACTTACAAAACAGAAGCAGACTCACAGATTTAGAAAACAAATTTATGGTTACCAAAGGGGAAACTTGGAAGGGGAAGGGTAAATTAGGAGTTTGGGATTAACATACACACTATTGTAATGGAGCAGGACCCCATGGGGCATTGGAGGGGAGGCCTTCCCCATATCCTCTGCTTTAGCTCTTCTCTGAAGTATCTAGATAATAGTATTTGATGCAAACTTCCTAAATTGTTTTGCAGATGTAAAAAACCTCCCCCTCTCCAACAAATGGGAGATGTTAACTACCTGATGACCATGAACACATAGCCCCAGGCCTCCTGGAGCCTAAGGACTGATAATGTTAACCCTGTGACACCACCCTGCTACTTCACCATCAACCAATCAGAGAACTGGGCACAAGCTGTTCCCAGACCCTGTGACCCCCCTCCCTCATCTGGCTTTTAAAACTGCTTTGCCAAAACCCTTTGGGGAGCTCAAGGCTTTATGGGGCATGAGCTACCTTGTCTTCTTGCATGGCCTTGCAATAAACCTTTCTCTGCTCCAAACGCCAACGTTTCAGTTTATTTGGCCTCACTGTGCGTTGGGCACACAAACTTGCCTTAACACCACTACATATAAATTAGATAACCAACAAGACCTACTTATAGCACAGGGAACTCTGCTCAATATTTTGTAATAACCTACAGGGGAAAAGAATCTGAAAAAGAATGAATATATATATATATATATACGTATAACTGAATCACTTTGCTGTATACCTAAAACTAACACAACATTGTAAATCAACTATACTCCAATAAAATAAAATAAAATAAAACACAGGCATTTCCAGGTAAACATCACAAATATATTGTTGGAGCACATAGATTAAAAGTAATATTAGAAAGAGTTCTTCAGATAGAATAACTGTCCCAGATGAAAACAGAAACATAAGGTGAAGGTCATATTACAAGAGAAAGTACATGTTCAAGTACCTTTAAAAGAATATTTACTGTAATATTCTGGGGTTTTAAATACATGAGAAAATAACACAAAAACCATGAAAGGAGAATGGAAGTTAATTTGAATGTTCCTGTATTTTCCTGAAAAGCATAAATGTGTTACGTTTAATAAGACTTTAATAAGTCTAGGATACATTTTTTAAAATTTTTTATTGGTGTATAGTTGCTTTACAGTGTTGTATTAGTTTCTGCTGTACAGCAAAGTGAATCAGCTATACATATACATATATCAGCTCTTCTTTGGATTTCCTTCCCATTTGGGTCACCATATAGCACAGGGAACTCTGCTCAGTGCTCTGTCGTGACCCAAATGGGAAGGAAATCCAAAAAAGAGCTGATATATGTATATATATAGCTGATCATCCATTTTATATACAGCATCAATAGTGTATATATTTCAATCGCAATCTCCCAATTCATCCCATCCCCCCTTTCCCCATTGGTATCCATACGTTTGTTCTCTACGTCTGTGGCTCTATTTCTGCTTTGCAAATTAGATCTATACCATTTTTCTAGATTCCACATATATGTATTAATATATGATATTTGTTTTTCTCTTTCTTACTTCACTCTGTATAACAGCGTCTAGGTCTATCCATGTCTCTACAAATGACCCAATTTCATTCCTTTTTATGGCTGAGTAATATTCCGTTGTATATATGTATCACATCATCTTTATCCATTCCTCTGTTGATGGACATTTAGGTTGCTTCCATGTCTTGGCTATTGTAAATAGTACTGCAATGAACATTGGGGTGAACTTTATAATCCCTAGCATTTTTACTTAATGAATTGTAAAAAGAATGTATAATTAACCAAAAAGGGAAATGGAGTAATAAAAATACTTTATTAATTTAAATGAAAGTCTTAATTGAGAGAACAAAAAATAAAATACAGAGAAAAAGATCAAAACAAATAAAAAGGAAAAAAAAAGAACCCTAGAAAGTAAATGGTAGATATGAAGCTCAAACATTTTTAATCACACTTGAAAAAGAATGGATCATATACTGTAATTTTAAAAATACTGTCAGATTAGATGAAAACAAAATCCAACTGTATGCTACATGAAATAGATACTTTCAATACTGAAATAAGAAAAAAAGGAAAAATTTATGTCACAGAAACACGGAGCCAAAGAGGGATACTTCAAAATGATAAAATGGTCATTCAATGAAAATATATAACAATTTTAGAATTATATGAACCTGATAATATGATATCAACATATAAGAAACAAAAACTGAGAGAAATACAGGTTTTCCCCAATATCCAAGAGTAGAGCAATCCTCTAAAAACTTTCATAAGCCAAAATGGTGTAAAGCAAAGAAGCAATTACCTTTTTTTCATAAAAGCAAAAAATCCCCTTCAGATTTCTTTTGGTTAATGAAAACAGGTACTAACGAAGGTCTTTTGTAAAAGCAAAGAAACGTAAACAACTTTTTAAATGAAGGGGATACCTGTAAAACGAGAACTAAACAAATCCACATTCAGATAGGGAGCTTTTATCAGTACATCTCTCAATAAATCCAGTAACAATTTGGCAAAGAAATTAGACAGTAAAAAACATCAATAATCCAACTGGTAAAATTTTGGAAGTCTAAAACAAAAACCTGATCAACCCCTTACAAATCTGAAAAAAAAAAGAAAAATGTGAAGTGAGTGCAGATTACCAATATCAAGATAGCAAAGGAACATTATTATAAATACGTCACTAAAAGTTAAAAGAAAATTGAGGGCTTCCCTGGTGGCACAGTGGTTAAGAATCCGCCTGCCAATACAGGGGACACGGGTTCGATCTCTGATCTGGGAAGATCCCACATGCCGCAGAGCAGCTAAGCCCGTGCACCACACATACTGAGCCTGCGCTCCAGAGCTCGCAAACCACAACTACTGAGCCCACGTGCCGCAACTACTGAAGCCCGTGCTCCTAGAGCCCGTGCTCTGCAACAAGAGAAGCCACCACAATGAGAAGCATGCGCACCATGACGAAGAGTAGCCCCCACTCGCTGCAACTAGAGAAAAGCCTGTGCACAGCAACAAAGGCCCAACACAGCCAGAAATAAAAATAAATAGGGTAAATAAAGTTTTTTAAAAAAGAAAAAAAATTGACTGTAATTCTACTTAAAAAAGGAAACAACACAAAGACAAGTCTTTACTTTTGAATGAATACAAAAATTTAAAACATATAAGTTATTCCATGGAATATATAAAATAAATAAAAATTACCACTGTGTTTTAAGAGGCCATCATTTGCTTTCTGCCAAAACCTTTTAAGAACACAGATGAATATCACTGGCTAATATTTCGTGAGCATCGGTGCAGCAGTACTAAACAAATATTAATATTTTGAATCTAGGCAATGTATTAAAATGATAATGCATTGTGCTCAATATATGGTTGATTTTAGGAATGCAAGTTGGTTTAGCATCCAGAAATTAAAAACATTATTTTAATTCTCTGTATGAACAGGGTGGAAGATAGATAAATGGTGTTTGATGCTGAAAGCATTTGATAAAACACACTATTATTTCACATTAAACTTCCCCCACCCCCCAAAAAAAGGAATACAAAAACCCACCTTTAATTTGGTAAAGTATGTCTACAAAAAATTACAACAAATACCATACTTTTCAGTGAAATAAAAAGAACTTCCCTTTTAGTTCGGAAACTGGGTGTAATGCTCACTTCTGCCTAACACTTTATTACAGATCCAAGGCAGTGTGAGAAAATGAGCAAAAGTAATGAAATTACATAAAAATTGGAATGGAGATAATAAAGCTATAAGTCTGTATACATCTTGATTTTATATACAGCCTATCTGAAAAGATTACAGATAAACTATAGGACCAATATATCAATTTAGCACATTGGTTAGATTATAGATCAATATACAAACACAAGTTATATTTTTATGTAATGATCATGATGACAGCATTAAAAACTATATCAAAAGTATCAAATACTCATAAATAAAGCTAATAACACGTCATATTCATATTACTTCAAGTCAGTTCTCCCTGAAGCAATATATAGGTTCCATCTTTTCTTAATAAAAATCCCAAAATTTTTTGTGAAAATGAAAGGCTGATTTTAACATATGTACAGAAATGCAAGGAACCAATAATAGCCAAGCAAATTTGAAAAAAAAGAATTAAGTTGAAATATTTGTACTCCTATATGTCATGCTATATATCAAAAGAAACAAGAGTGTGGTATAAACAGGCAAACAGGTAAATCACCATTGGAACAAAATAACCTCATTCATGTGGAATATTTATTACATGTGTGATAATGAAGTGCATAGGGAAGAGTATGATAGTTTCAGTAAATGATGATGAGGCAATAAAATAAACTTATGGGAAGAATTTTTATTCCTTAGCTCATACTATACTCAGAAATAAATCCAAGGTGGGAAATATAACTAAATTCAAATGCTAAACCAGTAAAGGTTTTAGAAGAAAACATAATTAAAAAACTTCATGACCTTGATATAGGCAAATATTTCTTTAAAAAGATACAAAAAGTGATCAACATGAAGAAAAAAGGATAAACTATATTATATTAAAATTAAGATTTTTGTTTATCAAGGCATATTATTAAGTGAATGGAAACATAAGCAAATGAGTAGGAGAAGACGCTAGTTATATTTATTAACCAACAAAATATTGCATCAATGATACATGCATGCATATATGTATATACACATATACAAACATACATGTGTGTATATACAAGCACACACATATAATCTAGAAACGTAATTTAAAATAAGATGAATAAATTATTAAAATAGGCACAAGTCACTTCACAAAATTACATATCCAAGTGACCAATTAATTCTTGGGAAAAGTTCATCAACTTAATTAATGATCAGAAAAACACTAAAAATTAAAAATTATAATGATATATCACTGCATATCCACCAGAATAGGTAAGAGATATAAACACACACAATATCAAGTGTTGGCAAAGATATAAATGAACTAGAACACTCATATATTGTTGATTGGAATCTAAGTTGCTGCAAATGTTTTGAACTAATGCTGACAGTTTTTACTAAAGTTTTACATATGCATACCCTATCCCACTCTTAAGTATTCCTCTTGAAGGTGCATATTCAAAAGAAATTGGTACATAGGCAGACATATCTCTGCAGCCATGCAAAGAAGATTTATTGCAGGATAAATTAATCATCAAGAAGTGAAAACAATCTACATATGCATCAAATTAAAAATAATAAATACTCATATAATTATATAGTAGAATATTATTCATCACGAAGTCCATATAGTGGTTATCTTTGGGGAGAAGAAAAGTAAGTGCAAAGAATTAGAAGGTAGATTTCTGGTTATTTCCCTTTTATTCCTTTATTTAGCCAGTGTTTACACAAATGCATTTTATTTGCAAAAATTCTACAAATGATGGTATGTACTTTTAATATGCATGTTACATGTATGGAAATATTTACTTAAAATTAATTTGTAAAAATGTTTTCTGTGATGCAGACATTCAAAACAATAAAATTTAATTGCAAATTTTGCTTCATAACTATGTATCCTTTTTTTCATAACAATATTTATGTAATTCTCCTATATTGCCCACATTCTACGTGCCTCTCTTACAAACACATTTTATTATAGTCATTAATGATAATTTATGGCATGACTTATACAATTCTAAAAACTCTTTACAAAGGTGGTTTACACTGTACAGAAATGGCTCCTCAACAATGCATTACTAATAAATTAATAAATGTCATTTAGATGTCTTTATTTGGAAAAGTAATTAACCAGGAATCAGAATAACTATCTCACTATCCCAGATGAGGCAGGAAATATATACTTTTAATTTTTCCTGTGCCTTCACGTGTATGATCTTGAATTTGGTGAAGCTGAAGCAGAGAAAATTAATGTCCCCACTATTTATAACAAAATGACATTCATTTTACTATTGCTATGGTAATTATTTCAAAGTTTAAGCATTACTTTATTTCAGGAATCCTTAAATATACCTCAGAAATAAATCTTATTTAATAAAATACTAATTGATAATTATAACAAGTATTTAAAGTGCAAGTATAGATATAAGACTTTTAAGAAAATGATGACATGATGGCAATTTTATACTATAAACCTTAGAGCAAATAAATATCCAAATATTCAGGAAGAGAACATGATATAAATCAAAAGCAGGTAATACATTTTAATAGAAAAGTAAACATCAAGTTTCATTCAGATTTATTTTGTGGTATTTTACAAGGCAAGTGGATTCTTAAATTTTTAAACATGAAATACTGTTGCTTTTAAATTTTGCATATTAAATACCCTACATAAATTAAAGCTGGCATAATTAAAGATATATTCTCTGATTTTTTTATGTCTCTAGAAATCACTTTTAGAAAAATTGTAAGCCAAAATATATTCTTATCTCATGTTACAGAATCATCAGTTGCATAGTTTAGAAGGGAAATTTTTATATCAAAAAAATATGAACTCCCAATAATAACAGAGAACAAAAAATATCTCGTTTTGCACCTGGCCGTTTAACAAAAAATTCCAATTATGGTGAGATCATATTCAAAGTCTGAAAATACCTATACTATGACATTTTTAATATGATCCTGATTGGAATATAAATATATATCAATTAAAGAGCCAAGAAAGATGTTATTGATTTATAAATCAATATGCTCCTAAGTGATCGATCTCTATCAATTAACACCACTTCATTTTCCAAAATACGACATCTCTGGGAAGTATTAAAGAGATTGAGAGATTATTATTTATCTCTGAATATGTGTTTCTCTGTGTATATGATTTTATGCATATGAGTTTCAAATAAATTAGCATAAAAGAAATATAAAAATTACTACCTCTTGATTAGAGATGTGGTTTCCAAACTTTTTGACTATATATATATACATATATATATAGTCATATATATATATGTATATATATACACTTTTATATATATACACACACATATATACCCACATATATTTGTATACATTTCTGTGTATATATATATATATACATGATAAAACACATGTAAAACATGCATAAACAGAAATGCACACACATACGTATTTTTTTCATTGACATTTAAACAGAAAAATATTATTTTATAAGGTGTTTCCCTTAATGAGAAAAACTAAACCATTAATATCTATTTCAGTTAAAAAACCAGTTCAGAAGGAGTGGCTGCTGATTATGGATGCATTAGGGAGAGGATAAAAGCAATAGCACGAATGGAAGTATTAACTTTGAATCGGAGAAGCAGATATTTGCTATTGTACCTGAAGAGAAATGATAAAGGTAGATTTAGTTATCGATAAAGGACAGGAATTTGAAATATTGAAATAACTAATAATAGCAGTTATCTGCTATCAGTGCATCAGTTGGAGTGAGGTTAGTGATGTGAGTAGAGAAGTGAAATTTTGGGACTGTGAGGTAACAATTGATATAAATTTCTACACTTGGTTTCTAATTTATCTAATTGACTCTTCCCTTAAGTTTTTTTTTGCTTATGATAGCCAAAAATGACATTATTATATTGTTAACCACACATTAAAACACATCTTCAACTACCTCTTATTTTATTGCATGAAATATTTTGCAATAAAAACTGAAAATATTCTCATGTGTATTTTGTGCAGTTGTAATTTAAAGATTAGAACTGCATACTCATAGCTGTATAACTCATAATTATAGTCAGTGTTACAAGGTAAAAATAAATTGTGAAAGCTCTTTTTAGAGTATTCAAATTGAAATATCTTACACTAGTAACAAGTAAAAGAACTTCAAAAAAGCCTGGCTAAGGATAAAAAGTTATAGCATTTCACGAATGAAATATCTCCATTATTTTACAGTTTTCCTGAATGACAACTGAACTTTGTGATCATTAAATAAAAATGATCCATATTAGACCATTCATGTAGTATCTGAGTAGATGGTAACCCACATTTATATAAATTTATAAATCAAATACAAATGCTTCCTATATCTTTCAATGAAAAAAAGCTGTACTAATAACTCTCAAACTAAGCAATGTAAAGAATAAAATATCTCAAATCCATGGAGTATTATTATCAAAAAATCTTTTAGTAAAAGAAACAAATCAAAAGCAGAACTAAAAATTAGTGGGTGTATTTCTATAAAGAAACATTTTCCTTATATCTTTACCTTTCCATAAAGCTTTGATCACTTATTTTGGGTTCGTAACAAATTCTAATCAAAAAGATAGATAGGTAGATAGAGAGATAGATAGATAGATAGATAGAAAGAAAGAATAACCAACTGGCCCATGAGCTAAACCATGTTTGCTGCTGCTTTTTTTAAACAGTTTTATTGAGGCATAATTGATATTTTTTAAATTGCACATATTTTATGTATGCAGTTTGACGAGTTTGGATATATGCATATACCTGTGAAACCATCACCGCAATCAAGGTTATACACATATCCATCACCTCTACAAGTTTCCTGTGCCTTTTGGGAGTTTTGGTTTTTGTTTTGCTGTTTTGTAAGAACACATCAAATGTGATCTAGCCTTCTAACAAAATTTTAGGTGCACAATACAGTATTGTTAACATAGAACTATGTTGTACAACAGATTTCTAGAACTTAATTCACCTTGCATAACTAAAATTTTATACCCTTTGAACAACTCACCATTTTCACCTACCCCCCAGCCCCTGGCAATCACCATTCTCTGCCTTTATGATTTGGATGAATTTGACTATTTGTTCTTCTTGTGACTGGCATATTTCACTTAGCATGTCTTCAAGGTTCATCATGTTGTTATAAATGTCAAGATTTCCTTCTTTGTTAAGGTTTAATAATAGTCCATTGTATAAATATACCACATTTTCTTCATTCATCTCTTGATGGACATTTGAGTTGTTTCTATATCTTGGCTATTTGTGAATAATGCTGCAATGAACATGGAAGTGCAGATATTTCTTCAAGATACCAATTTCAGTTCCTTTGAATATATGCCGAGTAGTGAGATTGCTGGGTTATATGGTAGTTCAATCTTTTTATTTTGTGGGGGGGGAATTTCCATAACAGTTGTACCACTTCACATTCCCATCAACAGTATACAAGCGTTCCAACTCCTTTATATCTTCACCAATACTTAGTGTCTTTATGTGAGGTGATATCTCAATGTGATTTTGACTTGCATTTCTGTGATAATTAATGATGTTGAGCATCTTTTCATATACTTGTTGGCCATTTATATGTCTTCTTTGGAGAAATATGTGTTCAAGTCCTTTGTGCATTGTATAATCATAGTTTTGGGGTTTTGTGTTGTTGTTGAGCTGTAGGAGGTTTTTATATGTTTTGGGTATTAGCTCCTTATCAGATATATGTTCTGCAAATATTTCCTCTTCTTCCTTGGATTGCCTTTTCACTTTTAAGATGTGGTAGAAATTAAACATCTTTAAGATGTAGCAATTGGATGTAGTTAGCTATATTACACAAAAGGCCTCTATCAAAATAAAATTTGCATGAAGGACTAGTAACTTGTTATTGGTTTAAATACATAAGACCCAATTATTTCCAGGTCCAAAGAACATCCCTTCCGTAGGTAAAGTTGAAAAGACACAGATTGAGAGGGTTTGGATAACCTCCAACTGTTGTTCAAATAAGCAATAGAAATAGGGATTGAACAATAAATAAATCATATATCTCCCTGACTCTTGTGAAATTTTCTCAACACGTTAACTAATGTAATGAATAATTTTGAATTATGGCTTAAGGTCTGTGACAATGTGGCCTCAAGTTGAATAGTATTTCTGCTTCAAGAACATTCATGATAATGAAAAAGTCATAGAAAATAACTGTGCTTAGGGTATGGGGACTTTAGGAATCTAAATCACAATTGCAGAAACAATTTTTAAAAAATAAATTTCTTTAAGTCCCTTTTGATCCAACAAGGAGAGGTGTAACTTCAAGTCTCATGTCATAGGCTCATTTTATATGGGCAAATTCTGAATTGTTTAAGATAAATAGTAATTAACAGGTAAGGGATTTTTAGCAGAAATCACATTTGTAAGGTAAAATGATTCATAAAACAAACTGATATATACTGGCTTGCTTAGATTTCAAATTCCTTTTGAATGTTCTAAACAGCTACAGAGGACTGAACCTTCTTATTCAATCCCATTTGGGGCATAAATCTTTCATTTCGTTATATACAAAATCTGTGAGATGACCCTTCATATGGATATTAATTCTCACTTTGTCTTCATTTCTATTCCCCCAAAGAATTCCAGGCATTGAGTTAAGGAGAAATTCTGATATTAATAAACTAGATAAGAATTAAAGAATTATACTCCATTTTAGTGGGTAAAGATAAAAAACTATGTTTTGAAATATATGTGGCTTAAATTAAGATTAAATGAAAAATATTAAATTTTATTTTATTTTTTTTGCGGTATGCGGGCCTCTCACTGCTGTGGCCTCTCCTGCTCCGGACACGCAGGCTCAGTGGCCATGGCTCACGGGCCCAGCTGCTCCGCGGCATGTGGGATCTTCCTGGACCGGGGCACGAACCCGTGTCCCCTGCATCGGCAGGTGGACTCTCAACCACTGCGCCACCAGGGAAGCCCTCTAAATTTTATTTTTCAAGAAGAACAAGTGAAAGGAAGAAATAAAAACCTTAGAAGGGTGCCTAATTACAAGAATTTTCATGTTTTCACTTAAAGACAAGAACAGATCAGAGTTAATGACCCCAAACCAAGATCAAACAACTCTGGGATAAGACTGAACCTGATTATAAAATGAATTGTTGAAAGAAGGTAATTAAGTAAGCAGAGAAAATTCTCAGACTTAGCCTGGAATAAATTGAGCTTAAAATTTATTTTTTTGAGCTAATTACTTTCGAATGATTCGCTCACCTAAAGCAGAGCACTTCTGTATGAATATAAACTGATCATTCTGAAAGGATGATAATAAAGATATTCTTTGTTATGTGTGTATTGGTATAGTTAGTATATAAATATTTATTAAATTAAATTTATAATTAACCATAACTTAACTATTTCCTAAAATTGGTTATTAATTAAAGAATTTAATAAAACATTGTAGCATGGTAAATTGCAAAGAATAAAATTGAGAAATAACACTATACTTTTTAAATAAATAACTTTTGAATCATATTTCTTTTTCTGACTGTAGAGCAGAAAGATACTTTTTTTAATTTCTTTTTTGATTTATTTAATTTTTGTTTTGTTTTTGGTGACTAGATAGGGTTTCTAATGTCCTAGGGAAAATAAGAAGAATTAGTCATTTAAGACAATAAAAATAGCATGGCTTCTACTCAGAGAGGGTCCCTAAGTAATCATTCCTGCACAATACCATTTCTTCAAGGTAGCAAGAGTACTGTAATTGACAATTTGGGTATGGAATTATTATGTACTTGTAACAGTGCATGGCCTATTATCATGTGATATCTCCTGCTGCTTTGTAATTAGTTCTGTGCATTGTTTGGACAAGTGGCTGTGTACTTCATGGAGTGTTCACCAGGTAGAACATAACGGCTCCTTGGGAGCCAATTAGCTGGGCCTGTCAAGGCCAATTTCAGCAATTTTAGTTTGTGGATTATAAGCCAAAAAGCTGTAATTGTGACAAACATATAGAGTAGTTTATATGCTAATAAGTAATATCCGCTTTAACAATACAAATTCTTCCCTATTTATGTTTATTTCTTATTATAACAAAGAATCATTGTTTAGAATTGTCTATGATTCTTAAATTGCTGGAGTATTCAGCCAACAATGAGTAATAACTAACAATTCTTATTTTCAGGATAGATTCTTAATTTTTAATGAAAATAAAGGAGCAAAAGGAAGTGTAGGTCCTTTTACAAAAGTAATAATAATACTTATACTTGGTAGGATATATTAAAAGAGTTTCTATAAGGATTAAATTGATCATAAAGCAACAGACACAAAAATGTCATGTTTCATAATGTATTTTTGCTGGTTTGCTGTTTTTATTTCAGAACTAGCATTTTGCACAAGTTCAGGGACTTTCTATGTGAATGGCAAGCCTACGTTTTGAACAAGGTTGCATTAGTTGATTCTACTGCAATTTTATATATAAAACAAGTATTTTTATCAACCCCTTTCTTTAACAGCAAGGAACTGATCTATGAATGTTCCCTGTCTCCTTATATTGCAAATGGAGAGAGGATATAGTTGAAAACCAGACTCCACTCTATTCTTAATCAGAATATTTTAATGTGGATTAAGAGATGCTACAGGGGGTAGGCAGCACCAAAAACTCCTTTAACAAAAAAATCACTGCATTTAAAATTTCCAGTATTAGAACATTTTATGGAATAAAGCATTTTCTTATAATGTTGCTGATGAAGGAAAATACGCCAGGAAAGATAGTGCAAAGGAAATTTCTTAAAGATATTTGTTACATATTTTAAAAGAAAATGGGTTAGCCTAAACTGTTGACTAATTAATATGTGAAGCTTTATCACTGAAGTTAGAAATGAGAACTCTCTTTCCTTGTCAAAAATAAACCAGGCACTGACGTGCCCTGATGTTATACACATTTACATATAGAATAGTAAAAATGTAGGTTTTGTTACATCACCCATTTGGTAAATTACTGAAAAAATTGTGCAAATTACTATACTCTAATATTTATCATCTTATCTAGCTAAGAAGATTCTTGGAATAATTTGCTTACTGTAAATTTCTGCACATAAGACATTGTATTTGTTCAACCATCTATATACTACATAGCCAGATAGAATGGATGATTTTGACAGTCATATATTTTTCCATTTTTCTTTAAAATAAATATGTAAATAGTACCATGAATTTCATAAAATTCATTAGTGACCGCCTAACATTCTTTTGGGTGGGAATGAAGGAAAAATTCCAAAAATTTTTCTCAATTACTTCACTCTTGCATTTCCTAAATAATAATTTTTTAAAAAAGTTAGAATGTAGTAGTATTATATCTAGAATACAGTTTTTAATCTACTAAGGTTACTATAAACAAAATAGAACAGTACAAGTATGGGTCAGTCCTGTAAATTTTATTATGTTTGTAAAATTCTGTTTGGAATTAGATGAATACAAGTTATGAAAGCTTGCTCATTACTCTTTAAACAAGGCACATACACACACACACACACACCCATACACACGCACAGATGGGAAATTTAAATAGCTCTTTGTTAAAGATAACAGATTTGCTATTAAAGACTATTGGTAACATCTGTCAAACATTGGAGAAGGAGAAAACATTCTCACACAAACATTCATACATACCTTTGATACAGCCATCAAAACCCAGAGTTCACAATGTCATCACTGGAAAAGAAAATGACATCCCAATATTTCTCATGAACAGACAAGCAAAAATTATTAACAAAACCTTATCAAATTTAAATTTTTAAAAATCCAGATACTGCAAAATTTCCTTCGTGCCTCCCTGCTTCACATCAATCTTCATACTAGATAAGAGTCACATTCTAATTTCTAGCACTACCAATTAGTTTTGACTATTCTTGAAATTCATATTAATAGAATTGTACAATAGGTACTATTTTGCATCCTTTACTCAGCACTGCTTTGTAAGGTCATCTGTGTTGTTGAATGTACCTGGATTTGTGAGCCCTCTAAAGCAGAGAACTCAGTTAAGCTGTGCCCAGAATTCCGACCTTTAGAACTGTGAGATAATAAATTTAGGCTATTTAAACTCCTGTTTGTGACAATTTGTTATGCAGCATAGAATACTAATATAATAATAACCTTCAGTTACTAATTTAAAATATATTTAAAAGATGATTGACGCTATAAAAATGATCATTTATTGTTTTTTTTTTTCCTTGCTAAAACATTTATTAGGTAGGGTGTTTTGAGCTCCAAGAAATAGAAATGTGATTCATATTAGATCAGGCAATAAGGAATCCCACTGGCTCACAGCACTGAAAGTACAGTGGTAGTTTGAAATTCATGCGCAACTTCATCACAGTAGCTCTCTTGGCTCTATTTTCTCAGTCTGGATTCTTCCCCTTGTGGTTTTAGATGGCTGCGGTACCAGCCAGGGTTCCAAGATTCCTGATTCATCTAAAGTGTTCTATCTTAATAGTAAGTATGCTTTCCATCCTGAAGCCACTGATAAACCTCTTCTTCCTTTCACAGAATCAAATTTGCTTGGGCTTTTCCATCTATGTATCAAAAGAGTAAAAGACGTGGGATGACCATGATTGCTGAAGGCTAATTGGTACCCACTTCTGGAGCTGGTGGTTTTTTTCCCCAGACATATTTATTGCTACACAGTGGGGGAGGGTGAAATGAACTTGGGAGATTATATACAATGTCTCCTACAAATATTCCCTAACAGTGCCCCATATACTACAAAATAAAGTCCAAACACTTAGCATGCCATTCTTAACCATTCACAATATGACCCCTACTTGGTCCTTTAACTTTATCTTCCTCATCTCAACTCCTTTCTCTTATTTCTTCCACACAGTTCTCTTCCATTGCTATCATACTAATTCACTATGCAGAGCACCTGTGTTGTCCTATGTTGAACAATACAGGTCCCCTCTGCCTTCTCTAGACACCATTTCCATGTCTGCTACCAAATTAACTCTTAAAAAAAATATGAATGGTTTTATTGAAATGCTTATAGAGAATGATTAGATAATCATTTATAAGAAGTCATTTTAAAAATGCTTTTCCACGTTTGTTAAAAAAAAGAGTTGTCTTTATTTTCTTTTGCACTTACCTTCAAATCTAGATTTTAATTTTTATTTTTTAACTTAAATATTTATTTTAGAGTATATTTAGACTCAGAAATTTTGAGAAGATAGTACAAAGAGATTCTATATATTCTGGGTTTCTGCTATTATTACTTTTTATTGTGGTAAAAAATATAAAATGTACCATCTTAATAATTTTAAAGTATACAGTTTAGTAGTGTTAACATTATTCACATTGTTGTACAGCAGATCTCTAGAACCTTTTCATCTTGCAAAATTGAAATTCCATAATCATTGAACAACTTTCCATTCCCTCTTTCCCCAGGCCCTGGCAACCATCCTACTTTCTGTGTCTGTGAGTTTGAGAACTTTAGATAGTATAAGTGGAATCATACAGTATTCATCTTTCAGGAACTGGCTCCTTTGACTTAGCCTAATACTCTCAAGGTTCATCCACACTGTTGCATAGGGCAGGATTTCCTTTTTTTAAAGGCTCAATAATATTCCATTGTATGCATACGCCACATTTTCGTTATCCATTTATATGTGGATGGATGTTAAGTTGTTTTCATATCTTGGCTTTTGTGAATGATGCTGCAATGAGCATGGGAGTGCAAATATATCTCTGAGATCCTAATTTCAATTCTTTTGGATATATATGTAGAAGTGGGATTGCTGGATCATATGATAGTTCTATTTTTAATTTTTTGAGGAACCTCCATACTCTTTTCCATTGCAGATTCACCATTCCACATTCCTACCAGCAAAGTACTTAGATTCCAATTTCTCCACATCCTTACAAATACTTGCTATCCTTTTTGTTTTCTAAATAATCATTATCATAACAGATGTGAGATGATATCTCATTGTGCTTTGGACTTGTATTTCACTGATTGTTAGTGATGCTGAACATCTTTTTACATACCTATTTTCCATTTGTTTGTCTTCTTTGGAGACATGCCACAGTCCTTTGCCCATTTTAAATTGGATTGTTATTACTATTACGCTTATTATCATTGTTAAGTTGTAGGAGTTTTTTTTCTATTTTGAATAAAAGCCCCTTATCAGATATATAATTTGAAAATATTTTCTTCCATTTCATAGGTCACTTTTTCAATCTGTTGATTGTTTCTTTGATGCTCAGAGTTTTAAGTTTGTAGTTCATTTGTCTATTTTTGCTTTTGTTGCCTGTGATTTTGGTGAATTTATGAGAGAAAAAAAAGCATTCACATATTTTTCCAATTTATGCAAATGGTATAATGTTACTTGAAGGTATTTTATAATAAATTAAAGACACATGTTGTAAAGTCTAGCATCACCACAGGAAAAATAAGATCAAACAATGAAGAACAGCTAAGAAGTCAATTATGTACATATAGTAGAATACCAAATTATTTTTTAAAAAGTTAATCCAAAAGGAGGCAGGAAAAAAGGAAAATATTTTAAAGAGAACATACTAAGATGATGAGTCTGAACTTAAATGCACCAAAAATTGAAGTTAATATAGATGATACAAATAACCCAAGTGAAAAACAGACTGTCAGACTAGATGGAAAAGGAAACCTAAGCTACTATATGGTGTCTACAGAAACAAAATATAAATATACAGCTTCAGATAGGTTAAAATAGGAGAAAATATATCCTATGCAACATTAATACAAAGAAAGCCTTAATAATTATGTTAATATCAGACAAAGTAGAACACAAAGAATAATAGCAGGGATAAAGAGGGACATTGCACTGTAATAAAAGATCAATTTATCAAGAAGACACTACAGTCCTAAATGTATATGCACCCAATTGCAATCTCAAAATACACAAAACAAAATCTGGTATAACTGAAAAAAAGCAATTGATAAATGCTCAATTATAGTTGAAGATCTCTCCATTCTTCTCTCAGCTTTTATTAAAACAATTAGACAAGAAAATCAGTAAGCATATAGAATACTAGCACAAATTATCAATCAACTTAACCTAATTGACATTTTTAGAACATTCTGTTCAACAGCAAGAGAATACACAGCCCATTCAGATGCACATAAGACACAAGATAAAACATATTCTAACCAATGAAACAAGTTTCCATGAATTTAAAATAATTTAGAACATAGAGTATATCTCTTCTGACCACAGTAAAATTAGAGACTAGATAAAAGCAAGATACCTGGAAAATTTCCAAGTGTGTAGAAATTTATAACACAGTTTGTATATAACAACACATAGATCAAAAGAAAAATGACAGTTGGCAGATGGAATAATCATTATTCAGGACCTGTGGTAGTATTTCAACAGTTTTAATGTAGAGTAAATTTAAGTTATAATATCATCTTTGATAACAAAATTCTGAAAGAAGAAGTTAGGAATAATTTTTTAAATTATATGCAATGATAGAATAAGGAATGCTAGAATAAAGAGTCATGAAAGTTTGAGACAGGAACAGATAACTCTTGGCTTAGAAATTCTAAGTCACACAGTATTTTATAAGTCTTTGAGGTATAGTGCATTTGATTTTGAGTGACAGCTAAAGTGTTTTAATATTGTAACTTTGTCTTTTTAATATTGTAACTCTGTCTTTAATATTGTAACTCTTCTTTATTTGAGGTTAGGTTTTTATTTGTACTTTTATAAGTTGAGATAGCTCTATATTTTAATTTTTTGTTAGGAAATTTGTGTAAAACTAAATTTATGACATTTAACATACAATGCCATGGAAAATATGTTTTGTATTTTTTAATTTCAGAAAATAAGTGAACATTCTTGTGTTTTTTTTATTCTGTGAAGTTATATGATGTTAGTTATCACAAATTTAAAGTAATACAATTTTTATTTTGTGGACCTTTACTTCTCTTATGACTAAGCAGATAGTTTTTAGGGAAAATATATATCTATTGTAAAAATATTTTTTAAAAGGTATGTTCCATATTAGTTGATGACAGGAAGAATGTAATTTTTGTAAGTCATTAAAAAAAATACACACAACTGGTATTCAAGTATACTGACAACAATTGAACAATCACCTGGCATGTGCACCTTGACCCAGGTCATTTCTAACACCCTATCATCGGGCCCTTAAGATTTCTAGGTATCACTTCTGATGCTGAAATTTGGTAGTTTTTAATATTTTAAAACATATTATTAACAGATGATACTATTCTAAATATGCATATGTGAATTAGAATTAATTCTAAAAGCTGATACAAAGTACCATTAAGCGGTATATGTTTATTACTTACGATCTTTAAAGGTTTGATCATATTGAGCTGTTGTTATACAGCCATACAATTTGCTGGTTATCTATTTAGAAGAATCACAACGTATCGATTGAACTCTATATGAGTAAATAATTAGATCTTGAATTCGTGATATACTCATTAGTCTTTGATATCTTTTTGGTTTTATTAAACATACATTACTCATTTTACTGACCAGGTTTCATTAATTTCACTAATTTTTTTCCTTTTTGTTTTTGAATTCTTATAAACAAATTTGGTATTACAGTCTGTTAGTTAACCAGGAAAACATGTCAGGAACACCACTAGTAGATTTATGTCAGTGGTACTTGGTCTTTTCTATTGATTTAGGTTTACTTTTTTTTTTTTTTTTTTTTGCGGTATGCGGGCCTCTCACTGTTGTGGCCTCTCCTGCCGCGGAGCAGAGGCTCTGGACGCGCAGGCTCAGCAGCCATGGCTCGCAGGCCCAGCTGCTCCGCGGCATGTGGGATCCTCCCGGACTGGGGCACAAACCCATGTCCCCTGCATCGGCAGGCGGACTCTCAACCACTACGCCACCAGGGAAGCCCTAGGTTTACTTATTAAGAGCTATATTCCATTAGAGGGTGTAGTCACTAAGAACAGTGACAAAGAAAAAAGTAATTAAAATAATAAGAAATGAGATAATTAAACATAATTTGATATACAGCTCATTGTGAAAAAGTTTAGACTTTGGGATTCTTCTAAGTTTCCTTTAACGCTTTTATAATATCATTTTAAAAATATCAGCCACTTGGTTGTCAGATATGTTAGCTCTGTGACTAATGAAAAATCTCAGAATATTGGGAAAGAGTGTGCAAATAAAACGTTCCATCCAATGGAAACAGAAGTTCTTGATTATTCTCAATGCAGAGATTTAATTAACTTTAAATTTGAAATAATTCTTATTTGAGTTGTTTTATACCCTCCTCCAATTTGGTTCACACACACTCAAACCCCTTAGAGATGTTACCTGTAAAGAGGATGAGCTGAGACTATTCAAAGATATAGACATTTAATTCAAAAAGAAAAATGATAAAATAAAAATTATTTCCTCCAAAGTTTTGAAGTGTATCCTAGGGATATCAGAGAAGAGATGCTCAGCTCCTTTGTAGGCTGCAGTGGATTGTCATGACAGAACGGAGGCAATATTAATACCTGGAAGAGGAAATAACCAGCCTGAGCTAGTAATTAGTTTGTTGGGGAAAGTCTTGTCCTTGGCAAAGATGAAGCAGACTCACACTGTTTTGTCATACATTATACAATTTTCTTCAATTTTATAAACATCTGTAACTTATAATTCTGTCTCCAACTTGAAAAAATAAAAATTAAAGATTCTCTAACCCTAAATTCTTGTCCTGAAGCAACTTCCCCAAATTTAATTTATTTCCAAGTAATGTTATAAATAAATCATGAGAAACAATATACACACACACACATATATTTTAATCAATTCATAAAATGTCCAGTATACTGAACTCCTTTTGGAAAAAAAATTCTTTTCTGCCTTTTTACAAAAGCAGACCTTAATGAGTACCATAATTTCAAAGTTTTAAAAATAATCTTCAAATTTTTATTTTAAAATTGCAACATATTTTCTCCTTAGTAAGGGTGTCTGTGTGTATCTACTTATGTATGATATGCTCTTCCCAAGATATGAGGTAAGTGAAAGTAAGACTGGTCAAGACTATATAAGATGAATTTTCTAAGGGTAAATTTTAAAATGACTTCTTCATTAAATGTCATAAAATGAGTCTCACTAAATGTGCTTAAGTTTACAAAGTGAACATGCTTCAGCATAAAAATATGTAGTTTTATTAGATTAGTCAGAAATGCCATTGAGACCTGCACCAAATAAAATAAATTTTGATTCTCTGTATGGGATAAAAATTTATGCCTAAGAAAAATCAAGCAGCTTAGCTAATAATTACTAAGCATTTAGTCTTCTGAACATGTCCTAGAAATAATAAGACACTAAAATAACAATGATCCAGTCCCTAATCTGATGAAAGAGTAGTAGAATGTTTGGTTTTCTTAGGAGTAGAGACAGTGAATACTCTACAAGTCTCAGAAAAATATAAAAGAATAAGAAACTTGCAAAGAGTTAAGATATTTGGCATTAAGGTGAAAATTATAAATTTCTATAGTATATTCAGTGCTGTCAGTAGTCTCACTAGTTCTAAAATTAATCAAAATAAATGTGAATACATATTTAGCATAAGAAAATAGATTCAATATAAACATGAATACATGTGTATAGTGCAAATTTATAATGCACAAATAAATGAAATATTTAAGTATTACAATATTAATTTTTTAAAAGTCTTTTTAAAAGGACTTAAATTTTACAAACATAATTTTAGTAACAGTGACATGTTTGACTACAAATAAATTTGAAATTTCTTTTTTCCTAAACATAACATTAAGTGAAATATTACGTACAGATTTATGGAGAATATTAGTAGGACACATGATAAAAGATATATGGCTATATGAATACAAAGTTTCTATATTACAATTATAAAAATCATAATTAGCACAATAAAAATAAGCAAAGGATTGAAAAGAGTAAAATAGAAGCACAGAAGACAATAGACATATATAAAAGTGTTAATCTTGCACATATTTAAATATGTTGTCTAATCTTTCACCCATCAGTTAGAAAGAAATTACTTAAGATATATTAGAGCATGGTATTGACCAAGGAATAATAAAACTCATCCAATCATATGCATTTGATGGATATCTAATTTGAAAAAAATCTGTCTTTTGAAAAGTAAAGCACTGACCCTAATCTTAAATAAATTATTTCAGAGGAGGACAGAACAGAAACACGAGGGATGGATCATGTTAGAAATAATAATATAAGGTCAGTGTCATACTGTTATCAGCGGATGACAAGCGCATAAGAATAAAGATGAATTCAGAACATTATCTACAAAAGACATAAATACAAAAAATTTCAACAAAATATTAACAAAACAAACAATAATATATATCAAAAAGAATAATGCATCATGAAAAAGTAGGGTTCCTCTTAGGAATGAAAATTTGTGAAAACTTTAAAAAAACAAAATAGAAATCACATGTATAAGATAAAGGAAAAAAATCATATGAACATTTAATCAAAAGAGAGAATGTATTTGGCACAATTCCACATCCCTCTGTGATAAAAACTCTCTGCTAAGTAGGAGACCAAGGGCAATAAGGAGATCATGGAGCACATCAAAAAGATTCTGGGGAAGAATTAGGAAACCCCCGAGAAAGAGGAGCAGGAGAAAAAAACAGCTTTCTCAGCCCATTTTGGCCCCCAAAATTATTGCCTGTGGGAGTGTATCTGTGACATGGAGGGGCAGGTGCCCTGCCCGGGCCTGGTGCCATTGCCCAAGGAAATGACAGGGAAGTACAAAGCCACTCTGAAAGCCAGTGCCCAAGACTGAGGCCCCAGAAAACCCCGGTCCTATTCCCCGAGAGACTGAAAGTCTCTTTGCAATAAAAGGTTCTCCTTTACACACGTGTGTAAAAGCACATGGGGGGAGGGGAGGAGTTGGGCTGCAGCCAAGCTGCCCAGTGAACACCCTGTGCCATCAGGACAATAAATACTTCAGAATCAAAAAAAAAAAAAAAATTTTTTTTCTCTAACCTGATAAAATGCATCTACAAAAATGCAATAGCTAATGGCACACATAACGGTGAGAGCCTAAATGCTTTCTTCCTAATTTCTGGAAAAAAAGAAACTCTGCTTTTACCACTTATACTCAATATCACAGCCCATGAAACAAGATAAAAACATAAAAACAATAAATAAATTCCATAAAGATAGGAAATAATAAACTACTAACAAAATAATAAAATTTAGTCGAGTAATAGAGGCAAGGTCAATAAAAATATATTTTTGTACACTAGCAACAAACAATTGAAAAAATAAATTAAAAAAAAATACAAATAACATAAAAGTGCTCAAGAATATACTTAGCAAAATCAGTGTAATATCATTACAATAAAATTATATTGCTGAGGAAATTAAAGAATATATAAATAAAGGGAGAGCTACAAAATGTTTATACATCAGAAAAGTCAATGGTTTAGAAGTTTATTATCCTTAAATTAACGTATAAATTCAACACAATCTCATTCAAAATCTTAAGCAGAATTTTTTTGGGGGGTGGGCTGAAATCAACAAGCTGATTTTTAAATTTACATGAAAAATCAAAACACTTAAAATAACAACAGAGTTAGAGACCTCAGCTTAAATGATGTTAAAACTAACTCTAGGGCTTCCCTGGTGGCGCAGTGGTTGAGAGTCCGCCTGCCGATGCAGGGGACACGGGTTCTTGCCCCGGTCCGGGAAGATCCTACATGCCGCAGAGCGGCTAGGCCCGTGAGCCGTGGCCACTGAGCCTGCGCGTCCGGAGCCTGTGCTCCGCAACGGAAGAGGCCACAACAGTGAGAGGCCCGCGTACCGCAAAAAGAAAAAAAAAAATGGATTAAGGACCTAAATGTAAGGCCAGACACTATCAAACTCTTAGAGGGAAACATAGGCAGAACACTCTATGACATAAATCACAGCAAGATCCTTTTTGACCCACCTCCTAGAGAAATGGAAATAAAAACAAAATAAACAAATGGGACCTAATGAAACTTCAAAGCTTTTGCACAGCAAAGGAAACCATAAACAAGACAAAAAGACAACCCTCAGAATGGGAGAAAATATTTGCAAACAAAGCAACTGACAAAGGATTAATCTCCAAAATTTACAAGCAGGTCGTGCAGCTCAATATCAAAAAACCAAACAACCCAATCCAAAAATGGGCAGAAGACCTAAATAGACATTTCTCCAAAGAAGATATACAGACTGCCAACAAACACATGAAAGGATGCTCAACATTGCTAATCATTAGAGAAATACATATCAAAACCACAATGAGGTATCCCCTCACACCAGTCAGAATGGCTATCATCAAAAAATCTACAAACAGTAAATGCTGGCGAGGGTGTGGAGAAAAGGGAACCCTCTTGCACTGTTGTTGGGAATGTAAATTGATACAGCCACTATGGAGAATAGTATGGAGGTTCCTTAGAAAACTAAAATTAGAACTACCATATAACCCAGCAATCCCACTGCTGGGTATATACCCTGAGAAAACCATAATTCAAAAAGAGTCATGTATCACAATGTTCTTTGCAGCACTATTTACAATAGCCAGGACGTGGAAGCACCCTAAGTGTCCATCAACAGATGAATGGATAAAAAAGATGTGGCACATATGTACAATGGAATATTAATCAGCCATAAAGCAAAACAAAATTGAGTTATTTGTAGTGAGGTGGATGGACCTAGAGTCTGTCATACAGAGTGAAGTAAGTCAGAAAGAGAAAAACAAATACCGTATGCTAACATATATATGGAATCTAGAAAAAAAAAAAAAAAAACGTTCTGAAGAACCTAGGGACAGGACAGGAACAAATATGCAGATGTAGAGAATGGACTTGAGGACACGGGCAGGGAAAGGGTAAGCTGGGACGAAGTGAGAGAGTGACAAGGACTTATATATATTACCAAATGTAAAATAGATAGCTAGTGGGAAGCAGCTACATCACACAGGGAGATCAGCTCCATGCTATGTGACCACGTAGAGGGGTGGGATAGGGAAGGTGGGAGGGAGATGCAAGAGGGAGGGGATATGGGGATATATGTATATGTATAGCTGATTCACTTTGTTATACAGCAGAAACTAACACAACATTGTAAAGCAATTATACTACAATAAAGATGTTAAAAAAAAAAAAGCACAATGAGATATATCACATATGTTCTAAAATGCCTAAAGTTTGAAGGTCTGAAATACCAAGAGTTGACTATGATGTGTACAACTATACTTTTGGTGCCCTATGTAAGGGAGAGTAAACAGTGCAACCAGTTTAGAGAACAACTTGGACGTTATTTATAAAACTAAAAAGTCCTTAACCTATAACATAGCAATTCCATGTCCTAGATATTTACCAAACTCATGTATGAGTATTGGTAGCAAATGTACTCATGGTAACTGTATACTGAAAATGACCAATATATCCACCTATGAATGCATGGGTACACAGGTTAGGACAATTCTTTCAAAAGGATACTGTTGGGCTATAAAAAGTTACCAATTACTAATATTCTAACATTATGGGGGGGATCTCAAGATCACCATAGTAAAAGTAGTGAGACACAAAAGAGTGCATACTATATGATTCTACGCATTTGGCTTTCTAGAACAGAAAAAATAATCTGTAATGATAAAAGTCAAATCAGCTGTAGACTGGAGTAACCAGTTGGGGGGATTTGCTGCATAAGGGCCTGAGGGAGCTTTCTGTGGTGATGGAATGTTCTATGTCTTTATTGAGTAATGGTTACATGAGTGCATACATTTGTGAAAATGCCTCAAAATGTATATTAAAAATATGCACATTCATAACCATTTCATGATGTAGGTAAATCAAGTCATTATGCTGTACACCTTAAACTTACACAGTGCTGTATGTCAATTATATCTTAATAGATCTGGAAAACAAAACAAACGACAACAACAAGACTGAGTTTATCCATATATACAAAAATACCACAAACAATTTTAACATCTTATGATCCTAAATCCCTTTTCAAACAACTCTTTTAAAAGATACCTGTTACCTTGTTACAAAATAATAAATAAAGACTATCATTAGGATAATTTTCTCAATGAGGTTTGTATATTTTTAAACCAGAGGTCATTTAAGTAAAATTTCAAAATATCTGTTTTGTTTCACAATTACTGCCATAACTTTACAGTGAAACTACAAATTCCTTGAGGGTAAAGTTCAGTACTATTTGCATCTTTGCATCCTCATCTTGCCAAGGGTTCATTAGATGAATTAAAATCCAAAAAAAAAAAAGACTCACTTCTAAAAAGTGTTACATTAAAAAGTGTGAAAAATGTCACCTCTGGAAAGCTTAAATTATTTACATCTCCCAGAACATATCATGCACTATTCTCCTTCTTGCAATGTCCTTTAATCTGCCCTTCTCTCTGCAGCTCCTGAACATGTCTCCTCCAAGGCCTAGTCAAATATGACCTTTCCTTTCAGGTGCTTTCTGTCTTGTCTAGGAAGAATGAATCCTTTCTTCCTCTTCAAGTGCTTTGTACATACTCCTCCTAGAGTATTGCCACTGTAGAAAAGTGATGCTTACTTGTGATTGTGATTGTGTGTGTGTGAGTGAGAGAGAGAGAGAGGGAGGGAAGGAGAGAGAGAAACATACACACAAATAAATAAATTAAACATGCATACTTTAATGTAGATTATATAGCATAACACTGATAAAACACAAAAGTATTAAAGCTGACTTTGTATATTGACTACTCCAAAGTCCTTCATAGTCTTTCTCTCTTAACTTCATCTACCATAGATATTGAACAAATAGACTTACTTCTTAGAATACCTTGTAGCTAGGGCTTGTCTTTTGGCCTAGTTCTGGCTAATAAGGTATAAACTGAAGTTGCTGTTAACTTCCAGGAAAGTTTACTAAAGGGAGAAACTTACTGTAAGGAGTCCTTCCACCCTTCAACCTTTATTGCTGTACCTTGCACTTCTACTTTTCAAATGTGGATATAATAACTGAATTGACAGAAGTCATGTCATAGCCATCAGAACAGAAACACATGCCAGAGCAGTTAAGAAGGAAAACAGGAAGATGAGGTGTTAATAAAATCTTTGAGCAGTCAAAAGCCCTAAAAAGGCTTATATCTGGACTTACAGCATGACTAACAAAAGCCTCTGTGGGTTAGAGGAATTTGAATGAGGTGTACTTTTGCTTGCAGCTGAATGTACAACTTCCTGCTTAAGAATGTAGTCTGTGACTCAGCAACCTCAACACTGACAAAGAAAGAAATAAGAACAGAGTTTTGTGTGTTTTTTATATTCTCCTAATTTTTTGTGATATATGATGAATATATAAAGAGAGAAACAACAGCAAAAACAAATAAAAACACGTTTAAAATGGTGATTAAAAATAGATTTTAAATAGTTTAGAATTTGAGGATGTCCACTAAAGATCTTAAAGAAGAGTCATTTGTCAAAAAAGAAAGAGTAATAATATGGGAAATGTATTTAGATTAAGCTATCCATAAATCACTTATCTAAATATTATGCATTTGTAACAAAATCTATCAAAAAAATTTGCACCAGACAAGTTAAACAGGAGGAAAAACTTTACTCAAGACTATTGCAGTAAGGGAGAGGGATTGAACTCAACTCCAATGAAACAGAAGGGACTAAAATTTTTAAGTGCTGGAGTCAGCTAGTGCAAATGTACGAGAGGATATTAGGGGTGAGGTTGGTCAATGCGATTAGACCATGTGTCTTTGCTAATTGGCATAGAGACCTAGAGACTGGAACGCTATTTTTCCTAATGATTACAATGTAAAGGGATGGCTCCCAGTTCCTTGAGAAAGATATTCCTGGGTTGTAAAACTGGCAAGAGTTTGAGAGAAGATTTACATCTCAAAGGGACAGAGAAAGAATTTACAATTGCAAATTTTCAAAAGTATATAAGAAAAGGTGGTCAGGGGCCTAGAGTCAGTAAAAAAAACTAGTGTAAAGTTTAGTCAAGCTCAGAGGAATGTTGAGCTGTCTAGGCCAAACTCAACTCAATTTCCAAGTTGAAGACAGCTCACAGTTTTGCCATCTGCTAATACATACCAGATGAAATGGGGAAGAGAGAAGAGTAAGGACTCTTTCACATTTAATCACGGCCAATGTATGCTTCTTACCAGAGATACTGTGTGCAGGTTACAGGAATGAATTTAGGTCTGCTCACCTACAGTGCAGCAAAACCAATCTACTGACACCAGGTTGTGATGAAGGAAAGTACAGCTTTTATTTGCAGGGTGCCAAGCAAAGAGAATGAGCAGCTTGTGCTCAAAAGACTCAAACGTATTGATGGATTTTAGGGAAGGGTTTTTAAAGGTAGCATTAGGGGTTAGGGTTGCAGGGTGCATGACTTTCTTCTGATTGGTTGGTGGTGAGTTAACAGGGTGGTGTTTTAGTAATCTTAATCATCAACCTTCTGGTTTCAACCAATCTGGGGTCTATGTGCTTGTGGTCAGCATGTAGTCACCATCCTCCACCTGGGGGGGGGGGACTTAATTTCTACAGAACAGCTCAAAGATAGGAGTCAGATTGTTATTTCTATCCCTTGAGGAGGAACTAGGACTCTATTTTATTGCAGAACTATTTATTGTTCAAGCTATCTTGCTTAATTGCTTTTCCTTTGTTTCTGCATTTCATCACATCTCTAATTAGTAACTGCTGGAGTCTGCTCTTTGGAACTCAGGGAACACCTAAGAGACTAAAGTCTTTTTCCTACAAACAAAAAACAGGGAGCAAAGAGGGATCTTGTCACCAGGAAGGCCTCACAGGGCTCAGTTTCACATGGATTTCAGCCTTGTCATTTGTTATTTTGAGCAGATCTGGGGAATCAACTTGTGTTTTAACAGAAAGACATCTGAGTATCTTTCCTCTCACAATAGTTGGTAGCTAAATTTTCATTCAGGCCTTTGTTTTATATCATATGCTTGATATAAATATTCATACAGTTTAGGAAAAATATAGACCATGTAAGTATTGTGCCTCTGAAGAAGGGAAGGGAGTACAAGTGTGTACAAGCTGGAGGACCAGAGAAGGGAATCAAACACTAAATGATGTTGATGATGATTACACTAAAATTAAACTTTTGTGCTTCCCTCTCCTAATGTAAATCGTTTCACCCTTGCATGACAAAGCGTTGAAATAGTTCCATTCTGAATCCTATGATGTTGGGCTGAATCATCAGACTTGACAGTTAGGTCTCCGTACCAGATCTACGCTCACCTAAGTTCTCCAGATGTCCTGTCTTCTTGGTGCTACATTAGTCCTGAAGGTGGTAAAAATTTTACACTAAACTGATCTCAGTGTACTAATGCTTTTGTCCCTGGTAGCCATGGTTTATTATTTTGTTTCATTTGGTTGAAGTCAGAGAGGTAGTAGAAATCTTTTAGTTGCCAGGAATACAACCTAACTATTCATAACAAAATATTTAGAATTCTTTTAATGTTGATGATTATACGGTTTATGAGCACGGACTGTTAAATCAGGCTCATAGGACTTTAATATGTGCCCAGCCACTTCATAGTTGAGTAACTGTGGATAAGTACTTTAAACTCTCTGTGCATCAGTTTCATCTTTTGCAAATAGAAAAAATAGTAACACATGCCTTATCAAGACTTGAAGATGTCATATTAAATGAGCTTGAAACATAATATGCACTATTATTGTCAATATGACTTTTACAAATTCAGTATCCAGTGACTAAGAACCCATCCTGTTGTATAGGCAAGAGTATAACTCCCAAGGACAATCTGTCCTCTTTTTTTTCTTTCCCCAAGCAAAAGACGTATAAGCCAGTGAAGCCTGCTTCACAAGTTTCTTATCATAAAGGGCAGAATCGTGCTGAACCAGCAGCTACTGGAGTATGGCCTGAATTGTAGGCTCAGCAAAAATATACAAGATATTCCTCTCTCCATGAATCTCATTATTTTGAACATTCCATGGGTAGAGAAATGCTTTTTTTATACAGGGCATATAGGAATAATGCAAAAAAAATTAGAATAAATAGAAAGTACATAGCCTTTACCTTTGTCTGTATTCTGAGTTTTACATGACCCCCCCCCCAAAGTGTGTTTGCAGGGTCAGAAGATATGATATGCTGTTTGAATACCTTACATAATCCCTAATATAGTTAATTTTAAAGGTCACTTCTTTTCTAAAAATTATCATTCAAAGTGATTGGCTCATGGCTTCTCTTCTCTGTATTTCCTCAGTGGCCAGCTCCTTAACGTCCTCTCATAAACAGCATGGCAGTTATCTGGCTATTACTCCCACCAGTTTGTGTATACAATTTTACAGGCGGTAGCATTGAGATCTTGCAAACAATGACAGCCTGTATCTTAAGAATCCACTTGAGAACCTTTCCCCTAGAAGATTTCAGATAAATAGTAAGGTAAATGCAGTGAAGGGGGAAAAACTTCTCATGCATTGAATGCTATTTTGGCAGCCTCTGTGTTCTAGATTTGCTTTCTGTTAGTATTTATTCATCATTAAACCATTAAATGGGAAGCAAAGTTTCCTTAAATGGTATAGCTTTTACAAATGAACTATAATTGCAATAACGGAGAATGTCTCATTACCTTCTAAACTTAGTGACCACGGCATAATTGTAAATATATTGATGTGCTATTGAATAAGTGATCTCTTTCCTGTTATTGTGGTGCTCTCATGTACCCAATGCAAATGAGTAAACTTTTAAGAGATACATAACAAAACACACAAATCAAACCTGCTTCTCTTTGTGTTTAATTTTATCCATGTTAGTTTTGATTGGTTAAAAAGTAGTATTTTAAAAACTGTATACATTGACCTATTTGTTTTAGAATGGTAAACCCGGAATTCTTGTAAGTTCTATGTGTCTTCATTCAAATCCATAGTTATTTTTGTTTTGTTTTTTTAACATGTAATAAACCTTTATTTTAAAATTGTTTTAGATTTACAGGCAAGTTGGAAGAATATTGTAGAGAGTTCTTATATACAAGTGGTCAGATTTCCTTATTACTGTGGGGCATTTGCCACAACTAATGAACCAGTATTGATGTGTTAATTGTTATCTAAAGTTCAACCTTTATTTGTATTTCCTTAGTTTCTACCTAATGTCATTTTGCTGTTCCAGAGTATCATCCAGGGTACATATTATATTTAGTTGTCATGTTTCCTTAGGATTCTTTAAAGGGTAAAGTTTTTCAGACTTCCCTTACTTTTTTTTTTTTTTTTTTTTGGCGGGATCTTAGTTCCCTGACAAGGGATGGAATCCATGCCCGCAGCAATGGAAGGGCAGAGTCTTAACCACTGAACTGCCAGGGAAATCCCAGACCTCCCTTGCGTTTGATAACCTTGACCATTTTCAGGAGTACTTGTCAGGTATTTTGTAGAATGCCATTCACTTTGGGTTAATCTGATATTTTTCTATTGTTATGCAGTGGCTGTGGTTTGGGGATGAAGACCACAGAGGTTAAGTTCCATTCTCATTAATTCACATCAAGGGTATATGCTATGCTATCAACATAACCTCACTGCTGGTGCTGACCTTTATTACATGGCTGGGATAGTGTTTGTCAGGTTACTCAATTGTAAAGCTCTTTTAGAAGAAAGTAACTTTGCTTATCTGACACTTAAGGGATGGGGAATTATGCTCCATCTCCTGGAAGATTAGTAACTTCAGAAAATTTTCAGAATTCTTTTCTGCTGGAAATTTGTCATTTGTTCCTTATTTATTTATTTATTTATTCAATTAGTCATTTATATCAGTATGGACTAAAGAATATTTATCTTATACTTTAGGTTATAATTTAATACTATATAATTTTCTTTGTTGCTCAAATTGTTCCAGATTTAGAGCTCTCAGTTAATTCTTGTGGTTGTTATACCCCATTATTGTAATATATTTTGCTTTTATTTGTTTTGTTACCATTTCTTTACTTCTTTATTGCAAGATGCTCCAGGCCCATTTTTTACATTCCTTACCTTAACCATAGAATCTGCTATTTCACCAAGGAGTCTATATTCCTTTTATTGAAAAATGTCATTAGAAGTCAAGATCTGGGAACTGATGTGCTGTTGTTACCAGGGTGTCAGTACTTTTAGGCCCTTTAGCGGACAGAGCTAGGAAATTTATTTGCATATGCTAATCTATTTCTCCATATATTTGTATGTATACTGAGCTAAATATGAGCTCATGCTGAGGTTTCTGAAATTTATACAGTAGGACATGGTTCATTCCAGCTGTTGCCCCTTGCTTATCTATAACCTCCCCTTCAAATAGTGAGAAATTTGAATTCTACCATCTGTCGTCCATTCACTTATTTCTTCAATTCCAATATACATGTTTAGTGGTTTTAGAATTGTTAACCTACATCCACATAGGAAAGAACTTACCACCTAGAGTTCCATGTTTATGTATATTTCATTTTGTGTTTAGTCTTAGCGTCTACAGTTAGTGCAGTATCATTTTTGCCCATCAATTTCAATGTTTATGTCAGAATTTTGTAATACAGTTAGATTATTTTGCTATAGTCTGTATTCCATGTTGGGGTCCCCTTCACTTGTTCATTATTTTTCTTAATTTGTACACATTAAGGTTCACTCTTTTCAAATATGCAGATAGGTAGATAGATAATTGTTTTTTTATTGTTGTTTCACTCTGCTTTTGCTCTCTCAACTTAATTGCAGGTACGTGGAGATGATCAGGTTTTGGTGAGACAGCCATCTCTGAAGTTTCTTTTTTCCTGAGCAATTTCACTCAGTTGAAAGTATTAACTTAGCAGATACCTACTTAGGGACACCTTATTCAATTCAGATGTAGTCCCAGTATAAATCATGGTCACATTTATGGTTCATTCCAGCACTGAGTCATACTCATACAGCATTGCTCAAATGGCTTTTCACATTTATCTTTTACTTTTCGGTAGGAGATGGTTGCCTCTTCCAATCCTGTAAGTCCCCAAGTTACTGGGCTGTTTTTTTTTTTTTCAGATTACCTCCTTTTCTGTTTGTAAATCAGCAACTGCTTTCTATCCTTGCCCCTTTATTGTAGACACAGATAGCTCATAATAACCCATATCTTTACCAATATTTTATCTTTAACCTTCTTCATAGAGCTAAGATTTCATTAGGTACATGAACTGCTTTCCAAGAAATCACAAAAGAGTTTATTCAGCGTTTCTCTACCACCTAACTATTTAACCATTCTCTAACCTTCCGTATCCATTTCTTCAACATCCATCGGTCAGAAATAATAATGTAATAATATTATATGGAATATAATATTCCATAATATAGTTTTTCAAAGTCCTAAGAAAGATTCCTTTGAAATAGTATACTTCAGTAACTTCATATTTCAGTAGTTATTTCTGTGATACCTCCCCCAACTTGCTATCATCATAAGAGGTGAATGCTATACAGAAGTGGGGAATGAAAAATTCAACTAACCTTCTTCCATGTAGGGCACATGATTCACAGTAGAAAATTGAGACGCTTACCTTGAGAATGCATCAGAAGGAACAAAATTCTTAGGAAGAACTAGTTTCTCCTCAAAGCAAAAATTGGAAGGAAACACTAAGAGAAGATGTCTGTGATAAGAGTGGGTGTTCCTATATAAACCTCAGTTCCAAATGGAAAGTGAGAGTCTGTGTAAGTATGAAGGGTTGAGAGATGGATTCTGATAAGAATTTGTACAGAGAAGCAAGAAAATAAGTAACCCCATAGTGCATAGTAATGGATAATCTGGCAGGTTTCATTCCTAACAGTAACTCAGGTAAATGACATTATGATACATTTTGATCTAAATATCAAAGGAACACATCTATTTGCAATTTCTTGCTGCTGTTGTCACCACTGAGGGAAAGAAATGACTCCTCTGGACCCTCAGAAACTAAATACCCTGGAACACTTTTTTGCCCTAAATAGAAATGTTGTGCCTTGCAGTGTTTGACACATGATTTTCTCAAAAAATGTTTGTGACATGAATAAATCTAGGACACAATTCACATAAGAACATCAGTGACAATACATGGAAACATTACATGGAAACAAAGAAACATTGACCTTGCTGTTGGGAAAGATGGTTTCTGATCTCAGAGCTGTGGCTTCCATATCTTCTGATCTACAATGTGGTACTATATCCTACTGGAACTTTTCACAGTCTGAAAATGAGCATGAAGGATTATATTGTTTCCAAGCTTCTTATTAGGAAAATTATGTAATTTTAATAATCCCCCCATCAGTCGTAAACAAGTGAATGAATTTTCTTCCATTTTGATATATGTTATGTTTCGGAAATAAAGTGACGCTGTAATGCAAAATTTGGCATCTTTTCCAACATTCAGTTTGCTGCTATGCATTCTACAGTCTATCATAGTACTTTATACCACCAGCAGCAGTCACCTTGTACTAGCAACCCCCCACTGTTAGTCTGGCTTGGCGCTACTCACCTATAGTGCTTCTAATTATTGATGCATTTTTCCTTTTTCAAAATGCTAGACAGTGTTTATGTGTAATCATCTGGCTTACCATCTGCGGCTACTCTATCCACTAGTATAGATACGGACAGTCACAAATCTCCCTCATTGTTTTATTTGAGCCTCTGAGTCCCATAAATTCTTGGAACTCAAGAACAAAAATGCTGGGGTCTCTAAAATATTTAAATTGTGTTTCCTAATTATCTCAGTGAATCATGCATATGGTTGTGATTACTAAGCCTAGAAGGAAGCTGCCTGATTGGTGATTATATAGTGATTTTATATTTTTCCATTGATAATGTTAATTCCCTTTATATTTGATTATTGTACTGAATGAAAAATTACTGGCACTTGCTTCTCATATCATGAAGGATACTTGGCAAATACTATTGACCCTAGACAGCTTATTTTGATTGTAAGTTTTATATAAAACAAATAGTTTTAAATGATACTTTTTTCTGAACAAAATTGTTTTGTTCTTTAGCATTTTTCTTCTATGTAATTTGGTGTATGTATAATTTTAGGTAATGATGCTGAGAGAAGAGGAAAATAATTTGTGTAGGGTTAATATGTAGTTTAGAACTATGTCCCTTTTTTGCTAATATACAAATGTTATACTCTTTTTACCCTCTTTCTTAGTTCCAAAATAATACCTCTCCTTGTTTTTCTGGCACCTTCTCACTGACTTTTTTTTTTTTTGCGGCACTTGGGCCTCTCACTGTTGTGGCCTCTCCCGTTACAGAGCACAGGCTCCGGACACGCAGGCTCAGCAGCCATGGCTCACGGGCCCAGCCGCTCCGTGGCATGTGGGATCTTCCCGGACCGGGGCACGAACCCATGTCCCCTGCATCGGCAGGTGGACTCTCAACCACTGCTCCACCAGGGAAGCCCCTCACTGACTTTTTAAGTAAATAATTATAACATTATCTTAAAAATTAAATACTACATCTACTCATACTAAACAAGCATTTGTCATATTCATTCATCTATTTTGTTTCCTTTTTAAATACAAAATGTTCATGAAGCTTTTTAAGTGTAATTCACTCCCTTTTTTATTGTTTGTATAGCACACTTAATACCTATGTGATCTTGACCAAGGTACTGAAACTTCTCTGCCTCTCTTTCCTCTGTTCAATAAAGGTGATAATAGTAGTAAACATCTAATAGGACTCACACAAGAATTAAAGAATATGAGGTTAGCAGTTTTTAAAAGTCTCTGGCATATAATTATCACATGAATGATTTACCAAGAGTTAACTTTCTCAAACTCAGTTCTACACAATAAATGATAGGTAGGTAGGTAGATAGATAGATAGAATTTTTTATTTTGTCTGTCCTTCCAGTTAATAGGAAGTTCAGCTGAAGTTTTCAGTTTTGGAAATGGACACATAAAACAAATTCCATTTAAAAAGTGACTATAAATATGTAAATGTATCAGTAGCAGGGTTGATGAGTATATCAGCTACAAGTTTTCTCTAAAAATTAAAATATTAATTTTTTTCAAGAGTATTATCAGATAGAAGTACACTGAAATGTGATAATCTCTTTAAAATATTCAGTGACAAAAATATAAGAGCTTAACTCTATAAGACCAAATATTGTCACGTGTGTGGTTATGTCTTTCAGCAATACCAGGAACTGAGAATGATTTGTAGGCAGTGTTTTGTTCCTTTTTGAATTCCTCTTGTTTCTGTCACTGTCTCTTTCCCTTTTTAAGCTCAATTCTTCTGCCCAACTTTGAGACTAAATAATTTATGGTTTAGGCATACCCCAGCTTCTACATGATGGTTTCAAAGGAAGTTTCCGGGACAACCTGCATGGAAAACCTTTTAATGTTAATCTAAAACAAATTTCTGAGTCTACTTCATACCTACTGAATTAGAATTTCTGTAGATGATGCCCAGAAATCTATATCTTTATGAAGTACCACAGATGCTTCTTAGGCATAGTGAATACTGAGAACAACTGTTCTACGGTTAAAAAATTTATGAAGAGAAACTAAAGTGCCTAAGCCCATATTTTTGGATTTTGCATCACCACCCTTGTTGCTCATCTTACCGTGATCTTGTGATCAATGTCTGATATATGCTCTTTAACTCTGTTTCAGATCTAGTTTCTAAATTATATCCCAGATTTGATAAGTAGAATTCTTTGTATAAGTTAATGATTGAATCTGACCCTCTTTTTGATTGTCTGCCTTGTATTGTCTTGTTTTGTTTCTACTTCTCTAATTGGGAAAGCAACTTGCTTTGTCAGTCTCCATCACTAGTAATGTTTTTGCTTCTATGCTTTTCTTTTTATGCAAGATTTCTCTGACATTATTTGGGTACTATATGTGGATTCCCTATCATTTACTATATTCCTTTGTTGGGGCATATAATGACCTAATTTAAAAAATATTCTATATCAAATTGTTTTCTTAACAACTTTCTATTTATCATTATATTACCCACCCCCTAACATAGCCTATTTGAATAGTGTATCTGGATTCTCAGCATTAACATCTGGTTCTCTCTGTTGGGCAGACACTAGATTGTCACATCCCAAAGTGCCAAGTATGTATGATACCTTTACAAAAGTATATTCAAGTGACAAATAAAAAATTATTTCAGTATAGAATGTTTGTACCTCCAGTTTGAAAACAATATTTTGTCTCACATTTAATATGGATATTGAGCAGTAAGAGACGAACAACATCTATAAGAATCATTTGTATCTGAACATTGATCTTCTCTTTTGGTCAGGGAATAGGACAAAGAGGGAGAATGTCTTGTAACCCTTAGCTTTTTATCTATAAAAATGGACTGCTATTATGAAAAGACCTAGCTACAATTTTGAATGTAAGTCAAACTATTACATTAATAAGATGTCAGATATTAAGATTATATGATATTCTTTGTTGATGAGGGAGTAGGAGAGCTATAGCAACACCTTGCAGCCGATAATCAATTCTCCCACCATTTCATCCTGCACACATGCACATATACTCTGGCTCTGCAACAGCTGTGCTCACATTATTTGCAATTTGTCAGAATCAGTGTGACCCTGAGATTTGTTTATTAATCATGAATACTTTCCATCTCTAGCCACTAATTGTAATTTTTTGTTTGTTTGGCTCTGCCTAAATTGTATAAATTTGCTAAAGCAAGGATAAATCAACTGTTGGAGAAAATATAAATGATTAAAGAAAGTTTTATCTCACATATGTAAATAAAAATGATTATATTAAATACGATTTATTAAGATTCTCTTCACTGCCAGATAAAGTAGTTGGTGATTTTCTTATGTTATTTCAAATGGTCTTCACAACAACCTCATAAAAGAGATGTTCTTAGCTTTATGTTATATATGAGAAAACTGAGCTTCATAGAGCTTAATTACATTGTCCCCAAATCATGTGACAAATTAAAATTCAATTTTCTATTACTCCAAGATAACTACATTTTCTACTCTTCTCTGTTATTGTTTTCTACTCTCTGGTGTTATTCTACTCTCTTTTGTTATTGTTAGAGTCTAAGGGGTAGTTTATGAGAGCATTACAAACTAATTAAAATATCATAGTGTAGTAAGAAACTGATTTCCTATGAAGACATATCCAAAAAATTATCATTATAATAATCATAGTCATTTCTGGAGCCTATAAAATTAAATGCTTCTTCCTTTACTAAAAATATTTTTAGAACTCTTCTTTCAGCAGTATATTCAGAAGCTCTTTACTAGTTACCAAATAAAATTTGTCTCATAGCAGTTTGTTTTGACCCAATTCATTGTTTTGCTCATTTGATAACTGACTTTCTTTTCTATAATCTTACATAGCTGTAATAGACTTTGGACGAGTCTGACTTGCCTTTCTGCAATGACTACAAATGAAATCCTCACAATAATAGCTTTCTTGTGAAGGATGGCTGAAACTCCTACTCTGCAGATATTCTTTTGGAAAAATAACTAAAGAAATAATTTAGGAGATATCAGCTTCCTAAAGAAATAGTAGCAGATTGAATGTGGTCTTGTGGGACATAAGAAGCGACAAATCTCAAAAGTGTTTGGGGCCAAGAATTGGAGAATGAAGCAATGAAAGTTAATTGTAGGGAACCCCTTTGTGATTTTTTTTTTCAAATTTGTAAGATATAATTTAAATACAGTACAATTTTTGCTTTTAAAATGACTAGTTCGATGAGTTCTGGCAAAAGTGTACAACCAGGTAACCACCAACAAAATCATGGTATAAAACATTTTCATCACCTCTAAAAAACTTATGTGCCCAATTGTAGTCAATAGCTGTTCTCACTCCATGCCCTGGCAACCACTGATCTTGATAGTTAAAATATGCAGAGTGCTTTCTCTGAAGTATCTTTCTTTTATATTTGTCTTAGGTATCTTGTTGTCTCTCTTGATCGTTCACTTTAAAAGTGAGAAAAAAACTTTCATGACCTGTAGTGTATGCCTATGCTTTCTTTGATGTTTTTGTTAACAAAGATCACTTATTAATATCTTGCCAGAAACTATTTATTAAATGATTCTATCCTTAGAATTTCCTACCTAACACATTAAACCCAGTTAATTTTTCTTATTTGATACTCTTTGGGCTTCTTGGATCTGGTTGTCTTTTTCTTTCCCCTGGTTAAAAAAGCTTTCATCCACTATTTTTTTAATAAGCTTTCTTTTTTCTTATTTTTTTAATTGAATGTACAACATAATGATTTGGTATTTGTATGTATTACAAAATGACCACCAAATAAGTCTAATTAACATCTGTCATCAAACATAGTTACAAAATTTTATTTTCTTCTTGAAATAAGAACTTTTAAGATTAGCAACTTTCAAATATGCAGTAAACTTTTTGTTCCTTTTTGTCTCTCATCTCTTTTTTTTTTAACATCTTTATTGGAGTATAATTGCTTTACAAGAGTGTGTTAGTTTCTGCTTTATAACAAAGTGAATCAGCTATACGTATACATATATCCCCATATCTCCTCCCTCTTGCATCTCCCTCCCACACTCCCTATCCCACCCCTCTAGGTGGTCACAAAGCACCGAGCTGATCTCCCTGTGCTATATGCAGCTGCTTCCCACGAGCTGTCTATTTTACATTTGGTAGTGTATATATGTCCATGCCACTCTCTCACTTCGTCCCAGCTTACCCTTCGCCCTCCCCGTGTCCTCAATCCCATTCTCTATGTCTGCATCTTTATTCCTGTCCTGCCCCTAGGTTCTTCAGAACCTTTTTTTTTTCTAGATTCCATATATATGGGTTAGCATACGGTATTTGTTTTTCTCTTTCTGACTTACTTCACTCTGTATGACAGACTCTAGGTCATCCACCTCACTACAAATAACTCAATTTCGTTTCTTTTATGGCTGAGTAATATTCCATTGTATATACGGGCCACATCTTCTTTATCCATTCATCTGTCAATGAACACTTAGATTGCTTCCATGTGTGGCTATTGTAAATAGTGTTGCAATGAACATTGTGGTACATGACTCTTTTTGAATTATGGTTTTCTCAGGGTATATGCCCAGTAGTGGGATTGCTGGGTCATATGGTAGTTCTAATTTTAGTTTTCTAAGGAACCTCCATACTGTTCTCCATAGTGGCTGTATCATTTTACATTCCCACCAGCAGTGCAAGAGGGTTTCCTTTTCTCCACACCTTCTCCAGCATTTATTGTTTGTAGATTTTTTGATGATCTCATCTCTTTCAGGAACCCTTATAGTTCATACATTAGGCTGCTTAATAGTGGCCCTTAAGTCCCTTAAACTAACTTTACTCTTTTTCATTTAAAAAATTCTTGCTCCTCTGATTGAATAAATTCCGCTGCCCTGTCTTCCAGTTTGCTGATCCTTTCTTCTGCTTGTGTAGTTTTCCACTGAACCCCTTTATTGAGGTTTTCAGTTCAGTTATTGTGTCTTCAGCTCTATGATTTCTATTTGGCACTTTTTCATATTTCTGTTGAAATTCTCACTTTTCATGCATTGCTCTCCTGACCTGAATGAGCATTTCTCTGACCATTATTTTGAACTCTCCATTGATAGGTCAATCACTTATCTCTATTTCATTAATATCAGTTTCTGGAGATATATCTTGTTCTTTTGTTTGGACACATTCCCCTATTTCTTCTTTTTTTTTTTTTTTTTTTGACTCTCTGTGTTTATTTCTGTGCATTAGATAAGACAGCACCACTTCTCCCAGTCTTAACAGAGTGATCTCATGTAGGAGATGAACTTCATCTATCAGCCTGGCTCCAGCTCCTCATTGCCTCTCAAACCTTTGTGAGGGTCCAAGCTGAAGATTTTGTTCTTATTTACTTCCAGTAATTGAGGGAGTTTCAAGATCAGGGTCTCAAAGGGGAGGATTGCAGTCAGCACCTAGATGCAGGGTTTTGGAAGCTGGACCCTCAGGCTCCAGGTTGGAAAATATTTAATCAAATTCCTTACAGGGAGAATCCAAGAGATGGACATTTTTGGCTGTGCCCTTTACAGTGAGCTCTGGATGCATAACTATAGTGAGTGCTTACACACCCATGAGAAGCTGCTGCTTTATTTCCTATAGTCCTGTGGAACTAGTGAGTGCAAGCCTGTTGGCTGTTAGAGCTAGGTGATTTAGGGGTCTGTCCATTAGATGGTAACTGTAACATTTGGGGCACTAGATTTGTGGACAAGCTCTTTCCAGGCAAGTGCTGATGACTTGGTTTTGTTGTTGGAGTCAGCTGGAGGGAAAAGGTGGGGGAAGTGCTGATTAGCTCTTTGGGACTCCCCGGAGATCACAGTCATCACCTGGTTGTGCGCTAATTAGAACTCAGACCTTCAAGCAGCAGCTTGTAAAATATGTAATCAAACCCCTTCTAAGGAAATACTAAGAGATGGATGTTTTTGCCTGATCCTTCTGCACTGGGCCCCGGGGGCACAGCTATATAGAGTACTCGTGCATCTATTAAGAAATATTTCTTTGTCTGCTGTAGCCCTGTGGGTCTTCTGAATGCAAATCATGTTGGCTTTCAGAGCTAGGCAGTTTGGGCACCCATCCATTAGCTTGCAGCTGTAAAAATTGGGCACTAGGCTCCTCAGAGAGAAACTGAGAGCTGGTGGTTGCCTCCCAATTGTATGGCACTGTGCCACGGGTGGGGTTTATGGAGAATGTATGTGTCTTAGCCTTTTCTACCTGATATAGGTGGCCATTTTCTCAGTTGCCCAAGTTATAGGATTCTCTCAGATTATAACTGTATTTATCTCAGAAGGAATTGCTCCATGTATAGTTCTGTATTTGGTGTGTCTGTGGAAGGAGCAAAGGACAGAGGCTTCTAATGTCACCATCTTGGTTTTCATTGTCTCATCTACAGTTACTACTAATAAAAAATCATTATATAGAAATTTTAATAAAATTACCATGAAATCCCAAAACATACCTATTAAGTTAATTTATATTTCCAGTCCCAATAGCTTGGCAATGTTCCCACCCTTAAGTATTTTAAATAAATTGTGGAAATAATAAAGAACATTATTTTACATAGCTTTAGTGTTTTCATTTTTGTTGATAGACTAAGTTCCACAAGGAACATAATTTCCATGTATCCCCACTTAAACCACATAGAAGGCTAACAAATATTTGTTGAATGAATATGGGCTATGTCAATTTATAGAGATTATTAAAATGTAATACTAGCTGAATATATTACTTAAATTAATAAATTTTTGGTTTATTGCATAAAGCTTAAAGGTGATTGAATGTTTAAAATTATATGCAGCACCTTTTTCTAATGATACTTGTAAATTAAGTAGGACGCCTTCCTGTAATTATTTCAGGGCAAAATAATTTAAGGAGATTATGAGGATAGAAAAAAATTAACCAAAATAAACTGATTATATATGTGTGTCAAGTATTCTAAATGAAAGCTATTAAAGTTTTAAGTCTCTTCTTTCCATTTGCTTTAAGTCAGTGTAACTATCTACTTAGAAAACCTTCCTATTACTTCTCAGCATACTTAGGAAAAAAGTTCAAATGTTTTACTGTGAGAATTGAGTTTCTACAATATCTTCCCTACTTCATTGGCTTTATTTCCAACATTCTCCCTACCCTCCTACATCAACCTTGTGTAAACACAATTCAGTTTTCTATGCCTTAGATTTCCAAAATTATGTTTGCCTCAGGACCTTTGAATTTTTGTTCCATGTACCTAGAATCCTCTTTTCAAGAAAATTCTATGGAATGGGCCCCTTTTTTCCTCATTCAAGTGTCTTTTTATATGACAGTGTTCTTCTGGAATACTTCCTTGACCCTTTCCAGGTAAAATTGGCACCGTGTCTCTCAAATTCATTCTCATTTACCTTGGTGTATTTTTAAAAATAAAACATCAGCACCTGAGGTTACATTATATATTTATTGCTTATTTGTTTAAGATTCCTTTTCCCATTAGAATGTAAGCATTTTGGGGTCAGGAATTTAGACATTTCAGAGCTTTAACAGCAGCACTTACAAATATGCATATTACATGGGAAACAATTATGTGAAAAGTGGTTAATGGAAATTTTTAATAATATTGAATTGCAATTATAATTAAAATGTTTTTGTATTCACCCTTTATGGATTTATTTGCATAGTAAATAAGATATTAAAAGAAGGAAAAAATAGCAGTGCAAGCATAAGTATATACACATATTTTATACTTGTTATTTTATATTTTATACTCATTATTTAAAAGTATCATCTTAAGAAAGTTTACTACTCAGGGATATGTCCACATTTTTAGTAATGAAACTTTTTTTCCTTTTCCGTTATAGTTTATTACAAGATATTGAATATAGTTTCATGTAGCACCTTGTGATTGAAACTTTAATTTAAAATAAAGCTATTTTAATATTTATACAATCTCTGATGATTTTTTAATTTTATTTATTTATTTATTTGTTTATTTTTGGCTGTGTTGGGTCTTCGTTTCTGCACGAGGGCTTTCTCTAGTTGCGGCGAGCGGGGGCCACTCTTCATCGTGGTACGCAGGCCTCTCACTATTGTGGCCTCTTGTTGTGGAGCACGGGCTCCAGACGCGCAGGCTCAGTAGTTGTGGCTCACGGGCGCAGTTGCTCCGTGGCATGTGGGATCTTCCCAGACCAGGGCTTGAACCCGTGTCCCCTGCATTGGCAGGCAGATTCTCAACCACTGTGCCACCAGGGAAGCCCTCTGATGATTTTTTTACTTATATGTGTTAATCATATTTCAGTTTATTAAAATCTTTAACAAGATAATTTGTATCACAGGACTCATTTGACAAATGCGCATAGCCTGTAGAAAGCCCTTTGACCATTGCCGAGAGAGTGAATTTGAAAGATGCTGTGTTATGGAATAAAGAAAAATAATTCCTGGTATCTCAGTGTATGGAATAAGATAGGAAACATTTATTTGATGCCATATGGTCATTTGGCCGTTAAAATTTTTAAACAGGTAATGGAGCATCAACCTATGTGAGGCAAAAACTAATAGAATTGCAAAGAGAAATAGCTGGATCCCCTATCACAGTTGAAGACTTTGAGGCTCCTCTATCAAAAATCAACAGGCCCAACAGGCAGAAAATCAGTAAGGACACACCGTCAGCTCTCCATATTCACAGATTCTGCAGCCAAGGATTCAATCAACCATGGATTTAAAATTCCAGAGAGTTCCAAAAAGCAGAATTTGAATTTGCAACTATTTACATAAGATTTACATTGTATTAGGTATTATAAGTAATCTAGCAATTATTTAAAGTATACAGGAGGATGTATGTAGATTATATGCAAATATTAAGCCATTTTTTATAAGGGACTTGAATATCCATGGATTTTGGTATTTGCAGGAGGTCCTGGAAACAATATCAGGTGCAACTGTAGTTGAACTCAACAGCACCAGCAATCAACTAGATATAACTGACATCTGTAGAATACTTTATCTAACAACAGCAGAACACACATTCTTCTCAAGCTAACATGGACATTCACCAAGGCAGAGCATATTCTAGGCCATAAAACACACCTTACCAAATTTAAAACAATAGAACTAATACAATATCTGCCCTTATATCATAATGGATTTAAACTAGAAGTCAGACAACTGGAAAATTCCAAAATATATGGAGATTAAACCGTACAGTTCTAAGTAACACATGGGTAAAGAGGAAACCTCAATAGATATTTTAAAATATTTTGAACTAAATGAGAATGAAAATATAACTTATCAAAATTTGTGGGATGTAGTGAATGCAGTGCTTAGAGGGAAATTTATAGCATTGAATACATTTATGAGAAAAGAAGAAAGATCTAAAATCAAGAATCTAATATTCTACCTTAGGAAATTAGAAAATGAAGAGCAAACTTAGTCCTAAGTAAATAGAAGAAAAGAAATAATAAGGGTAGAACAGAAATCTGCGAAATTGAAAACAGGGAAATCAGGGAATTCCCTGGCAGTCTAGTGATTAGGACTCTGTGCTTTCACTGCCGAGGGTGCGGGTTCCATCCCTGGTTAGGGAGCTAAGATCCTGCAAACTGCACGGACCGGCCCTCCCCCCCCAAAAAAAAATCAGCAAAACCAAGAGCTGTTTTTTTGAAAAGATCAATAAAATTGGTGAGTCACTAGCTAACTAAGAGAAAAAAAGAGAGGAAACAAATTACTAATTATCAGAAATAGAGGAGGGGACATCACGATAGATTCCATGGACATTAAGAAAATAATAAAGGAATACTATGAACAGCTTTATGCCCACAAATTGGATAGCCTAGATAAAATGAGCCTTGAAAGATACTATTGGCCAGAACTCACACAAGAAGGAACCATCTGAATCTATATCTATCAAAGAATAGGATCAACAATTAGTAACCTTCCAAAACAGAAAGCACCAGGCCCAGCTGTGCTTATAGGTAAATTCTACCAAATATTAAAGGAAGAAATTATACCAGTTTTCTACAATTTATTTCAAAGAATAGAAGCAGAAGAAATACTTTCTAACTCATTCTCAGAGGCCAGCATTTAATACCAAAACCAGACAAAAACTTTACAAGAAAAGAAAATTACAGACCAGCATGTCTCATGAACAGAGATGTACAAAATCCTCTACAAAATATTAGCAAATTGGAGCTTCCCTGATGGCGCAGTGGTTGAGAGTCCGCCTGCTGATGCAGGGGACACGGGTTCGTGCCCCGGTCCGGGAAGATCCCACACGCCGCAGAGCGGCTGGGCCCATGAGCCATGACCGCTGAGCCTGTGCGTCCGGAGCCTGTGCTCTGCAACGGGAGAGGCCACAACAGTGAGAGGCCCTCATACCGAAAAAGAAAAAATAAATTAGCAAATCCAAAAATGTATAAAAACAATTATACACCATGACCAAGTGAGATTTAGTCCAGGTATGCAAGGATGCTTCAACATTTGGAAACCAATTAATATAATCCATTACATCAACAGGCTAAAAGATAAATTAGAAAATCACATGATTATCTCAGTACATACAGAAAAAGTTTTGCCAAAATCTAATACTCATTTATGATAAAAACTCTCAGTAAACTAGGAACAGAAGGGGACTTCCTCAAGATAAAGCATATTTACAAAAAACCTACATCTAACATCATACTTAATAGTGAGAGACTGAAAGCTTTTCCTCTAATATCAGGTACAAGGCAAGGATGTCCCATCTCACCACTTCATTTCAACATCATACTGGAATTTCTACCTAATGCAGTAAGACAAGAGGAGGGAATAAAAGTTATACAGATTAAAAAGGAAGAAATAATCTGTCTTTGTACTTGGATTCATGATTGTCTATGAAGAAAATCTGAAAGATTTGACCAAAAAAAAAAAAAAAAACCCACAACACCTCTGGAACTAGTAGGTGATTAAAGCAAGCAAGTTCATGGGTTACAAAGTCAAGTCAATATAAAAAGTCAATCACCTTTGCTATATAGCAGCAATGAATAAGTGGAATTAGAAATTAAAAACACAATACCACTTGCATTAGCACCCCTAAAATGAAATACTTAAGTATGTATCCAACAAAACATATACAAGTTTTATATGAGATAAGCCACAAAATCCAATGCTGAAATTAAAGAAGACCTAAATATTGCCATTCTAGAAAATGTCCCTACTACCTGAGAAGTACTCCAGCAATTTGTTGATAAAAATGGACACATTGTAAACTTGTGTACAATATAATATCAAGTGCTATCATTCAACAACCAGATTCAACTAATATTAATTTACTATCTGCTATCTGCCAGGAATTGTGCTAGGTAATGGGAATAGAGCAGCAAAGCAAATACAACATTCCTGCTCTCCTCCAATAAATATTCCAGTGTTCATGGGAAAGACCAACTTGAAACAAATGATTGTATAAAGTCAAAAAGTCTGCTAGTGTAAAGTTTTACAAAGAACAATACAAATGATCAATTATAAAAAATGTGAAAAGGGCAGCGCTATTTTACATGGGGCAGTGAAACGCCAGAGACACTGGAAACTTTGTATAGAGATCCATCCAAGAAGAGTGAGGAGAGTGCCTTGTGAATATCTGGGGAAAAGGGTATTGGAGAGGGAGTGAATAGTCCCTGAGGTAGGCATGTTCTAGGCTTGTCTAATAATGGGGAGGCCAGTAAAATTGAACAGAATAAAGAAGGTGGAGAGTGAGAAATGATGTAAACATAGCCAGGGACTATATCATAAGTGACAGTATACACCATAGTGATTTCTTCGGGTTCTGTAGCGTGAGATGAGGGGTAAAGTCAAAGTCTCCCTACTGTGACTTGCAGTTTTAAAAAGATGTCTCTATTTGTTGTATGAAGAAAGGACTATAGGGGAGCAAGTATAAATGCAGAGAGAACACTTATGAGATAATTTGAATTATCTGTTGAAGAGATTATGGGGGTCAGAATACAGGTGCAGAAAGTGAAAAGAATTTGCTTTCATCATATATTCAAAAGAAGAGTTGACAGATTTGTTAGTGGATTGGAATTGGTGTCTGACAGATAGGAGTCTGAATGTAACTACTGAAGTCTTTGACCTGAGTAACTGAAAGAATGATTGTTTTGTAATTAGATGGAGTATAGGGGAACAAGCAAATCTGTGAAAGTGGTGGGCAAGAAACAAGAAATAGTACTTGGAAATATTAATTTTGTGATGCTTATTAGATAGATATCATGGTGGAAATGTTGAGCTGGCAATGTAAATATTCAGGTTTTTAATTTATGGATTTTTAAATATATATTATTACTGCTGCTTTGGAGATAATTATTTTTTTCACTTAATATAAAATAAGAATATCTTACTTAAACATGACCTTGACCATCCAGAATGCATATTTTCTTATCTTGAACATGAATTGCAGCGTATTTTATGGCTATTTTCCAGGTTACCAGTATAATGCTTATGTAGTACTTGGGATTCACCATGAGAAATACACCGAAGAAATGGACAATGTGATGCTTTTATCTAACCAAGGTAAAAAAAAGATGCTTTTGTCTAACCAAGTATTGCTGTTTCAGATACTCTGTGGTCAATATTAGCTGAAAAATATATTTTATCTCAAAAACTAAATAATATATATTTGTGTGGGATGTTTGTGTGTGTGTGTGTGTGTGTGTGTGAATTTATTCTAAATAGAAAAACTTGAAAATAAATGTTTTTTAGGAATATATCAATGAACGGAATTGAGTTGGTTTTAGGAGTAGAAGGATGATTCCAGTGTTCATCCTTTCATATATTACCTTTTCTACTTGACTAGGAACTAGAGTGAATCATATTCTTATAGGGATTATAGAAATTCATCTACCAAGTTCTTGGTGGAAGTTTTTAGTAAGTTGTGGGCATACAAGGGAAATTCGTCATTTCAGAAAAATAAGTGGCAGGAAAGAAGACATGGTAGTTGATTATTCATATAATATTACAGGTAGCATCTTAGGATTATGATAGTGACAATACCTGCTTTATAAATGAACCTAGTCCTGCTTTTATTACTTTTGGCCATAGCAACCTGAGATATAGACATTAGCACTGACTTGAATGATCTCACTGAGAAAAAGGTACTAATCAATATTCTCTTTTTAAGAGAATAAGGAAAAGGTCTTAGAATGCTTCCAAGTCAAATGTAATTCCTTTATTTGGCTCTAATGCATCTATAGGAACAGGGATATGGAGGAATAGGGAGTGGCATAGACCCTAAATAACCTTTGTGAAAACTTATGTCTTGGGGTGGGTCCAGACAATTATCATAGGAGAGGTCTTATAATTAATGGCATGTGCTGCTTGGGAGTGCTTCCAAGTCCCTATCTGTAAACTTTGTGTTTGTGATTTAAGGTTGGTTGATGAACCACAAAACAAGTTTTTGGAATGTTTCCGTGTTATTTTCTCGTATAATTATCAGTATCATCATGGCAGTATCTAATTTAATGTTTTACATTGCAAATGTTTTACATTGCAAATGTATTTCAGAAACTTGCATTAGTAGATTTTCTGTTCACTCAACTGGGAAAATAGCCAAAATTTATTATACTGTTTTCAATTCTAAATGATATATAGCCATACTTTTGTATATCTATGTCTTCTTTGATTATTGGGGATGACATTCCTAACCGTTGCTTTTGGTATTCAATAAGATGTAGGGAAATAAACCCTCAAATAATAATGAGCCCTTAATTTTTTTTTTGTTCAAATGATGATTTTATTTTTACAGTTCAAATTACAATTATTTGAATAGACTGTATATTATACATAATAAGCACCTACATATGGCCTTCTAGATTACTAACATATTAATATGATTTGAAACCTTAAGTTATTATGAGGGCTGTGACTTGCATGTGATACTAAGAAAGACTCTAGAGCATATCTATGTTGAGCTTCAGTTAAAACTGTGCCCTTTACCCAGAGGACATTCCCACTACTAAGTGTCTTTTAGACCATTAGCATAGGCAGTGATTAATATGACACTGTAAATGATTAAGCAGGTGGCAAATATTAAGTAGCTTAGCAGGATTTAACTCAATTGTAGAAATACAAAACCCCAAATAGAGTTCCTTAATGACTTCTCAGTAATTGTGCTAAGTGACTAATACAGTACTAACTATCTTTCAGATTAAATTCAGGTGTGAAAACATATGACCATTTACTAGCTTTAAATATCTCCTTCGGATTTAGTGTTTGTTCCATTTATTTATTTTTTTTCTGCAAAGGAAATAATCATTATACCTCCTCATAACATTTTCTTGCTTTCAAAATTATAGACGCAAAATGTAATATATCAAACTACAATGCTTCCTTCCTTCTTTACTTCCTTCCTCTATTCATCCTTCTTTTCCTTCTTGCCTTCTTTCTATTTCTGCCTTGTTCTTCCTTTAGTAAATTACAGCATTCTGGTGAATATGAAAATGTATCCCATTTCAGTTTTAATTTTTACTCCTTAGCTTGTAGTGAGTTAAACTATCTTTTTAGCATTTTCTACCCATTTTCCTCCTCTGTAAATTACTTGTTCACATCTTTGCCTTTGGTCACAATGAGATTTTTGTTGATTTTGTATGGATTTGTAAAAGGTCTTTCTCTACTTTGTATATTATCTTTGTTCAGTTTATGTAGCAAATGTCTTTTCCTAAATGTTGACTTATTACATTATTTGTTTTATAATGTCTTTTTCATACAAAAGTTTTAATTTTAATACAGTAAGATTTATTATTTCTTTGTGCATAATATCTGTGTTATCTTGTTTCAGAAGATTTGTCTATCCTTGAGGTCTATAGGAAGTCCCTACATTAGAAATATGGGTTTATTGCATTTTATAGTTCTAGGGTTTTTCAGTAGAAGATTTCAGGGCTTCTAAGTCCACAGTATTTTTGTAATAAAAAGTCTTGGAATCTAAATTGAAAATATTCTTCATTATAAATTACTCTTGACTGTAAAGGAAAGTGTTAAGGCTTTTATTTTAGGGAAAAGCCATAGAGGTTTATAATTTGACACGATTATATGTATTTTTCCTTTCCATGTATAATACTGTAGAAGAAATATATGCCAGTTAAGCTATTTCTCTTGGCAAATCATATGAACTTTGCTGAAACATTGCATTTTATTAGCAAACTCTCATCTTTGAAACAGAGGTTTTACCTCACATTCTGATAAACTATTATAGAGTTTGAAGTCAGCATTAGTCTCAAGGCTTAAAACATTTGCCAATTAATTAAATCCTACTTTGAGTATTTTTTTCTTTCTAGATTAAACTAAGAACACATTAAGACAATTTAAAAATTCTCACTATCCTTTTTATTTGGAAAATACTGAAATAAATTGAATATTCACTGAAAAACAATTTAATCTATTTAAACAACAAAAATGCAGAAGTAATCATATGTGAAATATTAATCATATGTGAAATACAAAAACTATACTCTTGGGCTTCCCTGGTGGCGTAGTGGTTGAGAGTCTGGACGCCTGCCGATGCAGGGAACATGGGTTCGTGCCCTGGTCCGGGAAGATCCCACATGTCGTGGAGCGGCTAGTCCCGTGAGCCATGGCCGCTGAGCCTACGCGTCCGGAGCCTGTGCTCCGCAACGGGAGAAGCCACAACAGTGAGAGGCCCACGTACCGCAAAAAAAAAAAAAAAAACTACACTCTTTGATATATCACTCTTATTTGCAGATAATTTCTGAAATAATATGTATATTAGTTTCTATAAACTAGAGTTCTAAGACAGAAAATAAAATAGGAAATTAAAAAATTCTCAGTAAAACGTTCAGGAAGTAAGCATAGAAATACATCTTCCCATAAAATCAATTAATATACTTTTTTAGGTATACACCTAATACACACTGACTCTCAAGCCTAATAATGATATATGTATGTGGATGTATGAATTTCCATTGAGTTACTTAGAATAAAAGTATAAGAGCATTAGAAATGATTGCAAACTGAAAGTCTATTTTAACTTAACAGAAAAGTAATCTTGTTTTAATGGATCAATAGTTTTTCCCCTGGTTAAAGATTTAGTCCTGAGAATAACCAATATGCAAAGACTAGTGAAGGAAATGTCAATGTTTAAAACCTGAGTGAAATAATGTACTACTTGACGTTGCACTACTAAATGCGTCAGTTTAAATAATTGTTTATTTTAAAGTATCCACAGTAAATTTAATTGAAATTAAAGATATGAAACAAAAATATTGATTAATCTTAATCTTTGTTATTAGTAGTACTTACATGTGTATACATAAGAGCTTTTCATTAGTTTATAATTTGTAATTTATTTAAATATTCATACACTACAAAATAATGAACATCTGTTAATTTACTATTCAATACAGGTATACCTCGTTTTATTGTGTTCTGCTTTATTGAGCTTCACAGATATTGTGTTTTTTATAAACTGAAGGTTTGTAACAACTCTGAGTTTAGTAATTCAATGAATGTAATTTTTCCAACAGGATTTGCTCAGTTTGTAACTCTGTGTCACATTTTAGTAATTTTGCCAAAATTTCAAACTTTTTCATTATTATTATATTTGTTATGGTGATGTGTCATCAGTGATCTTTGATGTTACTATTGTAATTGTTTGAGGGGGAGGTGCCATGAACCTTGCCCATATAAAATGATGACCTTAATTCATAAATATATGTGTTTTGACTGCTCCACCAACTGGCCATTCCCCACCCTTCTCCCTCTCCTTGGCCTCCCTATTCTCTGAGACACAGCAGTATTGAAATTAGGCCAGTTAATGCTCCTAAGATGACCTCTAAGTGTTCAAGTAAAAGGAAAAGTTGCAGGTCTCTCTCTTTAAATCAGCAAGTGCTGATGTAGAAGCTGCAGCAAGTTATCCAAAAGATCTAGCTAAGATAATTAATGAAGGTGTCTATGCTAAACAACAGCAGACTTTCAACGTAGATGAAACAGCTTTATATTGGAAGAAGATGCCATATAGGACCTTAATAGCTAGAGAGAGGAAGTCAATGCCTGGCTTCAAAGCTTCAAAGCACAGGCTGACTCTTTTGTTAGGAGCTAAGGCAGCTGAGGACTTTAAGTTGAAGACGATGCTCATTTACCGTTCTGAAAGTTCTAGGGCCCTTAAGAATTATGCTAAATCTCCTCTGCCTATGCTCTATAAATCGAATAACAAAGCCTGGATGACAGCACATCTGTTTACAACATGGTTAACTGAATATTTTAAGCCTACGATTGAGACCTACAGCTCAGAAGAAAAAGATGAGTTTCAAATTATTACCGCTCATTGACAATGCATCTGGTCACCCAAGAGCTCTGATAGAGATGTTCAAGGAGATTAATGTTGTTTTCATGCCTGCTAACACAACATCCATTCTGTAGCCCATGGATCAAGGAGTAATTTCAAGTCTTATTATTTAAGCCAATCTCATAAAGCTATAGCTGCCACAGAAAGTGATTCCTCTGATGAATCTGGGCACAGTAAACTGAAGACCTTCTGAAAAGTATTCACCATTCTAGATGCCATTAAGAACATTCATGATTCATAAGAAGAGGTCAAAATATCAACATTAACAGGGTTTGTAAGTTGATTCCAACCCTCATGGATGACATTGAGGGGTTCAAGACTTCAGTGGAAGAGGTAACTACGGATGTGGTGGAAATATCAAGAGACCTAGAATTAGAAGTGGACCCTGAAGATGTGACTGAATTGCTGCCATCTCATGGTAAAATTTTAGTGGATGAGGAATTGCTTCTTATGAATGAGCAAATAAAGTAGTTTCCTGAGATAGAATCTACTCCTGGTGAAGATGCTGAGAAGGTTGTAGAAAGGACAACAAAGGATTGAGAATCTTACCTAAACTTAGTTGATAAAACAGAAGCAGGTCTTGAGAGGGTTGACTCCAATTTTGAAAGAAGCTCTATTGTGGGTAAAATGCTATCAGACAGCATTGCATGCTGCAGAGAAATGGTTTGTGAGTGAATGGATGGAGTGATCTTTATCGCTGTCTTATTTTAATAAGTTGCCTCAGCCACCCCGACCTTCAGCCACCATCCCCCTCATTAGTTGCAAACCATCATCATCAAGGCAAGACCCACTACCAGCAAAAAGACTATGGTCCCCTGAACGCTCAGATGATGTCTAACATTTTTTAGCAATAAAGCATTTTTTAAATTAAGGTATGTACTTTGTTATTTTAGACATAATACTATTGCACATTTAATAGACTACAGTATAGTATAAACATAACTTTAATATGCACTGAGAAACCAAAAAATTTGTGTGACTTGCTTTATTTCAATATTTGCTTTGTTGTGGTGGTCTTGACTGAATTTGCAATATTGCTGAGGTATGCCTTAAAATAATTAGAATATTGCCAGTAACATGTAGGTACCTATATAATCCTCCTCTAAGCTGCCAAGTGCATCTTCCCACCATGGTAAGCATTATCTCATTTTTAATGTTTATCATTCACCTTTTTGTTCTCAACAGTCTTATCCCATACCTATGCACACTTATACAATATATTGGTTATATATTTTTTGAATTAGAGATATGGAATATGAAAAAATATATAATCTCAGAGTTGCTTTTACTTACCCAATATTTTTTTCTTAAAGTCTAACCATGCTGTTGCATATTACAGCGGACTTTTATTTTTACTACTGTATACAATTCAATTCTTTGAATATACTACAGTTCATTTATCCATATTCTGGAAATGGATGTTGTATGGCTTTCAAGGTTTTCTGTCAGAGAAGTGATGTTATGAATTTCTCTCAATATCTCTTTTTTTTCTGATGAAGTCTATTTGTTTCATTATTTTTAAATTAAACATTTTATTTTAAGATAATTGTAGATTCACATACTATTATAAGAAATAATGCAGAGAGATTCTGTGTACACTTCACTTTGTTACTATTGTTTTATAGTCAATATTTATTTAATTTTAGGTTTATATCAATGTTAATAGTCAAACTGAATTAAGTGTAACTTCACTAGAAGATAGTAGGAGAAAATCTTGGGGTAGGCAAACATTTTTTCAATTTAATACAAAAGCACCTTTCCAAAAATGGAAAGCTTAATAAATTAGATTTCATTAAAATTAAGATCTATTGAAAAAAGTATTTTAAAAAGTTAGAAAAGCTGAAATATTGAGAAAATATTTGTGATACATATATCCTATGTAGGACTTCTATATAGAACACATAGCTACCAATTAATTATATCAATTAAGTATAAAAAGAGATGCATAAAATTTAAAAATGATAAAGTTACCTGGACATTTCACAAGAAGTATCCAAACAGCAAAAAAAATACAAAAACATGTCCAAATTACAAGTAATCAATTCAAATTTAAATGTAAACTGTACTGAGATACCACCAGTGCCCACTGGAAAGATTAAATTATTATTACTTTTAATTACCAGGTGCTTTCAAGGATGTAGAACAATTTTTAACTATATATTCTGTTAATTGAATATAAAGGGAGATATCCACTTTTGAAGTTTCAAATATGGATCAACATACATGTGTCTTAGCAGAAATTCCTATTCTGGTTATATATGTAAGAAACGTGTAGAAATGTGCAAAATAAGACATGCACAAAAAGTACATAAGGGCATTATTTGTAATTACTACTACCATCTAAATGTATATCAAAAGAAAAATGTATAAAATAGATATATTCATACAATGATCTACTATATAGCAATAAAAACAAATTAGAGTTATGTCCAAAAATGGGGTGACTCTTAGAAACATAATATGGAGTGAATATAGCAAACAGAAAAGTACTTGTGCTGTGATTCCATTCTTTTAATGATCAAAAAGAATCAAAATGAAATGACTATTAGTTATCAGGATAAGGTTTGCCTTTGTGGAAGAGAGAAGGGATAGTGATTGGAGAGGGTAGAAAGGGTCTTCTGGGTTGCTATTTGTTTTCTATTTCTTGACAGCTGTAGTTACAAAGATGTGATCATGTTGTGGTAATCCACTGAACTGTACAATTCTGAACTGCGCACATTTCTTTTTGTATGCCATACTTCAAAAGCGTATGTATTGTTAGCAATATTTTAGAAATTTTCCTCATTCACACATGCAAGACTTTCACTGTAACATAATTTTCAACATTAAAGGATATGACAATTTTCTTTTTTGAAGAAGCTGCAACAAGTTATAATCACATTAACAATAAAAAAGTTATAATATCCATTACCATGATATTTAACACTTGATATTGTTAGGGTATCAATTTTTAAATATTGGTTTTGTTTCTTATTTTAATCCTGTTTACATTTATCTGACTATTGATAAAGTTAAGAATGTCTTCATTCATTTACTTCACAACTTGCAACCCCTAATGCTCTAGATATTCAGAGCATTGTATTTATACAATACATTGTATTTATACTATGCTATTTATAGCATGTACCTGGATTTATGTATGTATTTATTTATCTATATCTATGGTGTGAAGTGAAGTTTGTAAAGGGTACCTTATTTATTTTGTTATGTTATGGTATGGTATGGTATGGTATGTCATGTTATGTTTTTTTTTTTTTGGCTGCACCATGCATCATGCGGGATCCTAGTTCCCTGACCAGAGATTGAACCCAGGCCCTTGGCAGTGAGAGCACAGAGTCATAACCACTAGACTGCCAAGGAATTACTTAGGATACCTCATTTAAAATTTTAATGTGTGAATATTGATACTTTTTCTATGCTTCAAACTAGCGTTACTACCAGAAAAAGTTATATTACTGGTTTTTGCATAAAAGTGGTCATCTCCGAATTGTGTACAAATTGCACTAAATATGTTTGGAAGGTACTAGGAGATTCTAATATGGAGTAATAAGAATCTTTATAACATAAACAAGTTTCATAAAACAAATTATACATCACTTATGTAATAAATTATATAACGTTGGGAGAAACCAATCAAAACACTGCTAATGCAACTGCAGACTAATAAAATGTAAGGTTTACACAAAGCTCCCAAGACTATTTTATTTAGCATATAAGCCAAGTCAACCAAATTGATAAGGAGCCTCACTTCCCTTTGTCTCTCTGGAGTGTCAGCTGAGCTCGCTATGGACCAAAACAAGCTGATAATAAGGTGATTCCAAGAAAATTACAGGTCAGTATCACTGATGAACATAGATGCAAAAATCCTCAACAAAATTCTAGCAATCCAAATCCAACAATACAGTAAAAGGATCATCCACCATGATCAAGTGGGATTTATCCCAGGGATGCAAGGATTTTTCAATATCCACAAATCAATCAATGTGATACACCACATCAACAAATTGAAAAATAAAAACCATATGATCATCTCAATAGATGCAGAAAAATCTTTCGACAAAATTTAACACACATTTATGATAAAAATCTCTCCAGAAAGTAGGCACAGAGGGAACATACCTCAACATAATAAAGGCCATATACAAAAAAACCTATAGCTAACATCATATTTAACAGTGAAAAGCTGAAACCAGTTCCTCTAAGATCGGGAACAAGATCAAGGATGTCCACGGTCACAACTTTTATTCAACATAGTTTTGGAAGTCCTAGCTACAGCAATCAAAAAAGAAAAAGAAATAAAAGGAATCCAAATTGGAAAAGAAGAAGTTAAACTGTCACTGTTTGCGGATGACATGATACTATATGTAGAAAATCCTAAAGATGCTACCAGAAAACTACTAGAGATCATCAGTGAATTTGGTAAAGTTGCAGGTTACAACATTAATGCACAGAAATCTCTTGCATTTCTATACACTAACAATGACAGATCAGAAAGAGAAATTCAAGAAACAATCACATTTACCATCACATCAAAAAGAATAAAATACCTAGGAATAAACCTACCTAAGGAAACAAAAGACCTGTACTCCGATAACAATAAGACGCTGATGAAACAAATCGAAGATGACACAAACAGATGAAAAAATATACCATGTTCTTGGATGGAAGAATCAATATTTTCAAAATGAGTGTACTACCCAAAGCACTCTACAGATTCAATGCAATCCCTACCAAATTGCTAATGGCATTTTTCACAGAACTAGAACAAAAAAAATCTTAAAATTAATATGGAGACACAAAAGACCCCTGATAGCCAAAGCAATCTTGAGAAAGAAAAATGGAGCTGGAGGAATCAACTCCCTGACTTCAGACTATACTACAAAGCTATAGTCATCAAAACAGTATGATACTGGCACAAAAATAGAAATATAGGTCAATGGAACAGAATAAAAAGCCCAGAAATAAACCCATGCACCTATGGCCAATTAATCTATGACAAAAGAGTCATGACTATACAATGGAAGGAGGACTGTCTCTTCAATAAATGGTGCTGGGAAAAATGGACAGCTACAGGTTAAAAAAATTGAACTAGAAAATACTTTAACACCATACACAAAAATAAACTCAAAATGGATTAAAGACCTAAATGTGAGACCAGACACTATAAAACTCTTAGAGGCAAACATAGGCAGAACACTCTCTGACTTAAATCACAGCAGTATCTTTTTCGATCCATCTCCCAGGGTAATGGAAATAAAAACAAAAATAAACAAATTGGACCTAGTTAAACTCAAAAGCTTTTGCATAGCAAAGGAAACCATAAACAAAATGAAAAGAGAACCCACAGAATGGGAGAAAATATTTGCAAATGATGTGACCGACAAGGGATTAGTCTCTAAAATTTACAAACAGCTCATGTGGCTTAATATCATCAAAACAAACAACCCAATCCAAAAATGGGCAGAAGACCTAAATAGACATTTCTCCAAAGAAGACATACAGATGGCCAAGAGGCACATGGAAAGATGTTCAAAATTGCTAATTATTAGAGAAATGGAAATCAAAACTACAATGAGATATCACCTCACACTAGTCAGAATGGCTATCATCAAGAAGTCCACAAACAATAAATGCTGGAGAGAGTGTGGAGAGAAGGGAACCCTCCTACACTGTTTGTGGGAATGTAAATTGGTACAGCCACTATGGAGAAGAGTATGGATGTTCCTTTAAAAACTAAAAATAAAGCTACCATATGATCCTGCAATCCCACTCCTAGGCATATATGGAAAGAAAACCATGGTCCAAGAGGATACATGTGCCCCAATGTTCATTGCATCACTGTTTACAATAGCCAAGTCATGGAAGCAACCTAAATGTACATCAACAGAGGAATGGATAAAGAAGTTGTAGTACAATATACAATCAAATATTGCTCAGCCATTAAAAAGAATGAAATAATGCCACTTGCAGCAACATGGATGGACCTAGAGATTGTCATACTGAGTGAAGTAAGTCAGACAAAGAAAGAGAAATATTGTATGATATCACTTATATGTGGAATCTAAAAAAAAAACAAAAAACTGATACAAGTGAACTGAAACAGACTCACAGACTTAGAGAACAAACTTACGGTCACCAGGGGGAAAGGTGGACGGGGAGAGATATTTAGGAAGTTTGGCATTGACATGTACACACTGCTATACTTAAAATGGATAACCAACAAGGACCTACTGTATAGCACAGGGAACTCTGCTCAAGATTATGTAACAAGCTAAATGGGAAAAGAATTTGAAAAAGAATAGATACATGTATATGTATTGATATAACTGAATCACTTTGCTGTACACCTGAAACTAACACAACATTGTTAATTAACTATACTCCAATATAAAATTAAAAGTTTAAAAAAATAAAAATTAAAGAAAAATAAAGTGATTCCAATCCCTTGGAAAGATATCCACAAACAAATATTACTAGACATCCCAGCAGGAAGTGAGCAGAAGGCAAAGCAGGGAAACCGATGAGTCCCTTGTTGAAAAAAGTAAAGTATTGTCATGTCACCTAAGTCCTGTTTGTTTCCTACTTGCAGATACCTCAAACTCAGGCTTTTGGTGATCTTGATTTTCTGTTTCTCAGAATCATTCAGTTGACAATGAGATGTACGTAAGAGAGGATCGTGAGAAACTGATCCCTATCTCGATAAAATGATGGCTTTGTATATTATTTCTGCTGCTGGATGTGCTAGAAATACTTAAGAATAAATTTGTAAACTCTGTGAAAGATAGCTATTTTAATAAAGAGATGGAAAATGTTTCTTAGAAATCAACCCTTGGTACCCCATAAAACAACTTTTAAAAGTATTAGATAAAAAGCCAAATGTTTTGAGAAGAAATGTCATAAAATCAGGAAAAGTTTTGAAAAAAAAAAAAGAATCAGAAAAAAAGGGACCAAAGAAAACAGTATGAACACTACAAGTACTATAAATAATTACAAGGGAATATTAAATATGGCATTAAAAATTAAGCAACGTTGGTTCAGTCCATAGCTATCTAATGCAGCATATAATGATTGGTCTCTAGCAGCTTTGCTTCTTTATGTCTTTAGAGAAACAACATAAGTAGAAGAAAATTGAGAAAAAGAAGGTATAAGTCCACGGCACATATTGGGCAGATTTACAAAATCTGAGAACTTTGTGCCAAGACCCAGGACAGAATCTCAGTGACTTTTCAATTAATATATTTTTAAAAACATTGATAAGGCTATTTTTATCAGTACCAGCAGTGAAATATAAGAAATATAACCAGAAATAAAGGATATATTCATATCCTTAAAGCAATAGATGCCCATGAGAAATACACAAAATACCTTTCAATTTAGGTATTTGAAGCATGGAAGCATTAATTCTCAGTACATAATATGAATTGCATGGCAACTAGGTCTTGGGAAAAAATATGAGTGTATCAAATTAGATAATTAGACAATTTAGTACCAGTATTAGATATGACAGAATGGAAATATAAACCTTAACCTAAGCTAGCATTCCAAATATCACAAGCAATACAAAATTTTCTAATAGATTATTACCAGACTGGATCTGCAACACACAAAAGAAAAATTATGACTAAGTAGGAATGTAACATTGGTTTAATATTCAAAAATTAATAAATTTGAACTAGATAGCCTTTTGACCTAGATAATGAGGCTATTCATACAATAGGCAAACATCAAGATAAACAGAGAAATGGCCATGGGTGCAAATGAATTTGATTTGTAAGCCATATAAAATTCACTTATGATTAATAATATTTGACAAATATATTGTAATGATTATGTAGACTGATGGAGATGCTACCTGGACCTGGGCTTAAGTTTACCTCTGAAAGTTAATAACTCAGTAACTTGTACCACATCAAGTTAAAAACCACACTGTGAAAAAAAGAGATTAATCGTTCTTGATGGTGTGGTGATGGTGGTAAAATAACCTTACCACCTGATATACACATATTCATTAACTGTATGATGTCATAATTGTTAGTTTGTTTTAGTATTATTGGTAGAAATATTACAAACATTTGTTCAGATATCCATATTGATACCAACCCTCAATTATTTGATTTACAGTATATTCTGTTACACTTATTATTAGAAATGGGCATGGATATGACAAAATTTAAACCTTCCAACTTTCAGAAACTTTATTTTGCAACTATATAATGAAGTATAGAAATAACTTAACAATAATGCAGGTCAGATCCCCAAAGTAAATTCTTTCCATTTTCTCTACTAGTTACAGACCATAAAGTACTGTCATGTAAATATGAGATAAACAGAAATTACTCTTCACTTATCTTATCATATTCTTCTTCTTTATAGTAACATATCCTGCTGCCCACACAGCATTCTCAAAAACTAATGAAGAGCTTTCACGGCATTCCTGTTTAAGTGTGTGGGAGTGGGGCTGTGCATGGAAGTCAAGCCTATAATTAAAAAAAAAAAAAAAAAAAAGAATTCTAGGAACTTGAAAGATAAATCAAAAAGAATAAGGATAAACTTTGAAAAATGACACTAAGACTACTCAGTGTTTTAGCTTCACTTCAGTGTTTCCCAAAGTTGATCAGTAGGACCAAGTTAGAAATTTATATTCTAGACACCTTCCTAATCCAAATATATTTTCAAACCATTAGGTCCTTTAGGAATAATAAACTCTGAATCCTTAATAAGTTTCCAAGTGACAATTTTGCATAACATAGTTTGAGAACTACTCTTCTTTCTTGACAATAGAAAGCTTCTATTTCTGTTTCTGAGAAGAATTTTTTAATGGCGAACAGCTGAAAGCAAATTATAAAATGGGTGTCAAAGCCTTTATCCCATTAGTAAGAGTCATTTTTAGCTCAACATTACTAAAGTTTGAATAAACATCACTATATGTTATGACTTTATTGCAAATAAATTTCTCATGAATGAGGGAAGGAGGAGGACTATCACTGACATTTGAATTTTGTGAAAAACAAAATCTAAATGTGGAGTGCATAGGTTTCTATATAATGCTACTGTTTTACTTGTGTTAGCAATGAACCAGAAAATTAAGATATAATGGTTGATGTGGATTAAAAATATTTATGTTACAATCAACCTGTCTAGGGTATGGATTCAGATGGAGTTATCAAAATCCAGATGCAGATAGGAAAACTGAAAATGTTAAAAAAAAAAAAAAAAGAAAGAAAGAAAGACAGTGTATAGCAGGGTTATTCCAATTAATATCACTACATAATAAAGCACACAAAAATTAGTGACATAATCACAAGAAGAATATGATAAGATAAATGGATAGTAGTTTATGTTTCTGTTATACTTCCATGAAGATACACAAAGCACACAAAAATTAATGACATAATCACAACTTATAGTCACAAATTAGTGACTTTTTATCATTTTATTATCTCATAGTTTTGCATGTCAGGATTTCAGCAAGGATTCATCTAGATTTCAGGCTCAGAAACTCTCTTGTTATTCAGATGGTGGCAGGGGCTGAAATGGGAGGGGTTGGGTGGAATAGACGGGTACAGGCTGGGCATTTCACTCTCTTCATGTTATCTTAGTTGTTTTCCATGGATTCTCTCCTTTTTGCTGTTTTGGGCTTCCTCAGAGCATAACCACTTTTTGTGAGTGAGATGACTTAACATCAAAGGTCAGCAAACTATAGCACAAATAGAATTGCCAGATAAAATAGGACAGTCGGTAAAATTTGAAATTCATATATACATGAATAACTTTTGTGTATAAATATGTTCTGGACAATATTTGGGACAAAATTACACATTAAAGAAAAATGTATTTGTTGTTTAACTGAAATTCAAATTTAACTGGGTGTCCTGTATTATTAGTTAGGAAATCTTGCAAACATGGTTCAAATCAGGATGGCCTTCTGTTTATGTAAACAAATTTTAAGGGGAACACAGCCAAGCCGAAACATTTAGGTATTGTCTATGGATGCTTTGGTGCTACAACAACAGAACTGGGTAGTTACAGCAGAGACCACATCTGACAAACACTGAAATGTTTCCTATCTGACCCTTTATGGAGCAAGTCTGCCAGCCCCTGTCTTGTAAGGCAGCTTTCCAGTAAGAAAGGTCAAAGCTACATCCACTTTCGTAAGCAAACCTGAGAAGTCTCATAGCTCATTTCTGGCATAGTCATAGGTTTCAAGGTGAGAAGAATTAAACTCCTTTTTCAAAAATGAAGGGAAAATTTTCAGAAAAACATATGAGATAGTAGATAAACTTTTACAGCCATCTCAGAAAATACAAAACTGTCAACAAGATTGTGACTTGTTTTCTAAAAGACAGCACTCTGAAAACAAATGAGGTAATTCAGAAACAAGAAAAGTGATTTTTATTTTAAAGTTTTCCACTATATAAAATTAAGATGTATAGATTAGAGGTGTTTTCCCCTAACAGTAAAATTCATTGAAAAGAAAAGCATATACAGTATTGCTTTTTTGTTTTGTTTTGTTTGTTTGAATTTTATTTTTTTATACAGCAGGTTCTTATCAGTTATTGATTTTATACATATTAGTGTATATACGTCAATCCCAATCTCCCAGTTTATCCCAACACCACTCCCCACCCCGCTTTCCACCTTGGTGTGCATACATTTGTTCTCTACATCTGTGTCTCTATTTCTGCCTTGCAAACCAGTTCATCTGTACCATTTTTCTAGATTCCACATATATGCATTAATATACGATATTTGTTTTTCTCTTTCTGACTTACTTCACTCTGCATGACAGTCTCTAGATCCATCCACGTCTCTACAAATGATGAAATTTCGTTCCTTTTTATGGCTGAGTAATATTCCATTGTATATATGTACCACGTCTTTATCCATTTGTCTGTCGATGGCCATTTAGGTTGCTTCTATGACCTGCCTATTGTAAATAGTGCTGCAATGAACATTGGGGTGCATGTGTCTTTTTGAATTATGGTTTTCTCTGGATATATGCCCAGTAGTAGGATTGCTAGGTCATATGGTAATTCTATTTTAAGTTATTTAAGGAACCTCCATACTGTACCCCATAGTGGCTGTATCAATTTACATTCCCACCAACAGTGCAAGAGGGTTCCCTTTTCTCCACACCCTCTCCAGCATTTGCTGTTTGTAGATTTTCTGATGATGGTCATTCTAACCAGTATGAGGTGATACCTCATTGGAGTTTTGATTTGCATTTCTCTAATAATTAGTGATGTTGAGCAGCTTTTCATGTGCCTCTTGGCCATCTGTATGTCTTCTTTGGAGAAATATCAATTTATGTCTTCTGCCCACTTTTTGATTGGGTTGTTTCTTTTTCTATTATTGAGCTGCATGAGCTGTGTATATATATTGGAGATTAAACTTTTGTTGATTCATTTGCAAATATTTTTTTCACTTCTGAGGGTTGTCTTTTCATATTGTTTATAGTTTCCTTTACTGTGCAAAAGCTTCATTAGGTCCCATTTGTTTATTTTTGTTTTTATTTCCAGTATTCCAGGAGATGGGTCAAAAAAGTTCTTGCTATGATTTATATCAAAGAGTATTCTTCCTATGTTTTCCTCTAGGAGTTTTATAGTGTCTGACCTTACATTTAGGTCTTTAATCCATTTTGAGTTTATTTTTGTGTATGGTGTTAGGGAGTGTTCTAATTTCATTCTTTTACATGTAGCTGTCCAGTTTTCCCAGTACCACTTATCAAAGAGGCTGTCTTTTCTACATTGTATATTCTTGCCTCCTTTATCAAAGATAAGCTAACCATATGTGTGTGGATTTATCTCTGGGCTTTCTATCCTGTTCCATTGATCTATATTTCTGTTTTTCTGCCAGTAACATGTTGTCTTGAGTATGGTAGCTTTGTAGTATAGTCTGAAGTCAGGGAGTCTGATTCCTCCAGCTCCATTTTTCTCCCTCAAGATTGCTTAGGCTATTCAGGGTCTTTTGTGTCTCCATACAAATTTTAAGAGTTCTTGTTCTAGTTCTGTAAAAAATGTCATTGGTAATTTGATAGGGATTGCATTGAATCTGTAGATTGCTTTGGGTTGTATAGTCATTTTCACAATATTGATTCTTCCAATCCAAGAACATGGTATATCTCTCCATCTGGTTGTGTCATCTTTGATTTCTTTCATCAGTGTCTTATAGTTTTCTGAGTACAGGTCTTTTACCTTCTTAGGTAGGTTTACTCCTATGTATTTTCTTTTTCTTGCAGTGGTGAATGAGATTGTTTCCTTAATTTCTCTTTCTGATCTTTCACTGTTAGTGTATAGGAGTGCAAGAAATTTCTGTGCATTAATTTTGTATCCTGCAACTTTACCAAATTCATTAATTAGCTCTTGTAGTTTTCTGGTGCCATCTTTAGGATTTTCTATGTATAGTATCATGTCATCTGCAAACAGTGACTGTTTTATTTCTTCTTTTCCAATCTGCATTCCCTTTATTTCTTTTTCTTCTCTGATTGCTGTAACTAGGACTTCGAAAACTATGTTGAATAATGGTTGTGAGAGTGGACGTGCTTGTGTTGTTCCTGATATTAGAGGAAATGCTTTCAGTTTTTCACCATTGAGAATGATGTTTGCTGTGGGTTTGTCATATATGGCCTTTATTTTGTTGAGGTAGGTTCCCTCTATGCCCACTTTCTGGAGAGTTTTTATCATAAATGTGTGTTAAATTTTGTCAAAAGCTTTTTTTTGAAGAGTTTGAGAAGGATGGGTGTTAGCTCTTCTCTAAATGTGTGATAGAATTCACTTGGGAAGCCATCTGGTCCTGGACTTTTGTTTGCTGGAAGATTTTTAATCACAATTTCAATTTCATTAGTTGTGATAGATCTGTTCATATTTTCTGTTTCTTCCTGGTACAGTCTTGGAAGGTTATACCTTTCTAAGAATTTGTCCATTTCTTCCAGGTTGTCCATTTATTGGCACAGAGTTGCTTGTAGTAGTCGCTTATGATGCTTTGCATTTCTGCAGTGTCCGTTGTAATTTCTCCTTTTTCATTTCTAATTTTACTGATTTGAGTCCTCTCCCTCTTTTGCTTGATGAGTCTGGCTAATGGTTTATCAATTTTATTTATCTCCTCAAAGAACAGCTTTTAATTTTATTGATCTTTGCTTTTGTTTTCTTTGTTTCTATTTCATTTATTTCTTCTCTGATCTTTATGATTTCTTTCCTTCTACTAATTTTGGGATTTGTTTGTTCTTCTTTCTCTAGTTCCTTTGGGTGTGAGTTTAGATTGTTTATTTGAGATTTTTATTGTTTCTTGAGGTAGGATTGTATTGCTATAAACTTCCCTCTTAGGACTGCTTTTGCTGCATCCCATTGGTTTTGGATCATCATGTTTTCATTGTCATTTGTCTCTAGGTACTTTCTGATTTCCTCTTTGATTTCTTCAGCGATCTCTTGGTTATTTAGTAATGTATTTTTTAGCCTCCATGTGTTTATGTTTTTTACGCTTTTTTCTCTGTAATTTATTTCTAATCTCATAGCGTTGTGGTTGGAAAAATTGCTTGATATGATTTCAATTTTCTTAAATTTACTGAGGCTTGATATGTGACCCAAGACATGACCTATCCTGGAGAATGTTCCGTGTGCACTTAAGAAGAAAGTGTAATCTGCTGTTTTCGGATGGAATGTCCTATAACTATCAATTAAATCTATCTTTCGTATTGTGTCATTTAAAGCTTGTGTTTCCTTATTAATTTTCTGTCTGGATGATCTGTCCATTGGTGTAAGTGAGGTGTTAAATTCTCCCACTATTATTGTGTTACTGTTGATTTCCTCTTTTATAGCTGTTAGCATTTGCCTTATGTATTGAGATGCTCCTATGTTGGGTGCATATATATTTATAATTGTTATATCTTGTTCTTGGGTTGATCCTTTGATCATTATGTAGTGTCCTTCCTTGTCTCTTGTATCATTCTTTCAAGTCTATTTTATGTGATGTGAATATTGCTACTCCAGATTTCTTTTGATTTCCATTTGCATGGAATATCTTTTTCCATCCCCTCACTTTCAGTCTGTATGTGTCCCAAGGTCTGAAATGGGTCTCCTGTAGACAGTATGTATATAGGTCTTGTTTTTGTATCCATTCAGTGAGCCTGTGAATTTTTTTTTTTTTTTTTGTGGTACGCGGGCCTCTCACCGTGGTGGCCTCTCCCATTGCGGAGCACAGGCTCCGGATGCGCCGGCTCAGCGGCCATGGCTCACGGGCCCAGCTGCTCCGCAGCATGTGGGATCTTCCCGGACCGGGGCACGAACCCGTGTGCCCTGCATTGGCAGGCGGACTCTCAACCACTGTGCCACCAGGGAAGCCCAAGCCTGTGTCTTTTGATTGGAACATTTAATCCATTCACGTTTAAGGTAATTATTGAAATGTATATTCCCATTACCATTTTCTTAATTGTTTTGGGTTTGTTTTTGTAGGTCCCTTTCTTCTCTTGTGTTTCCTACTTAGAGAAGTTACTTTAGTGTTTGTTGTCAGGCTGGTTTGGTGGTGCTGCATTCTCTTAGCTTTTGCTTATCTGTAAAGCTTTTGATTTCTCCTTTGAATCTGAATGAGATCCTTGCCGGGTAGAGTAATCTTGGTTGTAGGTTCTTCCCTTTCATCACTTTAAACGTATCATGCCACTCCCTTCTGGGCTATAGAGTTTCTGCTGAGAAATCAGCTATTAACCTTTTGGGAGTTCCCTTGTATGTTATTTGTCATTTTTCCCTTGTTGCTTATAATAATTTTTCTTTGTCTTTAATTTTAGTCAATTTGATTACTGTGTGTCTCAATGTGTTTCTCCTTAGGTTTATCCTGCCTGGGACTCTCTGTGCCACCAGGACTTGGGTGTCTATTTCTTTTCCCATGTTCGGGAAATATTCGACTATAATCTCTTCAGATATTTTCTTGGGTCCTTTCTCTTTCTCTTTTCCTTCTGGGACCACTATAATGTGAATGTTGGTGTGTTTAATGTTGTAACAGAGGTCTCTTAGGCTGTCTTCATTTCTTTTTATTGTTTTTTCTTTATTCTGTTCTGTGGCAGTGAATTCCACCATTCTGTCTTCCAGGTAACTTATCCATTCTTCTGCCTCAGTTATACTGCTATTGACTCCTTCTGGTGTAGTTTTCATTTCAGTTATTGTATTGTTCATCTCTGTTTGTTTGTTCTTTAATTCTTCTCGGTCTTTGTTAGATATTTCTTGCATCATCTTGATCTTTGCCTCCATTCTTTTTCCGTGGTCCTGGATCATTTTCACTATCATTATTCTGAATTCTTTTTCTGGAAGGTTGCCTATCTCCACTTCATTTAGTTGTTTTTCTGGGTTTTATCTTGTTCCTTCATCTGTTACATAGTCCTCTGCCTTTTCATTTTGTCTGTCTTTCTGTGAATGTGGTTTTCGTTCCACAGGCTGCAGGATTGTAGTTCTTCTTGTTTCTGCTTTCTGCCCTCTGGTGGATGAGGCTATCTAAGAGGCTTGTGCAAGCTTCCTGATGGGAGGGACTGGTGGTGGGTACAGCTGGGTGTTGCTCTGGTGGGCAGAGCTCAGTAAAACTTTAATCCACTTGTTTGCTGATGGGTGGGGCTGAGTTCCCTCCCTGTTGGTTGTTTGGCCTGAGGCAACCCAGCACTGGAGCTTACAGGCTCTCTGGTGGGGCTAATGGCAGACTCTGGGAGGGCTTACGCCAAGGAGTACTTCCTAGAACTTCTGCTGCCAGTGTCCTTGTCCCCATGGTGAGTCACAGCCACCCCCCACCTCTGCAGGAGACCCTCCAACACTAGCAGGTGTGACTGGTTCAGTCTTCTATGGGGTCACTGCTCCTTCCCCCTGGGTCCTGATGCACACACTACCTTGTGTGTGCCATCCAAGAGTGGAGTCTCTGTTTCCCCCAGTCCTGTCAAAGTCCTGCAGTCAAATCCCAGTAGGCTTGAAAGTATGATTCTCTGGGAATTCCTCCTCCTGTTGCTGGACCCCCAGGTTCGGAAGCCTGACGTGGGGTTCAGAACCTTCACTCCAGTGTGTGGACTTCTGTGGTATAATTGTTCTCCAGTTTGTGAGTCACCCACCCAGTGGTTACGGGATTTGATTTTATTGTGTTTGCTCCCCTCCTTTGTCTTTGGATGTAGGCTATCTTTTTTGGTGAGTCCCAGTGTCTTCCTGTTGATGATTGTTCAGCAGTTACTTGTGATTCCAGTGCTCTCGCAAGAGGGTGTGAGCACACGTGTTTCTACTCCACCATCTTGAACCAATCTCTCAGTATTGCTTTTTAAATAGAGCCTCAACTTAAATTCACTTTTAATTTATGTTTCCACCATATACCAAACAGGCTAAAATTCTTCTTAAAGTTAAATTTCTAATACAGAAAATGTCAAAATGTATATAAGATGATACAAAATGTAAAACTAGTCTAGTCAACTAATTAAATTGACAGCTGTCCTTTGATTGTCAATTTTGCATTCTCAGGCAATGTTGCTTGAAGAGTAGAGATGGGAGAGACACCCACAATCTTAGTAAAATTGTCAACTTTTTGTTAATACATGTTTTCTGATATTTCTAATTTGCCCAATTAAGGAATATTAATCATATTGTAATGTACCAAATAACTTAGTCTGGGCTTAATTCAGAGTGTGTAAAATCAACTTTAAAAGGTATTTTTTTCTTTCCTTTATATATTTTTCTAAAATATTATGTTTATAAATTGACCTTCCTTAAATCAGTTTTATGTCTTAATAAACTAACAATACATGGATTTGCAGAAAGTACTAAAAAGCAGATTAAAAAATTGAGTTGGTTTCTAACATCAATGAAAATGTTAACTCTTAACATTTTAAATCAGATAACTTTGTTTCCATATCAATATTTAATGCTTTGACTTATTCCACATGATTCTTTACTGTTTGTAATTTTTATTTAAACTCTGAACACTGTGTATCTAAGATAAATATTCACATGAAGTATATAAAATAATCTCATTTTAGTATCGTTTACTAAATAGATGCACCAAAAACAGGTTAAGAACTGTCATACCACTGAAATAATACAGAATTTGCTGTATGTATTTCTGGATCATGTGATTAATAGCAAAAATTCTAAATAATTCATGCTCAATTTTAAATATGAAGCCTATCTGCAGAACACATAATGCAAATTATTTACCAAACCAAAAAAACAAAGAAAAGTGTTATAAAAATTAGTAATGAATATAGTAAGGAAAACAATTTGGGGTGATATAATTTGTAACTGGTAGTAATATTGATTAACAATAGAGAAAAAGAAAATGCTAAAATTCAGATGTATGTAATTAACATTTTGATTCCTCAAAGTAACTGACCAACTAATTATATGGAAAATGATTTATTATCTTAGCATATTCATCTGTATTGTGTGCTGTCATTATGATTCACACATCACAATTGATTCACACATCCATATTTAGGATGGAATACTGCAAGACTGTAGTAAAGATTTTAGTGTCAATATCAATTACTCAACAAGTGCATATTAGTAACATATCTTTTAGAAATGTCATTGAAATTCAAACCCTGAGTTATTTTCTAAATATCTAAACTTTTAAGTTATATATATATATTTTTTTTACTTAATTCTAGGAAATACAGAAGTTTATAATCACAGTTTTCTTCTTTTTTTCTATTTTAGGCCATTTAGAAATAAGTGCCACATATATTCATAAGATAATCTTACTGATCTTAGATTATGTGATAATAATAGCTAACTACCATTTATTCTGTACTGGTAACATGTTCATCAATTTACATGTCCTTAGAATATCTGTATAATATGGATAATATTACAAAAGTCATTTCTACAGAAGGAGAAACTAAGTCTTATCCATTGTGACACAGTTAGCAAGTGATAAATCTATTATTTGAATTCTTGCAATTTGGCTCCAAATCCTTGACTTCTCATTACCTCTTAGCATTTATCAAATATTGAGTTAGTATTAAGAACACAAACAAAAAAAACTAAGTCCTTGACCTCACAAACTTTCTTCACAGTCTAGTGTTAGAAGTAACAGTAGTGAATAAATGATATGATAAATAGAATAATGAACAAAATCATATGAGATTGCAAAGAGGAAAAGCATCAGTATCACTCCAACAGGTAGTAAGAAATGTTATCATAGACAGAAGAAATGACATGTACAAAGTCATAGAAGTATTAATTTTGATTGACCCTACACCTTTCCCCATTTGCATCGTAATTAGTTGAGTACACCTTCTAGCAATCTGAGGTCATGTTTGTTGTAGCATGTGTAAAGCAATATTTTAATTATGCATTTCCCTGTCATTTTCAACTACTAAATTGTTAAATTCCAGAAACCAGGTTCTATATCTTAGTTTTCATTTAATCTCTAACTTATAATTTAGTGCTTGGCTGTAGTAGAGGTGCTCAAGAAATGCTTGTGGAGTAAGTGGAAGAATTAACAATGGAGACTGACACATTTAAGATGCTTAATTGGTATAATTGCTATATTAAAATTTAATACTACTCAATTTTTTGTTAATAAATTTATTTACTTTTGGCTACATTGGGTCTTCATTGCTGCGCGAGGGCTTTCTCTAGTTGCGACGAGCGGAGGCTGCTCTTCGTTGTGGTGCGTGGGCTTCTCATTGCGGTGGCTTCTCTTGTTGCAGAGCACAAGCTCTAAGCATGTGGGTTTCAGTAGTTGTGGTGTGCAGGCTCAGTTGTAGTGGCTCATGGGCTCTATAAATTTATTTATTTATTTTTATTTTTGGCTGCGTTGGGTCTTCGTTGCTGCACGCGGGCTTTCTCTAGCTGTGACGAGCAGGGGTTACTCTTCATTGTGGTGCTTGGGCTTCTCGTTGCAGTGGCTTCTCTTGTCATGGAGCATGGGCTCTAGGTGCGCAGGCTTAGGTAGTTGTGGCATGCGGGCTCAGCATTTGTGGCTCGCGGGCTCTAGAGCACAGCCTCAGTAGTTGTGATACATGGGCTTAGTTGCTCTGCAGTATGTGGGATCTTCCCAGACCAGGGATCGAACCCATGTCCCCTTCATTGTCAGGCGGATTCTTAACCACTGTGCCACCGGGGAAGTGCCAATACTCAATTATTAAGGTAAGAAGAGAAACATTTACATAATTAGGATTCAATTACATCAGTTAGATATAAAGTATCTTGAGAGCACACAAAATTATAAAGTGCTTTTCTAAATTTGACAAGAAGGAAATGAAGGTAGAATCACCATTATATTGCATTCCAACTCTATACAGGGTAGAGTTTCTTAACTTTCCTTGGTCTATAAATCCACTTTTCAAACTGTTGATTCATTCGCAGTAATATTTTAAAATATATAAAATGCATACGATTACAAAGGAAACAAATTATGTTGCAATATAGTTATAAATTTGTCAAATAAACTTGTTATATTTTATTATAAATTCATCCTTATTAATTCATTAAATAACAAGATCTTGTAGCTGGCCTAATAATTATTATACTTATAAAATACTAATGAGTGTAAATGATATTTTGAGATATCTACAAATACTTTCCCCTTCATCATGGAAAGAAAAATACACAAAACAGACAAACAAAAGAAACAATAAAAAGAAAAGAAAAACTCTTGCTTATATATCATCTAGGAAACTTGGTTTTACCAAAAATCCATGACCTTGTCAATACTGCCTATCAGCTAGCAGCAGTAATTAAGTTAGGTGGGACAAATGTGTTCCAGAAGATTGCAAAAGTGACCCCAATTCTTCATCAGTCCCCTTGCCATATGGCTTTGAAGTCCCCTCCCACTCTAATAATTGCTTTGAGCATGTGACTTGCTTTGCCAAGGGATTTTTACCAATGTGATACAAATAAAGGCTTATAAAAGCACATGTACAATTGAACTTGCTCTTTGTAGCTCTGCCAGTGTCATAAGAACATTCCCAGGTTAGCCTGCTAGCAGATGAGATATATGGGCTAGCAATAACTTGCTTCAGTAGTCCCAACTAGTGCCATCCTAAATCAGCAGACAGCTGGCCAAATCCCTATGTGTAAACTTAACCAGCCAAGGTCAGCAAAGCTGTTTTGCTGACTTCTAGATGACCTCAGAAGTGTGAGTTATAAACACTATTGCCATATGCCAGCATCGTTTTGCACACTTTCATTTAATGTCTCTCAAATTGAGAGATAGAATAAAATAGTTGCTTTAAAAAATATACATGTATATATATACATGTATATATATATATATACACACATGAGAACTTTCACATCTCCTATTTTTCATGAAATCTTATTTTGCATATAGTGATTAACAATTAGTGAAGTCAATTCTGCACAATGTAAGAATTTAAAAATGTACATTTCCTAATAAATTATAAAATCACTTTCACAATGAAACATATTTTAGGATTCGTATGAGATTATGATGAACAAGGACAATTTGTTTGAACATCTGCCGTGAACTTGATTAATCCCTATGTTGACTAAAAAAAAAAAAAAAGTTCACAACATGAAAGCTGTGAGTAAAGTTTTATTTGTAGCCTGGGAGACAGCATCTCTGATAGCACTGAGGTACTGGCTCCACAGAGGTAGGGGGAGAGATCAGAACAAAATATGATTTTGGTGAAGGGGGGTATGTGCAGTCAAGACTAGCAGAGGCTTTCTGCTTGTCATGAGGAGCAGATGTCACCATTAATGATTTTAGTGCTTTTCTAGATATAAAAAGATGCAAGAATTTGGGCTCATAAAATCTTCTCCTGAAAATATCTAACTACCTGAAGTTGTGTTCTGCCGGTTTTTCCCAGAGCACGGAGTGGCTCATTCCTGTTCTCCACCCTGAACTCCTTTCAGGGTGTGTTGAAGGTTAGCAGTTACAGTGGCTAGAGACTTAATCCTTATAGAGGCAGATGGCAATTGCTAATTTTTAGTTGGCACCTACTTTGAGGCAAGTATTGATATAAGACTGTACATTGAAAAATAGTGTATAGCAAAAAAGAAAACCTGAGTAGTAAAAAGCCACTCATTTTCAAGAAGTTAAACATTTACAAAAGTTACAAATAACATGTAAACACCATGTGAGTCTAACTTACATTAACTCACCTATTACACTACTCACTAAGAAATAATTTCCCTTAATGTCCACAATTTACAATTATGCCTAACCAATAGTTATGTAAATGCACTGCAAATGTCTTACTTGATATTTAATTAACAACATCAAAAGCAGATTTCTACATATTTTAATTTAGTCCAACATTTTAATTTATTTTAGAAAGAAAGCCATTTAGCTATAGCAAATAAAATGCAGTGCACGCTAAGTGTGTTTGTTCTACATTTTCTAACAAGTTTGTCTTTCATCACAACACCTGGGCACTCTGCAAAAAGGGAACATGATTAAAATAGAATTGTACCCAGTGGCCCAAAGAGAAGAAGCCAATCTGTCAAAAATGAAATAAAAATTCAAAAGAATAAATTGAAGTTAAGGATAAAAAATTAAAAAGTTGGTATTATGTAAAAGAAACCCATGAGAATAACCAATAGTTGGAATGCTGAGCTATTTCATCTACAAAAGAACTCTGGAGAAAAACAATGGCTAAACTTTTCTCCTAGTCAGAGAGAACAACTAAAATAGTTTTAATATTAAACATAGTTAAATTACTAAAATTGTATTGTTTTTCATTCTTTTAAGCAAGTATTGCTCATCAAAGCCTCGATTCATATAGCTTTATTATGAAGATAAAGTTGAAACTACAATGAGGCATTTGAGTAAATCAGCAACCAAGTTCCTTTTAATCTGGTTTCATTCATTCCATAATTCCATAAATATTTCTTGAGCACCTATTGTTTTCCAGGCACTGCTCTGGTTGCTGGGGACAGGACAGTCAATAAAAGTGACAACATGTTTACCACATGAGGCACATTATTCAGTGAGAAGATTTAGAAAATAGTATAATAAGCAGAATAAGAAACAAATATTTTGTAGTTAAGAATAAATACCCTAGAAAAAATAAACAAGACTGAAGGCATAGAATGTAGAGGATTATAATTTTATTAGGAATGACCAGTGTGATGAAGTAAAATTTGGGTTGAGACTAAAGGATATAAAAGAGGAAGTAGTGCCATACTTGGGTGTTATGGGTTGAATTGTGTCCCCCACAAAGATATGTAGAAACTCTAACTCCCTGGTACCTGTGAATGTGACCTTATTTAGAAATAAGGTCTTTGCAGATGTGACCAAATGAAGATGAAGTCATTAGGATGGGCCTTAATCTAATATGACTGGTATCCTTTTGAGAAGAGAAGGCAGAGACACAGGAAATAAGAATGTCATGCCTTGTGACAACAAAGGCAGATATTGAAGTGCTGCAGCTCCAAGCCAAGGAACTCCAAGCATTGCTGACAAACTACCAGAAGCTAGGAAAAGGCAAGGAAGGATGCTTCTTTACAGGTTTCAGGGAGAGCCTGGACTTGCTGACACTGTGATTTTGGACTTTTAACATCCAGAACTGTGAGACAATACATTTCTGTTGTGATTAGGCCATCCAGTTTGTGGTACTTTATTACACTGGCCCCCAGAAACTAATATATTGGGAGAAGATAATTACAGATTAAAGAAACAAGTGTGAAGGACAAGTTATAAATATTCCAGCATAAAGAAGATGAGTGAAACTAAGGTGGCAAAGGATAAAAAGAGGTGATAAATGGAGATCACTAATTCAATCAATTTCTCTAGTAATCAAAAAGTTACTCTGTAATTAAAAAATAATCAATTTAGGAAAAAATAAAACTGTACTTTAAGAAAGCCATATGCCTGTCTCTGAATTTGAATGTTTCAATTATTAAATGTGATAATGAAAGAGAACAACTAGAAATCTTTTTTAAAACCAAAAAAAAAAGAAAATGATTAAAAGACATTACAAAATATTTTTCAGTGAAATTAAATAAACAAAAATATTAGAGATGACAAAATAATTATACCTTTTATTAATGAAAATTATAAAATGAAAAAACAAAACACATCCACTTGAGGTAGGCGTAGTGCTTAACAATACTCAGTTTTCCTTAGTTTCCTGGGCACATGGCAAATCTACATTCGTCCAAGGCTTAAGCAAGTGACCTAAGCAAGGTAAAATAAAATCAATCATTACAACTTTTTATCTAAACCATGGGATGAAATTTGTCCCTTTCTTTTCCTAGAAGAGCTCTAGGAAAAAAATAAACTCCCATTGACTTTAATGTATTACTTAACTTCGTTTCCTGCTTTACTTTCCTCATTAGCACTTATACTTACATGTTTTATGTTTTTACTTCTCTGTTCACTAAAATGTAAGTGCATGAGGGGAGGAATTTTATTCATTTTGTCATTTTTGTACCATCTATTGCCAGAAGAAATTCTCCACTAGTGCTAGTAAGAGAGTCTCAAAAAATGTGTATTAAAAAGAATGCATGATATAGCCTGTATTGTGTGTGTGCATGTACTAGCATATATATGAGGGGATAAATCTATTTTAATGTTAAAAATGTGCAGGAAATAATAGTATTTCCCTTAGATATTATATATCCTTGGATATTGTTACTCACAGAAATCATTATACCCATTCCCTTCTTCCAGGGGGGAAATGAATCTACAAAAGATTGCATTAAAATTTCATTTATTGGGCTTCCCTGGTGGCACAGTGGTTGAGAGTCCGCCTGCCGATGCAGGGAACATGGGTTCGTTACCCCGGTCCGGGAAGATCCCACATGCCGCGGAGTGGCTGGGCCCATGAGCCATGGCCGCTGGGCCTGAGCGTCTGGAGCCTGTGCTCCGCAGCAGGAGAGGCCACAACAGTGAGAGGCCCGCGTACTGCAAAACAAAACAAAACAAAACAAAAATTGCATTTATTATGAGAACTTATGTTACTACCTTATTGCAAAAGTTGTTAGTCATAATATTTTGGAAATTTCTCTGGAATTAGATTAAATGAAACGTTCCAAAATTTTTATGTGTACAGGTTAGGAAGTGTCATTGCATATGCTGTTAGGAGTGGTGACACTGATGGGTTAATAGGAGTCATAAGGATAAATGAATATTGAATATTTATAGGCTATAAAGCTCTTCATATCTATCTTTCTATGCACTCCTTATACTAGAACTCCATTAACAGCTTAGAATTATCTTTCAATCTTTTGCAATTTATTTACTTGTCAGTAAATAGCTATTCTTCCACAATTTCCTGTTACTCTTTTTGTAATGGACTGGTAAAGTTTAAAAAACATAAAGCTTTAGGGAAATCATTGATGAGAAGGATTTTTATTAAGAATAAGAAATTCCAGCAGCAATCTTTAAATGGATTTAAAAGATTATTAGTTTTGTAACAGTAATTCAAAATAATATAGGCAAATGAATGTTTTACCAAAATTTTATTAATTATTTGGACAATATACTTTCCTGTATATGTCTGTTTCTTGAATATAGTTTAGCTATCTCTTGAAGTTTCTGGACTGTATCTTATACTTTATAAAAATTAAAAATTGATTTAGAAAATTTAAATTATTAAGTTTGTCATACATCTTAGTATTACTTAAAAGCTAGAAGGGGAGATGTTATATGATTTCTATGTTGAGAAAAAACTCAGATTTGCAAACATGTGAAAGATCTTAAAGGAGTACTCAAAATAGATTCTATGGTAAAGTATTCAGCTAAACTTATCTCCTAAGGGCCCCGGCTTCAAATATCATCACATTGAAGATTAGGGCCTCAACATAAGAATTTGGGGGAAACATAAACATTCTGTTCAAAGCATTAGATCAGCTCGATTTTTTCCCCACACTGTAGAGTAGGCTGTGTTATTAATTTGTTATGTTTGATTATTTTGTCACTGTTTTCATTCTGTTCTGGGGTATCCAATATTCTGGTTGATTTTTTTTTCCACTGCGTTCAGAAAAGTTCACTCTGTATGGGTTTTGGAAAATAAATGAAGTCAGTTATCCATCACCTAGTTACTATACTTCATCACTCTAAGAAAAACCCTGGATGGCCTCTTTGTAGTCAACAACTCTTCACGTTCAGACCCCTGGCATCCATGGATGTGTTTTCTGACCATACAATATTGACTTCTATAATATCATGCAAATAGAATTATTCACTATGTAGTGTTTTGAGCCTGGTGTGCTTCACTTAACAAAATGCACTTAAGTTTCATCCATGTTTTTGTATGAACCATGTAGCTTGCTCCATTATCAACGGATAATGTTTCATTTTATGAAATACAAGTTCTAGTTTTATTATCCATTCAAGGTCATCTATATAAGGGTACCTTGGTTGCTTCCAGTTTTTGATGATTAGGAATAAAGCTCCTATAAGCATTCACATGCAGGTTTTTGTGTGGATATAAATTTTTAAATGTTTTTGATCAATACATAACAGCAAGATAGCTGAGTTTGGTAAGCATATATGCAGAAGTGAATTAACTCAGCGGACTTGAGTTGCTCAAACTTTGTACATTTCCAGTAAGGGCCTGTTTTTATAACCATCACTTGCCCTGCCACTGTGAGAGGCTGGCAGTCCCTTTATTACTGCATCTCCCAGGAGCTTCTCACTATCACTCTAGCCTACTCTCAGCCTCCAGCAATTTCTCATAATTTCTAATTTAATAAACTTACCAATTTATATGAAGTCTGACAGTCTTCTGTCCAGGAGAGCAAATTCTTAGGTCGAATGTATGCCTGCCAGTATCTGTCTCTCTCCAAATTTTGGGGGGACTGTCCTATGAAATCATTCTGATGGACTTCACAAAAACGTCATCTGATACTTGTCTAATTTTTTTTTGTAAGGATGGGAACTTTTTTCTTTTCTTTTTTTCCTCATGTCTTTGCAGAAACCAGAAGCCTTTTTCTCTTTGCTTTTGATCATCTCTACCTGCCTCTCTGCAATGATTACAGATAGAACCCTCAAACAATAGCCTTCTCTCAAGAAAAGGGGTGATAAATTAAGTGATATGATAAAAATTGGAATATGGTTACTCACATAGTAGAACTTGACTTGTAAAGCACATGAAAGATATTTTGGGATGATGAAAATTGTCAATATCTTGTTTGGATGTTGATTACATAGAATGTGCCTATCTGCCAGTACACTCAAGATTTGTGTACTTTTGTAAATTATGTAAATTAAAAATAATTTAAAAATAAACATAGAAGTAATTCTATTTTGTGATCGTTATCTGGCATTTTGTATTTCTGTTATAATATTCACTATGCTGAATTATGCAGAAACAGCTTTATAAAAGTAAGTCTTGATTCGCAGATGGCAGCTTTGTGTGAAGAACTTGGCATTTCCTTTTCTTCCCCAACCCCAAACCTGAGGTACAAAGCTTGGAGAGCAGAACATGGGTTGGTTTCTGCCCCTGCTACCCACCAGGACAGGGCACAAACTGCTCAATGGATGCAGCTTCCCTGATCTAAAGATTGGGAGGAGTACAGTAACTTGGAAAATCTAACATTAAGAATAACAGACAAGATAGCAAAGTGATACATACCACACCCAGTCTTCAGAACCCTTCTCTTTTAAATACATCAGTAATGTTAAGTATTTTTATATTATTTGGTGTAAATTATTATTCTTATGATGAAAGGAATTCTGAAGCTGTTTCAGAGACTGAAAATGAGAAAATTCTGATTGCACCCATGGTAAGTGGAGATGTCTCCCTTTGCTACACTGTTGCCACCATATACTATAGTGCAGTGGCAATGATATACTATAGTATGTAAATTTCAACATATTTTTCTCTGTATTTAAAACTAGTACCTATGTCCTGGACAGTTTCCTGTGTTTTCATTTAAAATACATTTGAAAAGGGATATAGGCACATGGCCAAAAATTACCTATGAATTTGAATGCCCCCTTTCATTGATATAAATTCTTCTGTGTCCTTGCCGTGTTACTGTTCATGAAGGTAAATATAGAAATAAATCCTTATCTTCACTGATTTTCAATGTAAATGGTAGGACACTTGACACTCTGTTTCGTTCATAGTTTTTAGACTAACAGTTTACCTTGGAGAAAATTCAGATTCTTCCATAGTGTTTCCTCATTCTTTTTCTTTCTTGGTGCACATTATTACATTTGTGGATATACCATGATTCATTTTACCAGTTCTCCATAGCTGGTTATTTGGGTTGCTGACAATATTTTGCTGTTTCAAACAAAGCTAAAATTAATAAACTAGTTCATATATCATTTCACATCTGTAAGAATACCCATAAGATAAATCCCCAGACATAAAATCACTGGGAGAAACTACACATACACATGTAATTTTGATATATACTGCCAATTTCCCCTCCAGGAAGTTTGTGCCAGTGTACACTCAGCAGTAATATATCAGACTTATTGTTTCCTTAGTCTCACAAAAAGAGTGTGTTATGAGCATTGGATTTTGTCAGGTGGACAGATGGAATATTGTATGACAGAGTAGTTTGCTTTTTTATTAAGGTAGAATTTACATATTGTAAAATAAATCTTAAGTGTACAGCTTGTTGACTTTTTACATATGTATGTATGAATTTTTACATATGTCCACCTTGTGAGCACCACCCCTGTCAAGATATAAAGCATTCTCAGCATCCTAGAAAGCTCTCTGATTCTACCATCCAGGCAGTATATCCCTAAGGATAACCACTATTCTGACTTCTACGATCAAAGATTATTTTTTCACGTTTTGTATATAATATAAATGGAATATAATAGCATTAGTGTTATGGTGTAACTGGCTTTTCCGCTCAATATTATGTCTGTGACATTTATTCGTTATATTGTGTATGCACATTTTTCATTCATTTTTACTGCTGGAGTATCCCATTGTATGAATGTCACAATTTATGTATCTATTTTGTGAATAAATAATGCTTGAATTGGTTCCCATTCTTTGCTACTAAACAGTAATCTCCTAGCCATGCTTTATATATATCCCACAAAATTAAATATGTTGATTTTCATAATTATTCCACCGAAAATGTTTTCTCACTTATGTTTGATTTCTTCTTTAACCCATGGACTGTATGGATTTGTGTAGCTCAGTTTCCAAACATTTGGAGATTTTCCACGTAGCTTTCTAATGTCGCATTTTAGTTTGATTCCATCTATTAAGAGAACATATACAAATGATTTCAATGTTTTGATATTGGTTGCTACATAGTTTATAAAGGAACATGTTAATTTGAACACGCACTTGGAAAGATTATATTTTACAGAGGTTGGATATGATGTTCCACATATCTCAAATACATCAACACTTAACCATGTTATTTAAATTTCTGTGTTATTAATGATTTCATTGTTTGCTTGTTTTACCGATTTTTGAGAGAGGTCTGTTAAATTCTGATTGTGGATTTTTCTGCCTCAGGATTTAGTTCTGTCAAATCTTCATTTTTTGGGAGGGGGAGGGGGAATGCTCTTATTAAGTATGTACAATTTAGGCTTGTTACATCTTTTTGTAGTAGTAATATTTTAAATCATAATAATATGTCTCTTTATCATGTACTCATTTATGTGGTAATTTGGAAATGAGTGGAGTCTATACGACTAAAGATAAAAGGAATTGTACATAACAATTAGAGTATAGTTGATAAAATTGTCTCCCACATGAATATGAGTTAACAATTCTGGAACAATTATATGTGAATTCTTGAATTGAACAACTAAGTAAATTAATAGTGCATAGTTTAGCCAGGATTCTCACTGCTGGACTAGGATGAGTTAAAGATAAGTAAGCGGAGGAGGCTAAACTTATCTGTATGGTAATGGATTAGAGTTGGTGAATCAGTATGAACTCATGTTTTGCTTAATATAGATACAGATGGCTACACAGAAAAATATTTATAGATGTATGTGCATATACAGGGTAGTATACACACATATATTTCTTCATCCCCAATAAAGGAAATCAGGGTTCCTTGGAGAAATGGCTGATTCTAGGACTAGGGCTGGAAATACATAAGATGAACCTGGCACTTCTTGTAGTGCCAAAAATTAAATTAAATTAAAAATTAAAAAAGAGGCAATACTCAAAGAAATCTACAAGGGACACAGGAGCCAAATGAAAGCCATTCCAATGGCCAAAGCTAGAATAATTTAAACAACAAAATAAGTATTAGTAGTACCTCAGCCAGGTGATTAAGAATTAGCACCAACAGTGATGACATGTTGATAATGTATTCCCTTGATATGATGTAATGACCATGACACTTAACCTCTACAAATATTAGATAAATCCTAATTGAGGGACACTTTATAAAATACTTGATCAGTACATTTCAAACTGTCAAAATCATCAAAAAAATCTGAGAAATTAGGCACCAAGAGGAGGCTAAGGAGGCAAGACTACTAAATACAATGTGGTGCTATGGTTGATATCCTGGAATGAAAAAGGGAAAAAGTAAGATCTTCATATATTTGAATAAGTATGGGCTTTGGTTAATACTACTGTATCAATCTTGGTTCATAAAATGTGACAAATGTAACACACCAATGTAGATTTTTGTTTGTTTGTTTGTTTTTGCGGTATGCGGGCCTCTCACTGTTGTGGCCTCTCCCCTCGTTGTGTAGCACAGGCTCCGGACGCACAGGCTCAGCGGCCATGGCTCACGGGCCCAGCCACTCCGCGGCATGTGGGATCTTCCCAGACCAGGGCACGAACCCGTGTCCCCTGCATCGGCAGGCGGATTCTCAACCACTGCGCCACCAGGGAAGCCCACCAATGTAGATTTTAGCAATAGGAGAAACTGGGTGCTGTAACACAGTAGGAACTCTCTGTATCATCTGCAACTTTTCTGTTAACATAAATCTATTCTAAAGTGAAAGTTTATTTAAAACAAAACAGGAAAAAAGTATCTTGCCAGTTGATGGCAAAAGTGTCAAATAATTTGTAGCCATTTTAACCCATCACATGTTAAACCTAATGCTATGTTTTGATCCTGGACTCTAAAGTCAAATGAAAAAAAAAAAAAAAAATCTAACTAAAGCAAAGAGGAGACACTAGGTATACAGGTCATTTAGATTGTTTAGATCATCCTGAAGCAGATTTCAGTGTACATTCCACTGTCACTTATTTTTCATAAGTCACAGAGTTCCCCTTATTAACAAATGGAAAAACAATAGTATCAATGGAAATAAATCAATAAATGCTGATGAATAAAGTCAGTTTAATACCCAAAGTCTCATGTTGATGAAAACAGCAAAGTTAAATTCTTTCCTCCAGATTTAATCAATTTATTATTACAATTCTCCAAGAATACCTAACAACTTACCTTGTTTGCCTCACCTACCAAATCTTTCATATGGTCAAATGTGTAAATAAAATTAATTATGAATTTTGGTTTCTTAATGACTTTTAGCCTTTGCAAACATTTTGATGTGGAATAAGGTAGCCTCACTGAACAAGCACAGTGCCCTTAGAGAAGTGAGTCAGTTAACTCTAGAGCTGAAGCTCCATTTTGTGTGTGCCAAGAAAGGCAGCCCTGAAAGAATATTGGAATAAAATAGTGAAACATTTCAGTGCAAGTGGAAAGGACATTTTGTTTGGGAATAATATCCTTCCAAATTCTACCTTCCAGAATTGTTTTGGTGGCTGTTTACAATATACTACTAATAAAGTTACCACACTGCTCTTAAATGTGCAACGCCGGCAAAATCATGCCAGAAAGGAGAGCCTATTACAACTTCCTACTTTTGTTTACCCCCAACCTTATATATAGGAGTGGGGATTGTATTAGTGTTTAGCCATAGGGCTTTAAAAGTATCTTTAGAATTGGAAAAACACATACTTACTGGATAAATACAGCAGGAGTCTTGAAATAATATATACAATCATACCAGGTGGCGTTTTATATTTTTTGAAGAAGCTTATTCTAGAATATAATAAATTATCAGACATAGTGGAAACTCTGGTTTAGAAGCCCATGAGAATTCTGATAGCAGTCTTAAAGATAAGTAAATTGGAGAAAGCACTCCAATTTACTTGAAAAACTGTATAATAATTGCCCTCATTCCACTACAGACACTATGAAGTCCTTTTAAAGAAATAAAATCCTAATAGAAAATATCCACTAAAAACCAGATAGCCTTTTAACTATCTTTTAGCAGCTCAAGGAAGACTATGTGTTTTAATCAATCAAATACCTTGTACCTGTAAATCCAGATAAGTACATCAAACCAATATAATCAAAATTCAGACTGCTGTGAAGCTATATGAATAAGCTCTACAGACTGGGTTCTCAGTCTAATTCACAGGCCTACCAGCGCTCTAGGAAAAAAAAACAACAACAACTACTTAAATGATATTGGAAAGTTAATGATATGTATCCTAACTCTTTTTCCTTCCTTTTCATTTTTATTCTTTTATAATAACGTATAGCATTCATGCATATGCAGACAAGCAGAAAAATCCCTCTTCAAACATGTAGGTTTTAACCAGTCTGAATAAACTGAGCAGGGTAATTTTCAGTTAATGCATATCCAAAGATAAATGGGCAATTCCCTTTTAATTGATAATCACTCTTTGTGGAAAAACATGCAAACCATTGTGCTTATCAGAGGTAGGTATCTAACAACAACAAAAAATTTCCAAGAAAATAGTTCCTCCAGAATATAGTTGAGTTTAGCCAGAAAATTGTCTTAACAGAATAGTCATAACATTTCACTATTCATGTGACATATGACACTAAGACACCTGCATTTGCTTCTTTGACTCAGTGTTTCCCAGCCCAAAGGCTGAAAGCCTGATTTCTTTATTAGTCAGTTATCAGGCTTCTGTAATAATTCAGCATTAAAGCTTCTGCTGCACACCACCTACCAGTATGAACTGGTCCTATTACATACTGAGGTACAAAAAAAAAAAGAAGAAGGAAAAGAAAACAGAACCTGTTAAGAGGCAAGGAGAGATAAATTGGGTCTGCTTTTTAATACAGTTAGTGAAGAATCCTCAGGAAGTTCGGTAGTGGGCCACGTAGATATCTGTGGTGGAGTTTCTGTCAGAAATCAACAAGTGCAAAGGCCATGACTGTGGACGTCTGGGTATCGTGTTGAAAGGTATTAAGTGTGCACTAAAAGTAGGTCACCAAGTCTAAAGAGAAGTGAACAAAGGGGAGAGTGGAGAGTGGTAGATCTCCTGTCACATAACTAGTACTTTGGATTTTACTCTGCTGCAATGAGAGTCTTTGGAGCTTTATGAGCAGAATTAATGATACGATGTGTTAAAAAAAAAAAACAACCTATTCTGGATGCACTGTGAGAAAATTTTCTCCTCTCTGTCTCTCTCTCTGCCTTTCTCTCCATCTCACTCTCTGTCTCTGTCTCTATATTTGTCTCTCTCTCTACATATATATATAGTTATATAGTTATATAGTATATATAGTACAGTATGTATGTAGAGAGAGACAGATATATAGTATGAAACCTATATATATAATATTATATATAAAACATATATAAAATAAAAAATATATAAGATTTGGTGGCTCATATTTTTAAGGTGAATATTCTGAATGTTATGGCAATGCAAGTGTTTAGAATAAGCACTAGTTACATCAACTAAATGAATTAAGCAAATGAATGAATGAATGAACAAATGAGTAATGAATAAATAGATTAATTGATGAATGATTTGGAGAGTATGCTTTTATAATATAAATATTTTGTGTTACAGATGAACACATGATACTTTATGTGAGGGCTTAGTTAAGTATTGCTGGGCAATTAGTTTGGAAGAATAATTTGTCTAATTTACATACATTTGTACTTTGAGTTTAGGAGAGTCTAAGTACTAACACAAAACAATTAGCATGCTGAATTTGTTTTCAGTCATTATTTATTGCAGAACACAAATTAAGTCACATTTTAAGCCAAGAAAGTCTATCACATGCTTAATAAGAAATTCACTCACAAGGTGTTGTTTATGAGTTTCTCCTTTAACGCATCTGGATGAACTGATGTGCTATTTGAAAAACTTTATTAGGTCATGAGTCTGAACTGTCCTCAGTTCTCACCCACTACTAAAATTAAGCAATATGGACAAGCAACTTGTACTATTTATTTCTTTATGAATTATCTATTTAAAAATATCTGATACAACTACACAAACTTCACCTTCTGATTTTCTTCCCTGTATACCTAGAAAAAAGTAAGATTAAATTAAATACATACAATTAAAAATAGAGACATTTTCAAACATGATTCATATAAAATCTATCACCAAATACCGAAACAACCACTTTTTTCTTTTTTATAAATGATTTGATCATAAATAAACTTATGTCACTTTGGCATTTAAATATATTGCATATATCTGCCACTATACACTATATTGTAAACCCATAGAATAAATGCTAATATTTTTCTTGCCTGTGTATATTCTACATCTGCAAATTGCCTGATGTAAAGTAGCTCAGTACATTTTTAATGTTTTTATTGAGATATTATTCACATACCATATCATTTACCTCTTTTAAGTTTATAACACAATGAATTTTAGTATATTTATAGCATTGTACAACCATAACACAATCTAATTTTAGAAGATTTCCATAACCCTAAAAAGAAAATTTGTACCAATTTATCACTCTCCATTCCAACCTCTCGTCATAGGAAAAAACTTTCTGTTATTATAGAATTGGCTTTTTAAAATATTTTATATAAATGGAATTTTATAATATATGCTTTTTTTGTGTACCTTCCTTCTTTCACTGAGCAAAATGTGTTTGAGGTTCATCCATGTTCACATGCATCAGTCCTTCATTCCCTCCTATTGCCAAATAAGATCCCACTGTACAGATGTGCCACATTTTGTTTATCACCATGTTTTGTTCATGAACCTTCAGGCCATTTCACTTTTAGCTATTATGAATAATGATGCTATGAACATTATTGCACAGATATTTGTGTGGACATACGTTTTATTTTACCTGGATAGAAAAGTAGGAGTGGAATCTCTGGGTCATTACAGAAATATATTTTTAACTGATTAAGAAATTGCCATGGTATTCTTTTTAAATAACTGCACTATTCTACTTCTCAGCAGCAATGTTTGAAGGTTCCCATTTTATGCATCCTCACCAACACTTGTTAATGTCTGTTTGTTTATTATAAAAATCCTCAGCAAAGTAGGGATAGAAGGAATCCTCTTCAAACTTACAGTGATCACCTATGAAAAATCTTCCAGTGCCATTATACCTAAAGATGAAAGACTGAATTATTTCCGTCTAATATCAAGAAAATGGGAAGGATATCTTCTCATTATTTTTACTTGTCATTTTACTGGAGGTTCTATATAGTAGTACAAGAAGTGAAGAAAAATAAATCAAGGTATTCAAAGGTAAAGGAAGAAGTTAAAGTCTTTATATTCAGATGAGGTTGTTGTTTTTGTAGAAAATCCTATGGAATATTCAAAACAGTTAAAGTAACCAAAAAGTGAGTTCAGCAAGTCTGTAAATTCAATATACAAAACTCAATTTTGTTACTATAAACTGTCAGTGAAATATCAGAATGGGAATTTTAAAAAACCACTTACAATAATATCAAAAAAAATATTCAAGGATAAATCTGACAATAGATATGCAAAAATTTTACTCTAAAAATTATAAAACATTGCTGAGAAACATTAAAAGAAAGAGATACACTGTGTTCATGATCAAAAGAGTCAATATGTTAATATATCAATTCTCCCCAAATTAATCTATACTTTTAAGGCCAATTCAGTAAAAATTCCAGTGCTTTTTTTTGGTAGGTGTTAGCAAGCTGATTTTAAATTCATATAAAATTCATAGACCATAGAGCAGCCAAAACAAATTGAAAAAGATTCTTGTTAGAGGACAGACTGTGATATCAAGACCAATTTTAAAGCAGCAGTAATCAAGATGATATGGTATTGGCATATAAATAGAGAAATAGGTCAGTGGAATAGCAAGGAAAGCCTACTGATAGACCTATGCGTATATGTTAAATTGAGTTTTGAGAAAGTACAAAAGTACTTCAATGGAGAAATAAATAATCTTTTCTACAAATGCCACCAGAAAATTGAATATCCATATGCCAAAAAAGTATCTCTATCCATCCCTTGCAACATACATAAATATTAATTCAACTATAGCAGAGGCCTTACTGTAAAACTCTTAAACTATAAAACTTCTAAAGGAAAGCATAGGAGACAATATTTGTGACATTGAGTTAAACTGGGATTTGTTATACACAAAACCAAAAAAAGATGAACCATAAAAGGAAAACTGGTAAATTGGACTTCACCAAATTAAGACCTGCTGCTCTTTGAAAGACATTGTTAAGACAGTATAAAGACAATCCACAAATTGGGAGAAAATATTTTCAAATTACATACCTGATAAAGTATTTTTATCCAGGATATGTAAAAATAGTCTAAAAAAATAATAATAAAATATTTTTAAAACCCAATTGAAAATATCCATAAAAATAGAACAAAAAATGAACAAATATTACTAAAGAAGAAATATTAATGGCAAATAAACACAAAGAATGTTAGACCACATATAGCATTGGAATATTTTTAACAATCTGAAAGAGAAGAAAGTATATTCTTTTTTTTTTTTTTTTTTTTTTTCCCTCCTTTTTTTATTTATTTTTGCGGTACACGGGCCTCTCACTGTTGTGGCCTCTCCCGATGCGGAGCACAGGCTCCGGACGCGCAGGCTCAGCGGCCATGGCTCACGGGCCCAGCCGCTCCGCGGCATGTGGGATCTTCCTGGACCGGGGCACGAACCCGTGTCCCCTGCATCGGCAGGCGGACTCTCAACCACTGCGCCACCAGGGAGGCCCCCAGTATATTCTTTTAAAATTGAATTAACTTGGCAATGTTTTAGAAATAATTTAGATCAACTTTTATATTATTACTCTTAAGCATTATTGTATTACACCTATATATTATTTCCTCTTTTCTATCAATCTTGATCATTTATATTTTCAAAAATTCCATGATCAAAACTTTTTTGCAAATTTATGAGCACAGAGCTATATAAATTATTCTCTTTCATGTAAAAAAAGAAAAAAGCACCTAACAGCCCTTATTCATTTCGATTATTTCAAGTCTTTTTACTTTCTGTACATTCTCTACAATCAATATATCCAAATAATTTTATCTGTTAGCATTTTAGTAATTTTTTAAAAATAGTGTCCTAAGATGTACTTCAAAGTTATTGTTTTATGATAAACCTAATGATATTGTTACATTCTAATATGTGATCTACATTGTGAATAAAACCACATTTTCTCTTAAAACATACCCCAATATTTTCTTATCTACAAATTAACAAAAATAAACCATAACCTTTTCTTTTAGAAAAACAATACCAGTGTAGTATCTTCCTATAAGCAAAGGCAACACCAATGGCAATGATTTAGAATTGTCTAAATATCTTAATCTTTCTATTTTTATTCTAAGATAACAAGTTTTATTTTTTTTTGATAAATATATTTTCAGGTATGTAACTAATGAAAAATTTAGGTTGATGTTATCCCATTCATCAAGACATTGCCACACTTATCAACGTCTTATATTAACATTCCAGGTTTTATGAACGAAAACACTCTCTTTGAAATGAGTCTCAACAATTTTGTAAGGAAATCAACAGTAAAATCAGAACCTTAGAAACTACTTTTGGATAATGTGCTATTTCAGAGTTAATGAAACACGCTTTCTAGGCAGACCAAAATATAGCAATTACGATGCTGGGAAAACACAGTTTGTAAGTTGCAATCATAATATCATTATTTTCTGCTTTCTTTTTTTTTATTGGCCTGAACACTAAAAGAATAGTCTCATTAACATGTATTGCTATATATTATACTCATTGAAAGTTTGTACCATTTATTATACCTGAAATTTATCTTGAATGGTATTTCTGTTCCTCTTTGCATTTAGCAACTCAATTAATTTGTCATGAGGAGAAAATAGTTTCTTAGCATGCTTATAACTTTTTTCTTAATATCAGACAATGCTATAGTTTTAATCTGTTTAAAAATATACTAATAGAGAGAGAAAAGGGTGTTTCAGGCAGAAAAGCCTGGTAATCACAACAGTATATGAAATTACATAGATGTTAGATTGACTCCTGTCCAATCTTTCCTTAAGAAACTAATATCAACTTGTGTGAGAAACCAGACAATCTCTGTAAAATTATCCCACCTCAAATTGAGCAGTAAAAGATAAATCAGTCTGCTATAATTATACTTTATAAGGTAATGTTAACTGGAGACTGTTAAAAAATGTATCAAATTGAGTTGGCATATTTTTTTTACTCCTTTTTGCTTAATTGTTCTGCCTAATAGAGCAAAGGGACACAAATGACTCAGGTCACAGTCGTCATTAGTATCAATATGTAATATGAATAAAGCCCAAACTTCCAACTGTTTTGTGAATATGTGAAGTCCCATCTTTTAAAATAAGTTAAATTATCATATGTTATCTCTTGAATATGTATCAAAATTATCCCACATTTACTCTCAGGTTTAAGACCTACATTAAATGCAGCATGCTTAGATACGGATATACTTCTGGATTTAGAGGTAGAAATTACCTCTGCTGACCTTATCCTATTTTAAAATCAAGACATGTATTGCAACTTAACACCACCGTCAGCTAACATTTAAAGGCTTTAAATAACATGTTTTTGAGGAGTGAATGAGTTGCAGTGAAACAGCCTGAGTAATTGAATCTGAATCATCTGGTTCCATTGGTTAGGAAAAAAATAAATAAAGTTTATTATGACAATTCAATTTAAAATTGTCTAGTTAAATGTAATATAAGAATCTCTATTAGAGACCCAATTTTCAGGGCTTATTGCACCTTTGGAAAAAATTCTTTAGGCTAAAACTTGATGGACATTTTTGATGAATTTGTAATTTACGATTCTTTGATTTAACAAAGTGATATATTAATGAATATTAGCAATTTCAGCTTAAAGACCAAACTTAAAATAACTGGTTTAAATAATTTTCACTTGCCTTTTCTGTCTTTTTTTCTAATTTCTCTCCATTAGAATTAAGCAATATCTTAAGACTGAATTTCCAAGCAGTGTTGTGATAAAGAATAAAAGCCTTGGGATTGAGTAAAATATACAGGTTCTTCTGAAACAGGCAATACTTCTGAGCTATCAAATATAAAAAGAAAAAATTCAATGATCTATGATGTAGAATTAGCCTAATTCTATGTGAACATTATTTTCTCACTTCTCTGAATGGGTCATTATTTTAAGGTTAATAATTTTAAAATTCCCAAGAATACCATAGAAATTGATTTTTTTTTCTCCCTAAGATCCTCTTTTGAAAGAAAACAATTCATGTATAATGATACTTGTACTGCTGTCAGGCCCAATTTAACTTTAAGAGGAATTGATTATTCAGTGTACGTAGTAGGTTCTATTTAATAGAGCAATTCTTCAATTATAAAAGGAAACTTAAACAATGTCTTGCCTCTTGTCTTCTCAACTCTCTGGAGTCCAGAATTTTTTACTCGCCAATATGTGATTTTTTTCTTACAGAATAGTCCCTATTGCTTCCATTCATCAATAACTGGATTGTAGTGGTTGCTTTTTTTTTTTTTTTTTTTTTCTTTTTTTTGTAGTGGTTGCTTTGATTCTAAAATGTCATGAAAATAAAATTCAGTTAAGTTAGCTGAGAAACAGAGGATGATGCATTATGTACAAAATCAGTTACATGTAATCATAATCATAATTAGTCCTGCATTTATTACTACATTCAGACCACAATGGAATAGCATGCGAGAGTCACTCAGTATAAAACAGCTTTCACTATAATCACCATGATTTTTATTCCAAACTTCATTCAGGCACACAAAGAATACTTTAAGCGTCTTAAAAGATATAACTTACTTTACCATACGTGATTTCAGTGGTACCATCATTTTACAAAACAAAAGTAATGATAAACTGTTATCCATAATAACTTACCTACATTTTTACTTATTTCGTTAGATTTTATCAGCATTCTACAGGAAAAAAAAATATGTATGGCTTTAATTCTGGTGTATATATTTTCACTGCAACATGCAAATATATTTAAAACAATGTGATGACAGCTAGCAGAATCCTTTATTTCTGCATTTAATGCCTTTAGAATTCTATAAAATTTAACTTGATGCATTTATTCAAATGTTTACAGAGCTGACTCAACAACGCCATTTCACTTTATTGTCCTAGATGGCATTCCTTTTAGAATCTAATGCTTCATTGTTGAAGAATGAATATTTGGACACAATTTTCACCACATTTTCCCAAATTCTTGGGTTTATCATATCTATCTATCTATCTATCTATCTATCAGTCATCTATCTATCTCTACCTATCATCTATTTATCATCTTAGCCATCTATTTTTCTTTCAAGTTAAAATCAGATTAGGCCACAATAAATTGCTAGTGAGGTATATGGTTATGTTCAATAAAATATTCCATTTAATAAATCATTTTGATCCATATCAATTATTAATTTCTAAAAACTCACAAATATATTGAAATGAACAAAGAAATTCTGCTGAAAATTGGAAATGTTAAAGAATCATCATTATTACTATAAGGTATCTGTATTGAGAATGTGTAGAAATAAATACTGGTAGTGAATTACATTTGACAGACTTAATTTTCTAGGGTATTACATTGATAACATGAACACTTCATTAAAGATCAATGTATAGTATAACTGTGTCCAAGGAATGTAAAACTATGCTTTCTTCAATCCAGCAAGCAAGACTAATAATTAAATAACATTATTAAACATCGCCATCATGGACTAAAATTTTGCATCCTTCAAAAATTCATATGATGAAGCCCTAATCCTTGTTAAAAGATACACTGAGGCATATTAAAAATATTGAGTATATTTGAGCACAAATCAATTCGAACTGGGTAGTATCCAATTTAGCAGATAGAAAGGAGTTCCCAGGAGCTGAACAAAATGGAAGACTTTTATAGCCAGGAGGGAGCAGGAACAAGGAAGTTACCTAGGCAAAAATTTGGATTCGTTATTGCAAGGTTAATTTCCTTTAAGGGATGGCAGAGGTCATCAGACAGATTATCTAACTAGTGCTAATTAGGAGATTCCGATTGACTGGTTTAATATTCCATTTCTGGGAAAGCCAATACTGTAATTAAGTTGTCTCAATTCGGTGTTATGGAGTTTAGCATAAGTGACTATTTGGGGCCTTTGGGAGGTAATTAAGTCCTCCCAAATGAGAGATGAGATCATGAACATGGGGCCCCCATAGTAAGATTAGTGTCCATAGATGAGATCATGAACATGGGGCCCCCATAGTAAGATTAGTGTCCTTATAAGAAGAGGAGGAGAGACTGGAGTTTTCTCTCTGCTATCTGAGGACACAGAGAGAAGGCAGCCGTCTGCAAGCCAGGAAGAAAGCTCTCACCAGAACATGACCTTGCTAGCACTCTGATCTCAGACTTCTGTTCTCTAGAAGCATGAAATAGATTTCTGTGGTTTAAAACCACTCAGTCTATGTCATTTTGTTATAATCGCCTGAGCAGACAAAAGCAATCTCCAAGAGTAAGTTTATTTCTCTTCAAAGTGGATATACTGTCTGTACCTCTGCCTGACTTCCAGGATTATGTTGCAAATATCAAATTAGTAAATGTTTGAAATTATACAGTTATATGTGCTTTTGGATTGAGCATCTTAATGTCATTCAGAACATTGGTGAATGCACTAAGGAGATGAAAAAGCTGTCTAAATAAAAGTTCAATATAAAGATTTGACATATCTTTTTATAAAATTAATTTTGGCCATGACATTTTATAATTTATGTCTTTATATACTGTTCTCTATTCTCAGCTTTACCAGCTATTTTTAGCCTCTGCCACCCTCAGAGTATGCCAGTAATTTATTTCATTATTTCTTCTCTGGTAACGCTTGCCTTCATCATTTCAATTTCCACCAGACCAAACTACTTAATTATTTTTCTTAAAATGTTTCTCAAAGAAACTTTGTTGCCAGATGTTTCACATAAACATTCATAATCTGAGACCCGTGGAGGTGTATTGGATGAGTGCTAATTTATCTGCTTTTCATCATTGCTTAATTTACTGGAAGGGAAGTATGAGTAATTGATAATTAAAAATAAAATGTATATAGGTTTTTAAAACATTTAAAGGTAACTACTATTCAAATAAGAATGCAAATTAGAATAAATTACTATGGAGAAAACATGGAACCACCAACTAAAATTGATTAATGCAGAAAGATCCAGGAAAGGAATAAAATAAGAAAATGACAGAAAAACATAGCCAATAAAAATTTAAAATAAGTTCACAGAAGTGTTTGGGTATCTTCAGCTTGTTCCTCTATATCCATTCTCTAACTTTCTCCATCCTTTACCTTGTCTCTAAGCAAAAGGAACCTGACCTTTATCCCCAGCTCTCTTGCACTCTGGCTTCCAAATGTGTAGGCCAGTGAGGAAAACTGGAGGAGACACATCTGTAGGAAGGAGAGGAAGGGGAAGGACTGGGGTTAGTATAATTATTACCCTGGCTAAATCCCTGCAGTATTGCCATCAGGCAGTTTCTCTCCTGTCAGGTGGCCCTCCCCCTCACATACTTCCTTCAGTTGAACACTCCACTGTTACTAGTTCCAGGAAAATACAATATTACTTGCCGTTTCCTCATATCCTACCCATGTCTTTGAAATAGGTGCTATTACAATTACCCAGCTTTCCTCAAGTATTCAATTTGAGGAAATTCACCATCTCATTCATGTGGGCAGCCTAAAACAGCAGACGAATAATCGGAGCCAGATCAAGGAGGCAAAGTCACAAGTCAAATGCAACCTTATTTGATAAGTGAAGAAATGCAATGTTTTGATTCTGTAAAGCATCACTGGAAATAAAATAATACTGAAAGGTTGAACATAAATTGGTGAATAAAATATATCAGAAAAAAATGACCAGAAAATAAAATATTAAAATCATCAAAATGAATATAGGGTCAAAATTTTTCCATATATCTGGGGAAATGTAACAGACAACATTAGATAATTGGGTGCCATAATTCGCTGATATGTGGTTAAGTCTGTGTAGGGTTGCTAGATTTAACAAATACAAATGCATTCACTCAATTAAATTTGAATCACAGGTAAATGACAAATACTTTTTTAGTAAAATATGCCCTATACACTTTTCACTATTTAACTGAAATTCAAATTTACCTGGTATCTTAGTCTGTTCAGGCTGCTATAACAAAATACCATAGACCGAGCATCTTGAACAATATACATTTGCCTCTCAGTTCTGGAAGGTGGGAAGTCCAAGATCAATGTGCTGGCAGATTCTCTGTCAGTTGAGGTCCCACTTCCTGGTTCGCAGACAGCATTCTACCATTCTCACGTGGTAGAATGGGCATGAGAGTTAGTTCTCTGAGGTCTCTTTTATAAGGACACTATTCCCATTCATGAGAGCTGTACCCTCGTGACCGAATTACTTCCAAATACTATCACACTAGGGATTCAACAAATGAATTTTGAGGGGATACAAATATTGAGTACTGTACTTGGGCATTTTATATTTTAACTGGCAACTCCAGAAAGGGATATAACGTGTATTATTCACCCCCTATTCTGTGAATGCTCATTAAAATGCCCACACCATAGAAGAGGTGCTTAATTATCACAAAGGATATCAACCCAGTAGAGCTTAGTCAGTCTCCTTACTAGCTCTCTCCAAGGTGCTGTTGTAAAAATATGGCCCTGGTCTCAGAGACAAAGGCTCTTTGTGGAGTCAATGATAAGAATTTGACCTCACCAAAATTCAGGGTTTTTTTTGTCTCTGTCATCTCTTGAATTTAATACTAAGATGGTGCTATTCATGCTTTGAGAAGGTATTATTCTTATGTTTTTATTTCCTTTCCTGGTGAAGCTTTAACCTCCACGAACTTTATTAAATCCCTCTCACAATTTGATTCCTTCTATCTTAAAAGAGAAGGGTATAAATCCTTGTTATCTGGTCACTGCTTCTCATTACAGTTGAATCTCCTCCATCTTGAATAATCAAAATCATTACAGTGACAGCATCCACTTACACTTTTTTCCTTATTTGAGGCATTAGGGACAGGCTTCCTCTGTTGTCTCACAGAAATATATAGAACATCCTCCATCTGTTTGTTCCATTAGGCCTTTAACATACTAATCATAGTTATTTTAAAGTCCCTGTCTGATACTTCCAAATCGATGTTTTATCGAAATCTCATTCTGATTTTTTCCTCCTTAGACTGTGTTTTATCTTTCTGTACACCTCATAATATTGTGTTGAAAGCCAGATGTGTTAATTGGGCAATAGACAATGAAGCAGATATTTTGAAAGCTTGAAGATCGTTCCTTTCGCTGAGCATCTGTTGTGTGGATTTGTGTTAATCTAATCAGAATTTGGGCTGAATTTGAAGGTTGCTGTCAGGTTTACCCTCAGTGTGCCACAATCTAAATTCCTCCAGGTATACCTAGTGTTCAGCTCGTAGGCTAGTTTAGTAGAAGGTTTTTTCCCATGTTTTTTTCACCTGAGAGAATCTGTCTTTTTCCACTCTCCCAGTCCTATGGTGGTGGTTTAGCATGGCGGCCGGGGTGGGTGGGTGGCGGTGGTTCTCCACTGTTCTGACTAAGCCTCTGTCTGTATCAGGCACAGGGAAACTGGGTCTTGCATTATATGACTTTCCAAGCATTCTTGCCTCTCAACTTGCTATAATGCTAAGACTAGCATATATTCCTGCTTCTCTGCCAGAGGTAGAACTTCTGTCATCTCTTTTCTTCCCCTGGTTGAAATGGGTTTCTACCAGTATCCTAAAGAAGCAGTATATTTTTCCCCCTCTTCTGTTTATAGAATAAAGCTTTTGTTCTATCAAGGAGTTAGAGGTGAGTCTGGGTGGAATTTCAGCAGTGGCTACTGCTCCTTGACCCTAGTTAGGACCATGACGAAAGTTTACCTGAAATTCTCCCTGGGTCTCCCTGTCAGCACCCAGTCGATGTCATGAAGGAAAAGTCTCCATAAGGGTGCAAACTTCCTTATATCTTCAGCCCTGAAGAACAGGTTCTTGATCCTCTCATCTCAGTTCTCTGATGGGTTCAAGAAAAGTCAATCAAGTTTTCCAGCTTGTTGTAAATGCAGGACCAACACTTTTTGCAGCTCTTTATATCTCCAGCCTGAAACAAGAAGTCCTTCTCATCCCAGTTAAATTTTTAGTTTCTCTGTCAAGTACTTTTGCTTATTTGCCATGTAGTTATTTTTTGTGTGTATTGCCTATTCAAGGGTGGGTTCCCATTTTTAATCTAGGTTGTCTTTACTTTTTTTTTTTTTTTTTTTGTGGTACGCGGGCCTCTCACTGTTGTGGCCTCTCCCGTTGCGGAGCACAGGCTCCGGACGCGCAGGCTCAGCGGCCATGGCTCACGGGCCCAGCCGCTCCGCGGCATGTGGGATCTTCCCAGACCCAGGCACGAACCCATGTCCCCTGCATCGGCAGGCGGACTCTCAACCACTGCGCCACCAGGGAAGCCCTGTCTTTACTTTTTTTAAGTGAATAGTAATCATAACAGTACCTTACACATTTTGATTATAAACATTTTACTTGATATATTTATTCTGTATACGTTTTTATGTGTAACATATGTTACACAAACTTTTTTTTTTTAAATTAATTAATTTATTTTTGGCTGTGTTGGGTCCCTGCTGCTGTGTGCGGGCCCTCCCTAGTTGTGGAGAGTGGGGGCCACTCCTTACTGCAGTGCACGGGCTTCCCAATGCGGTGGCTTCTGTTGCTGCAGAGCACGGGCTCCAGGCATGTGGGCCTCAGCAGTTGTGGCACACGGGCCCAGCAGCTGTGGCTTGCAGGCTCCAGAGTGCAGGCTCAGTAGTTGTGGTGCACAGGCCCAGTTGCTCTGCAGCATGGGGGATCTTCCCAGACCAGGGCTCTAACCCATGTCCCCTGCAATGGCAGGCGGAGTCCCAACCACTACGCCACCAGGGAAGCCCACATACGTTTTCTGTGTAACATACATATTTATTATGTAACTCTGAGGTTTACATTTTCACTCTTTTTAATAGAGTTTGTTTTGTTTGGTGTATGAATTAAATGGTTAATTTTAATGAAATTTCAGATTAAGCATTCTTCTTTGTTGAAGTTATTTTGTATCCTGTTTAAAATAATTGTTTCAAATTCCAACATCCTGAAGATAGTCTCCTATTGTATATTTTAGAAAATGCATTGCTTTACTTTATGAGGTTTCGTCCATGGTGTATTTGAAATGAGCTTTCAGAATATGGTGTGAGATAGGGTTTTAGGTTCATTTTCCCCCCATATAGATATTCAATTGAATGTGCACTGTTGTATTCAAGGTCTCCTTTATCATATGTAAGCAGATGTAATTTGTGTGGGTTTGTTTCTGCTCGAAATTTCTCTTCCATTTGTTTTTGTGTATAATATCCTTATAACAATACACACTGTTTTAACTACAAATACTTCAAAAGTACCTTGATATCTATAGTCTATATCATTTTCTATCTTTCCTTTTTTTTTTTTTTTCAGCATTTGGGTTCTCTTGGCCCCTCTGAGCAATACACAGTTACTTTTAATGTATTTTTTTATTTCTTGAATTTCCATTTAAATTTTAACTAGTTTTATTCCCAAATTACCTCTGAGAAGAAAACTCTATATAAAATTAGAATAAAATTCTCAATTTAAATTAAATATAAAGAGAGAAATACATGCCTACTACATGCATACTAAGAGTTATTTTAAAGTCCGTTTTTTTCCCACATTAATAACAGGACAATCTGTTGCTGTCTCCATGGTCTGTGTACCATAGCTTTGGGAGGGCTGTGTTTCCATTTTTATTTGTTTCCAGGTATTTTCTGATTTCCTGTTTAATTTCTTCATTGACCCATTGATGTTTTTTAGTAGCATGTTGCTTAGTCTCCACATGTTTGTTTTTTTCCCATTTTACTTTCTTTGATTGATATCTAGTTTCATACCACTGTGGCTGGAAAAAATGCTTGATATATTTCTATCCTCTTAAATTTGTTGAGACTTATTTTGTGGCCTAGCATGTGATTTATCATGGAGAATGTTCCATGTGTAGTTGAAAAGAATGTGTATTCTGCTGTTTTGGGAGGTAATGTCCTGTAGGTATCTATTAAGTCCAACTGGTCTGTTATGTAATTTAAGACCATTGCTGCCTTATTGATTTTCTGTCTGGATGATCTGTTCATTGATGTAAATGGGGTGTTAAAGTCCCCTATTATTATTGCATTATTGTCAATTTCTGCCTTTATGTCTGTTAGTATTTTGCTTTATATATTTAGATGCTCCTGTGTTGGATGTGTATGTTTTAACAAGTACAATATCCTCTTTCTGTATTGATCCCTTTATCATTATATAATTCCCTTCTTTGTCTTTTGTTATAGCCTTTGTTTTAAAGCCAATTTTGTCTGATATCAGTACTACTACCCCAGCTTTCTTGTAATTTCCATTTGTATGAAATATCTTTCTCCATCCCCACGCTTTCTGTGTGTGTGTGTCCTTAGTCCTGAAGTGAGTCTCTTGGAGAGTCTTGTTTTTTTGTCCAATCTGCCACCCCATATCATTTGATCAAGGCATTTAGTCCATTCATATTTAAATTCTTGAGAAGTATGTACTTACTGACATTTTATTACTTGTTTTCTGGTTGTTCTTATAGTTCTCTGTTCATTTTTTCTTCTTTTTGTTTCTTCCCTCGTGGTTTGATTATTTTCTTTAGTACTATGCTTGTGTTCCCTTCTTCTTAATTATTGTGTATCTGTTGTAGGTTTTTGATTTGTGGTTACCATGGGGTTCATATATGTTGACCTCTAATTATATCTACTTGTTTTTAGCTGGTAGTAATTTAAGTTCAAACACATTCTAAAAGAGCTACATTTTTTACTCCCCTCCCCGACATTTTGTGTTTTTGATGTCATACTGTACATCTTCATGCTTATCCCTTCACTGTTTATTGTAGTTATAGTTGCTTTTACAATTTTTGTCTTTTAATCTACGTACTGGCTTATTTTAGTTGTTGATTCTCGGTCCTTACTATATATTTGCCTTTCATAGTGGGATTTCCCCTTTCCTATAGATTCTTCTTCTCCACTTAGAAAAGGTCCTTTAACATTTCTTTTAGGATAGGTTTAGTATTGATGAACTATTTTAGTTTTTGCTTGTCTGACAAGTTCTTTGTCTCTCTTTCTATTCTAAATGATAATCTTGCTGGGTATAGTATCCTAGGTGGCACGTTCTTTCCTTTTAGCACTTTGAATATATCATGCCACTCCCTTCTGGCTTACAAAGTTTATTCAGAGAAATCAGCTGATAGACTTATGGGGATTCCCTTGTACATGAATCTGTTTTCCTCTTGCTGCCTTTGTAATTCTCTCTTTAATTTTTCCAGTTTTACTTATGGTATGCCTTGGGGTAGGTCTGTTTGGGTTGGAGGGTTTATTGTAAGGCACCAGACAAGGAGTCCAGCATAGCTAATGCTCAAAAAACCTGAACTTCCTGATGGAGTTCAAGGAAGCATTTTTAGAGGCAAGGTGGGGGCTGGCGGCAGGGGTAGTCACAGGATGTGAGATCAGCTCACGCACAATCCTCTGATTGGTTGATGGTGAAGTAACAGGGCAGAGTCAAAGGGATTAACATTATCAATCCTCAGGCTCCAGTAGGTCTAGGGGCTAAGTGCTCATGGTCATCAATTGTTAACTTTTTCCATTTGGTGCGGGTTTTAGTATCTGTAAAACAGTTCAAGAAATGTGCATCAGACTGTTATCTAGATACTTTAGAGAGGAGCTAAAGATTCTGTGACTACCATATGGCTGATTTAATGTTTGAATTGTTACTAGTTCTCCTGACCTAACTGCTATTTTTGTCACTACATCCTTTCAGTCATTAATTCCTGAGCCAGGCTTTTGTGACCCAGGAGAGCCTGGGAGATTACAGTTTTTCTATAAATAAGAGGGAGGCAGAAGACATGGGGGTGGGGGGTCTTTCTCAGGAAGGCCCCATAGGGTCCTGCTAGGTTACGGTATGGGAACAAGCCTATTTTGTTTGTATAATTCAATATGCTATATATTTATGTCACTGATTATTAGAGTTTTAATGATAGTATTTTTACTTAGAGCGGAATATGTACTTGAAGAGAGAAATTATTATGTGTAGCCAAAATTCAGTTAAATAAATATCTATATAATCCATTAATTTACCCTAAACTTGCTTCAAATTAAAGTAGACATTAGTAGGGGAAGTTTCTTCAACTAAGCTTAGTTGTATTCTCATGAAAAAACAAATAAACAAATAAAAACTTCATTTTAATTGAAATGTCCCCAAACACCAGTATATTAAATAATATTTCATCCTTCATGTATTTTGGGTATTATCGTAAAAAGGCATGTTTTCAAACACTTGAAATCCACTTTGTATTACTTAGATGTTTCCTTAGATTCTTTATACTTGCCATGAAGAATGAGCATCATAAAACATCTGTGTACACAATAGAGTAGGGTTTTTAAATAGCCACTTTAGATAAACTTCACTATCAGAATCATTCTCTGTGAATAATTTAAAAATATGTAATAATCAACTGTACAACTACTGAGTTGTAATAATCAAATGTACAACAAAGGTTATGCTTAGACACAAGAATATCCAAGTGTCTAGATTTAAAGCAAGACCCAAACCATTGACAGAAGACAATAAAAAAATTAAAAACACGCCTCCTGCTTTTGGAATATTTTTCAGGCATCAGTAAAAATCTTTTCAGCAAAGTAATAGAATAAAACATAATTAGAAAATGGCAGGCAATTACTCTTGGAAGTATTTCTGTTTATCACCATTAAAATGCTGCTAAGCCTAGAGACAAATGCTATGTGAGTGTGCATTTGTCAGATAAGAATTCTGAATAATTAGTGCTCTTAAGATTAGCATAAATAGCCTAAGGGAGCATTCATACATAAAATAAGTCAAGAAAGAGGTTAAAGAGAGAAAAGAAGAAAATAACATTTTAGGCTAATGCATAGTAGTTTAGAATCCTTTTTCTATTTGTGAAAACATAAAACTGATCCCGTTCCTTTTTTTTTTCTGGCACAACTTGTCCTTATCCCACATAGCACATTTTAATGAGGTTTCATTCACTCACATCATACTTTCTGAACCAATAATTCATGGTTATTTTTCAATGAAAAATTGTGTAGGGGAGCAAAATTTGCCACCCTAAAATATGTCTCTTTGGCATATTAATTGTATGTGTCCAGTATTGTCTGAGAAACAGTTGACGTGGAAGTGCTCTGCAAATCAAGTAGGAGTTGCCCTTTAGTAAGAAACATTTACATTTGTAAGGGAAATCTCCATTTGTAAGGGTGTTTTTCTGTAACTGAGGAGAATGACCAAATCTCTAGAAATTCTTATCCATTGAGAAGACAAAGACGTAAATCTGCATCAAAATCACCCTTGTTTACTGTTATTTCCCTGACAACCTCCCATAACTGACTCTCACCACACTCAACATCCTCTTTTGTCTTTAGCTGAGGAATGTGTTTAAGATGAGGGCTTTGGCTGTTTTGGTGAGTTACTCAGTATTTCTGAGTATATCCCCTGCATACATGTTATGAAATTTTTGTTTGATATTCTCCTGTTAATCTGGCTCATGCCAATTTAATTCTTAGGCCAACCAGAAGAACCTAGAAGGGTAGAGGAAAATTTCTTCCTTTGTGATAATGATCACACCAATTTTAAACATTTGTAATTATCCATATCACACCACTAATACAATAAGCAAAGCAGATTTAAATGAAATCAGAAAGCGACAACTTACCGGCAACAAACCTTCCATTCATTCCCATTTTTCTTTTGTGCACCTCTTCTAACAAGGACTGTTTTCCTGTCTCTTATTTCACTTCAAAGTACTCAGTCAGTCATTTTGTTCGTCAGTGTTCACCTCCTTCACCCACTGGCATAGGAATCTGTCTTTTGTCTTCCCCTTCCTAGAGTGCTCTATTTTTTCAATTTAAACTTTTATTCTGTCCCAACAATTAAAATTCTACTACTTCTTTATGAAGTTTGTTTAGCTACATTTTTGAAGATCATCTCATTTTTCCCAGCCGTGTGATACAGAGCTTCAACCCTAGTTGCAATTCAGGGTTCCTAGTTGCAATTATCAGAATATCCTTTAATTGGTTTTAACAGAAAATAAATCTATTAAAAGATATTAGTTCACAAAATTTCTGGGAAAATAGCTCCAGGTTTAGATGCTCAGAATACTGTATGACCAAACCAAGGAAGGAGTTTCTCCATCCAAAGTGCGTCTGTAACCACTACCCAGAGGCAACGCTGTAGCATGAAGAGTCTGTGAGCTCTGCTGACTCTTAGGACTCTACACCACTCACACCTTCAAAGAGAAACAACACTTACTAAGAAAGAATGTCCTGAGCAACTACTTCTTAGTGCCCTTTCATCACAATGTAATTATCTTTTGAGTGCTGTGCTTGTGGGAGCCTAGTCACATGCCTGTGCCTTAGAACTAAGAGGTAAAATGAGGTCTGGGTTCTAATTTGGGATATTGGGACACATAATGAGGGAAATTTACATCTGCAGAGTATTTTTAAATTGCTGGGCATAGACAGTCCAACAATATGATAGTCACTGTAAGTCATTCCAGGTAAGTTTTTTATTTAAACAGCTTTTCGAGTTTATTTCAGCAAAATGATTATGAAAAGAGGGTGAATTTTTTTTTTCAAATCCTTATTAGAGTGGTTATATCCCTTATTAATTATCTATACTGAAAAACAAAAGCAGTCTACAACTTTTGTCAAAAAACAATCAGCAGCCTCTACTGTAGTCTTTGCTTCTACGAGTTTGACTTTTTAGATACAGCATAGAAGTGGAATCATGTAGCGTTTCTTCTTCTGTGATGGGCTTATTTCACTTATCATAATGTCCTTCAGGTTCACACATGCTATTGCATATGGCAACAATAATTTCTAGAGATCTGCTGTATGACATAGTGCCTACAGCTAACAATATGGTATTGTGCATTTCAAAATTTATTGAGGATAGATCTCATGTTAAGTGTTCTTATCATGAAAAAAAAAGAAGAAAGAGAAAGTAAACAAAGAGACACAAAGAAACTTTGAGTGGTGTTGAATATATGCATTACCTTAATGGCAATGATGGCATCATGAGTGTTTTTATATGTCCAAATTCATCAAATTGTACACATTAAATATGTGCAATTCCCTGTGCATCAAGTTATACCTCAGTAAAGCTGTTAAACATTAAAAAAAGAATCAGAATGATTTTGGACACACGCAGCAGTTAAGTGGCAGCTTGCAGCAAGCAGCAGTGAGAAGTAGCTGGAAGCAAGATCTTAGTTCCCAGGCCGGGAGTCCTAACTGCTAGACCACAGAGGCCAGTGACTAGGGCCTAGGTCCCTAGTTCTTGCCTGCCTTGTCAGGAACGAATTCAGGCGAGGAGGCAGAAGGTAAAAGAGTAAAAAGTTTATTGGAAAAGCAAAGTACATGCGGAAAGACGCATGGGCGAACTCAAGAGAGAGAGTTGCACCTTTGGGAAGTTTAAATCCTTTATAAGGGGGCAGTTTTCCGGGTCTTTGTTTCCCTTCTGGCCAATCATCTTGCTTTGTCCCTCCTGGCTAATTAGTCTCAGGACCCTCCTCATAGGTGCATACGCACCTCTCAGTCAAGTTGGATCCCACCATAAAGGCGTCTGGGAGAGACAAGACTCATTATGGCCTGGAGTTGTCCTCTGACTTTTGACCCCCAAGGAGCCTTTCTGCACATGCATAGTGTCTCCCTTGCCCCAAGGGTGCGGCGGGGAGGGGTGGGGGTCGGCGGGGATCAGAGATCCCTTGATCCTTTATTCAAACAAGGTTTTGCCCCTCTTTGTTCTTGCAATGACTGTTACCTTAAGACATCCGCAGGAGACAAAGCTTGGCTATTTACCCTGTCTCTGTCATTGCTTCCATTTCAGAGAGCAAACAGGAGGCTGATTTTAAATGCCTAACCTGAAGCCCACCTATCTCCTGTCTCAGGAAATGAAAACAGGAGGCTAGTTGTAAGTGTCAGGCCTGAAGCCCACTTTTTCCTGCCCCATGAAATGTAAACAGAAGGCCAGTTGTAAATGTCTAACCTGGAGCCCATCTATCTCCTGCCTCAAGAACTTAGATAATGAGAGATTTTAATTACAAAGATAACTGCATTAAGGAGAATGATTCAATCTCAGAAACCTGCAAGAATCTCCTCAAAGGAATAAAGCTTTCCTTTTATAGTTAGGGAGAAGTGAGCAAAAGTTTAGCAGAAACCACTAAGAGGAAGTTGGGTAAGCGAGGGGAAATAATCAGTGGGGTCTGATAGGAAAATTGTCTCACTGTGATCTGCCAGTTCTCAAGAGAAGCTGGTAAGGGATGCATCCCACTTTTTAGTTCTTATTCAGGCTTGGAGGCAATTAGAGTCATAGAAAGTAAAGATGTTTGATTAAACTTTGGTCAAGATAAAGCAGAGGAAGAAACAGGCAATTGAGAACACTTGGTTAGTTCCCCTGGTTGTTCAAGACAGACAAAATTGGCTTTGAATGTTACTAGAGATGGAAGAAGTCATTGCAAGATTGAAGTTGGTAAAGTATTTTTCAGGGCTGGATTACTCTTCACTCTCATCAGATCTGAAAGACTCCTATAACATCTACTGAGCCTGTTGTTGGATTGATAGCTGTTGTAAGGTCTTAGAGATCAGGCATTTAATGAGAGGAATACCCAGGAATATAATAAAGAGAATATTTATTATTAAAGATTGACTAAGGGAGATTTGGGAGCCAGTCCTCTGAAATTTAACCATCAAGGTAGATAGATAATTTATCTCCCTGTCTCCGTGGGGGGGTAGGAGTCTAATTTAGGTAGGAACCTTGCTTTTCAAGTTGTAAAACTACCTCCTGTGTTGAAGATACAATGAAGTTTATATTTCCTTTCGGTAAGGCCAATTAGTATTTGGAGAAGGCAAAATGTCTGAAGTTGTAAGGAGGTTTGAACATTTGGCTAAATAGGATTATGGATGGTTGAGAAACATACTTGCCTATGCATTTAACCAAAATGACTATATATTTTTTAAATAAATATAGGAAGTAATATGATTATTTTAAAAAAACACCTTAGCTCTTTTAAAAGTAAGACTTGGTTCTCATAAGTAATCAAGAGCATTATAAATTCATTGTAAAGCACAGAAATTTATTCTAAGACACAGAATCTTTGCTTCTGGGAAGATCACTTATAAGGTAAAGAAAAGCCTTTTACAACCTCTTATTAAGAGCACACAATTAATCCAAGAAATATTTGTCATTTTAACGGAGGTAAAACCATGTTATAGTTTTGTATTGGTATGCTATTGTTTCTAAAGCTGTTAAATGTTTCTAAAACAAACATTTTTTAATCTTATAAATAAATGTATATATATGAAACTACCAGTTTTGATCAAAAGAAATAAAATCTTATTCCATGAACCATCTACAACTTACCATATTCATTTAGATGCTGTCCTCTGTTTTCTTCTTCCTCATTCTAGATAAACTAGTCATTTTACTTTAAGACACAATTGCACTCTTTTACCTTAACAAAAACATACTGGGCAAACCTTGCATATAAAGTTGCTTCCCTTTGCCATTGTACAATTCTTATGAAAAGCATCTGCTCTTCTCGGGCTATGTATTGCCATCTTCAGTTGTAGTAACATGAAATGGCAGATGTATTGAATCCCTTAAAATGATGATATTTCATGTGTTAGGCAGCTGGTGAAGTTGTGGGGAAAATTTTGTACCAGATGCCTTTGGCAACTTAGTTTCATTATGAAATTTCATGTGCGGCTTTTTCACTTTTTCTGTACCAGATTGATAAATAAAGCTTTTTAAAAAAATTTTTTTCTTTTTAAATTTTTATTTAAGAAATATGAATTTTCACTAAATGTATTTAGTATCAGTGTATAACTATCTTAATTAGACAAAGGAGCTTAAAATTAAATCTTTCATTTTTTAAAATTAAATCATTTTATTACAGTCTATTTTATTTACCATATCTTTTACTCTGTTTCTACTACCATCTTTTTTGGCAACACAGTGCTTTTCAGACGTTACTTAGTTACTGACATCAAATCCCTCATGAAAGTTCGTAGGAAATTTCATCAACTTTTTGGTTAAATGAGTATTTAGTAAGACTTTTAAAACCATTAATCATTTCTGAAAAGATAATAGAGTTGGTGTTACATATGGATTAATGAAAATGGAAGGGCATTTCATTGTGAATTGCAAATATAATTAGGTAATACTAATGTAAAAGTTAACATAGGCCTATTAAATATAGTAAGATTTTTACTATATGATCACGTAGACTACGTATTCTAACAAAGAAGAATGTCCCAAAACATACTTGGTATTTAAACCAATTTGCTCTTAGGATAAAATGATTTCCACTCTCTTTAGCCAGTTTCTCACGTAGGAAAAGGCATGTAACCACATTTACCTTTTATGGCATTCATTCTACTCTGATAACTCTTTTACCTTTACCAGCTTCCTAAGGCAGAAAGAATATTTTCCCAAGTATGACAAAATATGACTTTTGACTTGCTTGATATTTACAGGTTTTTAGTTTATATTTCAAATTTTATAAATTAGATGAGGGTTAAATAAACTACTGGATTAACAATCATTTATTTTAGCATGGGGCATGCTCATACTAGTCAGCATAATTTTGTTTAAATAAAAATGAGTAGTCAATATATATTCTTCCTATTTTGGTGTAGCATTCTGGTTCAGCTCTATGTTCAGTTCTTTCATTATGATAAACACAACCATATTAAATTTTAAACTTTCATTCTCTATGTGTTTATTAAACCACATGCATATTCTGATAACCTCAGATTTGTTTGTTTATCTCTGTGAGTCAAGTGGTGCTTTGCTTGTTTGGGCTTACATCCTCATGCCAAACTAAATCCATTTGAGAGCCACAGATGAATGATTAATAAATAAACACTGCACATATTTAACAAATCATTTCTGTATTACAAATTGAGGTAGATGAAAAAGAAATTTGAAAATTTAGGGTTTTCATAAATAATATATCAACATAGTTCTTTATTTATTTCCTTGTTTCTAACTCTGCTTTCTCTTTCACAAAACTTATTATGGTTAAACTATGCTTAAATCTTGTAATTTTTTCTACATTTATAGCTGTCATTCCTCTGCAAACAAATACCTTTCATTCATCATCTGGGGCTATTTATTTGCCCTTTAGTAGAATTCTTCATAGAAAGACAAGATAAAAACTGACTACAAAAAAAAAAAAAAAAAAAACTGACTACAGGGCTTCCCTGGTGGTGCAGTGGCTGAGAGTCCGCCTGCCGATGCAGGGGACACAGGCTCGTGCTCCGGTCCGTGAAGATCCCACATGCCGCGGAGCGGCTGGGCCCGTGAGCCATGGCCGCTGAGCCTGCGCGTCCGGAGCCTGTGCTCCGCAATGGGGAGAGGCCACAACAGTGAGAGGCCCGCATACCGCAGAAAAAAACAAAACCTGACTACATCCCCATTAACTCCCAACTTTCAGAGTAAGAAGTCAATGTAACAACTATTTCAATACTGGACAATGACATTTTCAACTTTGCTTTTTCTTCTTGAGACATCATTGCAGACTCGTGGATTTTTTGTATATTCAGTATATTTCAAATGCTTCCACCTTTTTTTAAATATAAAATTTCCCCTAATTAAACTGGGAGACATTTAAACTTGCTCTTTTTATTATGTTTATTAGGTTGACAAGTGCTCATTAGTTTTTCTTCTCTACACAAGATGTTCCAGGCTCATCTGATACATTTTTTGTCCCAAATCAAGATTCAATCATTTATCCAAGGAACTTGGATCACTTCTAATGTATCTCATATTTGACATGAAATCAAAATTTGGTGTTACAAAACCATTTGAGATTATTCGTTTTTCACTATGGTTATAGCACCAAGTAATGTAGAGACAGTGCCATTTGTTTCAGGTTATTTCAAATGTCAATGGTGACTTCTTTTTATTTACTATTGTTGAATATGAAAACAATTTGATAGTCTAGATTCAAAATCACATAAGAAGGCTACACACCAAGAAGACTCTTCTACTAGCCCTGAATCCTAGACTCCATTTCTCAAGCCTTTCCCCAAGGGGATTCAATTTTGTTGGCTTCTTATTTATTCTTCAAGTGTTTCTACTTACTCTTCAAGTGAAATTTTTTATACTGTTTTTGTCATCTGCAAATAGAGATAATTTTGCCTCATTTTCTAATGCATATACCTCCAACAGCTGGTTTTATCTAATTGCATTGACTAATGCTTCCAGTATAATGTTTAATAATGGGAATCATAATTTATACATTTTCCTTTTTTAATAAAACACAGTGGAGACAATATTATTATCCCACATAGTTAGATTTTGCTTTGGGGAATTTCAAAGAAGTATTCAATACTAATTCATTGAGAAATTTCCTTAAAAATGTATTTCAATTTGGTCAAAAATAAATTTTTTCAAATTTATTAATAAGAATATGCCATTTTCTCCTTACTTCTATTAATATGAAAATATAATTTCCAATATTAACCTATGTTTATATTCTTGGGATAAATCCCACTGGTGTAGAGAAAATATTCTACCAGTTATGAAGACCTATATTATAGTAAATAAAAAATAAGCTATGGATATATGGATAAAATATATCTTTTAAAAATTTTTTCTCTTTGACGATTATAATTTCCTCTTAAATGGTCACTTCTGATTGTCATTGTTTTCTTCAGTGTTCATGTGTGTTCACTTCTGCTCACTTGTAGCTTGAGTTAGTTACAGGGCTCCACCTTCACAGGGACTGGGCAGTGTAATGTAGATGTAGATATTAAGAGAACAATTAGTAACTCAATAATAGATCCCTATGTTCAGATGCCTGCTTCTCACTTTTCACCACTAACATCCCTTCAATTCACAGCGGAGAGTAGCAGGTTAGCAAAATTATTTTAAAAACAGCCCTGTATTCTGTTGTCAGTGTCAGCTGCCCAGCTTAGATTGTCACAACCTCTCTCACACCATTTAACTTCTCCAGGAATGGAACCAGTCAAGGCTTCATGTGTGAAATTAATTCTAGAGGGAAATGACAGCCTAGATCCAAATCTCCTATCCTCTACTCCCAAAAAGACAGAGATATTAGGACAAATAAAACATAAACGTGTCAGAGAAACTAAATCACAATTTATACAATATTTAAAAAAATCAAAATTTACGTGTACTCCATGCTATAACTCAGTGTTCAGTGAAAGTTAAAGGAATGAACAGAGATGTAAGGGATTCACAACATTGGGGAGAGGCTAAAAGAATTTAACTAGGGTTCATCTTCACAAAAATAGGGCTCCATCCTGAGTGTGAAGAGCTCAAAGCATAAATATGGTCTGGACTGTTTCAGATCAATAGGAGAGTCAAAAAACAAAAAAGGGATTGGGAAAAAATGCAAGGAAACAATTTGGGTCTAGGTAGTGTAGAAACCCACATGTTTAATATTATTTTCTACCAATATATCTACATAATAATTTTGATAATGAATCCCAAATCACAGAGAATCATAAAATAACAATAAAATAGTATACTATAAACACTAAGAAAATATAAATGAGCTAAGCAAAAACATGATTTTCTTTATCTCAAAAATGTAGTTTATTTTTCCTTAGAAAAAATCAGTAACAGAAAGATTGTGGGAAAATCCCCAAATCTTTGAAGATTAAACAATATCTTTGTTAATAATACATGGGTCAAAGAAGAAGTATCATGAGTAAGTAAAATATTTTAAATTAAATGAAAAAGAAAATACACTAATCAAAATTTGTGGGATGCATAGAGGAACATTTATAGTATTAAATAAATATTTGGTAAAAGAAAGAAGACTAAATCAATAATCTAAGCTGCCATCTCAAGAAGCAAGGGATGGAAGAAAATTTTAAGACTAAAGCAAGGAATAAAAATAAATAATAAAAATTAGCACAGAAATGAATAAATAGAAAACAGGAAATAGAAAAAATCAAACAAACCCAAAATGGTACTTTGAAAAACATCAATAAAAATAATTAACCTCTAACCAGGTTAATCATGAGAAAAATAGAGAAGGCACACATTACCAATATCAGAGAGGTTATTATTATGGATCTTAAGGACACTGAAGGATAATAAAGGAATACTATAAACAATTCTATGTCCACAAATTTAATAATTTTTACAAAATGCACCAAAACCTTGAAAGACTCAATTTATCAATACTCTTAAGAGGAAGAAATATCATTTGAATTGGCCTATATCTATTAAATAAATCAAATTAAGAAATAATAATAACCTCTCAAAACAGAAAGCTCCAGGCCTAGATGGGTCACTAGTGAATGCCACCAAACATTTAGGGAAGAATTTATACCAGTTCTCTACAATCTCTGCCAAGAGGATGGAAGTAGGGGAAATACTTCATAAATCATATTCCTAATGAAGCCAGTATTATCTTAATGCCAAAAGCAGAAAAAGATATTAAAATAAAACTACAGACCAATATCTCTCATGAACATAAGTGGAAAATTTCCCAGTAAAATATTAGCAAATCAAATTCAACAATATATAAAAAGAATATATACCTTGACCAAGTAGTATTTTTTTAATTAATTTATTTTAATTATTTTAATTTATTTATTTTTGGCTGCATTGGGTCTTTGTTGCTATGCATGGGCTTTCTCTAGTTGCAGCAAGTGGGGGCTACTCTTTGTCACGGTGCACAGGCTTCTCATTGTGGTGGCTTCTCTTGTTGCAGAGAATGGGCTCTAGGTGCATGGGCTTCAATAATTGTAGCTTGCAGGCTCTAGAGTGCAGGCCCAGTGGTTGTGGCACACGGGCTTAGTTGCTCTGCAACATGTGGGATCTTCCTGGGCCAGGGATCAAACCTGTGTCCCCTGCATTGGTAGGAGGATTCTTAACCACTGCACCACCAGGGAAGTCCGACCAAGTAGTATTAATTTCAGATATGCAAGACTGGCTCAATATTTGAAAATCCATTAATGTATAATAATACATCACATCAACATATTAAAGAAGGAAAATTACATGATCATATGAATAGATGCACTAAAAGCATTTGTCAAAATCCAACACCTATTAATGATAAAATTTCTCAATAAACTAGGAATAGAGGGGAACTTTCTCAACTTTATAAAGAAAATCTACAAAAACCTACAGTTAACATCACATGTAATGGTGAAAAACTCAAAACTTTCTGGCTAAAATCAGGAAAAAACAAGGATGTCCTTTCTCACCACTATGTTTCAACATTGTGCTAGAAGACCTTGCTAGTGCAATAAGATAAGAAAAGGAATAAAAAGTTATACAGATTGAGAAGAAAGAAATAAGACTGTCTTTGTTTGCAGAGGACGTTATCATTTATGTAGAAAATCCAAAAGATTCAACAATAAACCCCTCCTGTAACTAATAAGCAATTATAACAAGGTTGTAGGGTACAAGGTTTATATACAAAAGGCAATTATTCTCCTATATACTAGCAATGAGCAAGTGGAATTTGAAACTAAAAGCATATTACCATTTAGATCCCCTAAATTAAATTCTTAGGTATAAATATAATAAGATATGCGTAAGATAATTATGAGAAAAGCTACAAAACTGATGAAAGATATCAAAGAAGAACTAAGTAAATGAAGAGATATTCCATGTACATGGCAAAAAAGAAAATTGTCAAGATGTCAGTTCTTTCTAACTTGATCCATAGATTCAATACAATCCAAATCAAAATCCCAGTAAGTTATGCTATGGATGTCAACAAACCGATCTTTAAGTTTATATGTAGAGGCAAAAGACACAGAGTAACGCATTCACTATAGAGGGAGGAAAACAAACTTGGAAGAAAAACATCTGAATTCAAGGATTACTATACAGCTACAATAATAAAGACAGTGTGGTTCTGGCAATAAAAGAAAATTAAAACAATGGAACTAAATAGTCTAGAATTAAATAAATAAAACTGGTGTTTTATTTGTCCAAGAAATATTGATTAAGCATCTACTATGTGCCAGCATCTTCAAATGAACGTGTGCTTTTCCTCACTACAGATAGCTGAAGTAGTTTTGCAAGTTTGAATTTCTACCTTTTCTTGATGCCCACTAGGTGATTCATTTGAACTCATGTCACTTTAGGATTAAAAAGTTCATCTGATCTTGGAAGCCCCAGGCTGTGCTACAGTTTTCAGCTGTATCTGGGCTGCTTTGTTTGTGCTCTATAAAACTTCAAATACATACTTGTACCCACCAAGAGAGTAATCCTTACTGTTATGTTTCTTGTTATTATCATTTTTTTTTGTCCATGACTTTTTCATTTAGGAATTTCCTTTATCATTTCTCAGAAAGTCTTTTGTCTGTAGTTGGTCCTGATACAAATAGCTGCAATAAATGCAAAATGAGACGAATAATACTGTACCTGTGTTAAATAGATTATGTGTAAAGCACTAAGAATAGCATTGAAAGTTACTTGCCTTCACTGTGGACCCATAAACCACATGAAAGTAGAGAATGTGTCTTTACAGGATTTTTGTTCTTTTATGCATCTCATTTCAAGGAAGTTAGATACAAGCTTTTAAAATTTTTGAGTATATATATGCATATATATGTGGGTGTTTATGTACATATATATGTGTATATATATATATATACACATTATATAAAATGTCATTATCGTAATTTCTCTGACATAGATAATTTTATTATTGCCTTATGACAAGTGAAATAAAATGAGGCTATGATAGATTAAATAATTTGAGTAATATCCTCCCACAGATACTCATATAATAAATGAATCTAGTGTAGTGTAGTAATATATATGTTTGATCATGGTTTTGTTTTGTTGTTTGACCACACCGCATGGCATGTAGGATCTTAGTTCCTCGACCACAGATCAAACCTATGTCCCCTGCAGTGGAAGTGCGCAGTTCTAACCACTGGACAACCAGGGAATTCTCTGATCATGTATTTTTAATTAAAATATTATGTACAATACATGAACAAGTAGTTATAAAAAAGACACAGATTTGGCAATTAAGTGAAGATTGCTTCAACATCACTGATACTTAAAGGACTATAATAAAAATATATTAAATAAAATGTATATATGAGTTGAGTGAGATGCTAGATTTCAAAATATTTAATGTTATGTATAAAGTTAAGTACACGTAAATATGGTGTTGGTGGTTAAATAAGTAGTTAACCTTTAACCTATTTGGTATAAACTCTTATAACTTTCAAAATAAAATGTACAAATATTTGATATAGCCCTTATATTGATTGATGGTATCCTACAAATATGTGTAAATGTTAATTTTTGTGTGATAAATATCACAAATAACCTAAGTAGTTTTTAAGAAGGAATGGAATAAATACATTGTGAGTCATAAATAACATGATGTTGAAAAAGACATGGGTAGATTTATATGTAGAATATGAAAAATGCATGGTCTCAATTATTAAGCTACAACTAAGTTACAAAATAGAAGGTAGAAGAATACTTGTAATATTTTCTAGAAGATTACATTAGAAACTTTTAAAAAACTATTGTCTTTGAGAAGTAGGACAGGAGTCGTGAGGAAGGGACAACTAGAATTTATTAGTAACTTTGGCAATATTTAGATTTTAATAACAAGATACCCTTTCTTAAATACCTACATATACAAAAACGCATTACAACTATCAACATGGAAACTGTGCTTTCAGAAATTCTAAAGAATATTTTTCTGAAAAAACATCTATCTAATCTGTCATCTATCTATCTATCTATCTCTTCTACCTGCCCACCAACACATTTGAATATAGAGGTGCTAATTTTAAAAATGAGAAGTTTCAAATTACATACTAAAGATATATATCACATTCTATAATTTATGGAAAATTGTAAAGCTTCCATTTGTGTAATATAGCTATTTTAAATCATATTTCAAAATATATAAATATACAGTATGACAAATGAAAATAAAATATTTTCCTAAAATAAACAATTTTAGTGATTATCAATTCATTTTATTGTCAATATTAAGTTGATAATAAACTACCAAGTTTATGACACTCTCTATGTTAAAAGGTCAAATTCATTAAATTCATTAAAATGTAATGAATAATAGAACTGAAAACCAAATCAGCAATAAGCATAATTATGTACAAAATAACAATAAAAATGTAGAAAGCTATTGTTTTCTTCACCCAGTTTCAGTATACTACTTAAAAACAATTGCTGCTTAACTACTCTTTGTTCTGCTGAAACAACTGTGCAGTATAAGCAGTATTTTGCATCTTTTCATAATAAGAGTAGCAATAGACATCCATGTAATGTTATTTCATGTTAAAGACTTGGTTTAAATGTGTTAATTTAAAAGTCAGTTAAATCCCTACATAGTGCATTTGTTTTATGCAAGGCCACTCAGAATTCATAAAGTTATTTTATGTTATTTATAAAGAAAACTAGTTTTGCTTTTCCGTTAAGATTTGATTTTTTTTTAGCATTGAATATGCCAAATATCAGAAATAATTAGAAGTTGCTTTAAAACATCTGGTAATGATATTTCTAAAAAGTTTCTAGAAATTTAGCTTAAAGAACAAAATCAATAAAAAGATGAAAACCACAATTCAGTTTTGTTGTGTAGTTTCCATATAAGTGTAAAATGCATTACTTGAAGTTGTAAATACTTGAACATTGTATGCAACGTTTTTTACATACTATTGTATGCAACATTTTTTTACATACTATTTTCTGATGGTTCTAGGAGTATGAAATTGTTTTATAGAAATTAAATAAAGAAAATTCCCATTCTTGCTGCTCACTGCCATTTTACCCTCTCTCATTGAACATGAAACCATAGCATAGATCCACTAGGTTTTACCACCATAACGGAAGATTTTAGTCACCTTAATAATGTTACTTGTTTTTCCTGTATGGAGTTTTGGATGATGCAAAAGAAATATGTAAGAGAACTGATAAGAAAATAAGATAAGAATTGGATATGCATTATCCTGCATACTTGCTGTTTGGATTCTAACAGCAATCAGCTTTTACAATTGTCCAAGTTCTTGATTTCCAAACTCTTCTCTTTAATATTTTCTTGAAAACCTGTCAGTTTTTTAACTTCATATTTTTATAGAACTTTGCTAAACACACCAATATAAACTAATAACGACTAATAACCTTTTCTTCTAGAATTGCTCAGTATGTGGTGGTCTGCCTCCCAAATTATCACAAATGATAGTTTTACCAAAAGTTTGCCAGGGTGTACGATTAAAAACTTAATTTCCAGCTAAAGGTATTCATTTTTTCCCTCACATATCATCTGACTGTTAGGCAAATGCAATATATTTTAAATATTTCTTATAAAAGCATCCCACTAATGATACCATATTCTGCATTATTTAGGATGAAACAGAGAATTTGTGGGAAAACTCGCAGTGATTTACCACACTAAAGTTTACTTTTAACTCATCTCTTATGTGTGACATAGTTCAGCAGCCTTTTACCTATAGAGTTGCATAAGTACTCTGGTTGATAGAGGCCCTTTGGATTTGGAGAAGAGGGAGGACTGGCGTTGAACTGGTGCCAGAAAAATCAAAAGATGAAGAAACTTTGGTTATTGACTAAACTTTTCAAAATAGACAGAAGGCTTCATGAGGAACAAAATGTGCCTTTATTAAATGAGAGGGCCAGGGATACAGGAGAGTTCCACGTGGGTATAAATATTGTATTTTTGTACTTACATTGTTATGTTTTTCTAAGAAAATGCCCACTTATCTAAATTTATTTGCTTAAGTTTATTTGTAATATCTTTTATAGATCACTTTAACTAAGACAATGCCCTTTTTTTTTTGTTCCTAATATTTGATTTTTCTCCATAAGAAAGAATGTCTAAATGGGAATGAATCATATGCATTGTGTGATATTTCAGTAATCCAATTTGAGAAATAGTTGTGTAGATAATGTTTTTTAAAATGTCAGTTTTATGTTCCCCCTAAGAATTGATGAGAATTAATTCAAAGTATCTGTTTTCCCAAATTCTATCCTTAAAATATTTTGTTAATAAAAACTGAATGGATAAATGCAGTTCTCATTCCTCAAAATGACACAAAATTTCAAATATTAAAACATTGCCTTAAATTAATTTTAATGTATATATTTGTGTATACCACCTGGTAAATAATTGGGTTGGTGCTATTTCATTACTGATTTTAATTGTTTAGAAATCTATCATCTAGGGCTTCCCTGGTGGCACAGTGGTTAATAATCCACCTGCCAATGCAGGGGACACGGGTTCAAGCCCTGGTCTGGGGAGAGCCCACATGCTGCGGAGCAACTAAGTCCGTGTGCCACAACTACTGAGCCTGCGCTCCAGAGCCCGCAAGCCACACCTACTAAGCCCATGTGCCACAATTACTGAAGTCCACGCACACTGCAACGAAGACCCAATGCAGCCAAAAATAAAAATAAATAAAAAAAAAAGAAATCAACTCCTTTAAAAAAAAAAGAAAAGAAATCTATCATCTAATTTTCTTGAGACTATTCAACAGTGTGAATATAGCATTGGTTGTATTTGTTATATGTATTGCTAGTTAGCTTGAAAAGAAATCATTAGGCTTATACAATTTGATTTCAACCCTAACCATTTATAAACAAAATTAGAAGTTTTTAGTCCTTAAAATTTCTTGGATGTGTTGTGTATTCTGGTTGGGCCAATTTAGTGGTGTAGAAGTGTTTTCACTCATCACGTGTCATTTTATTTATAACCAAGCTCTTAAGACTGTGGCAGCATACTAGGCAGCATTAATAAAGCATGTCTTGGAGCAATGTATTTGTTTTCACAGGCTGAAATCAATTCACCTTGAAAGCACTGCTTTCATATAGAATGCATACTCTGGAGATAAGAAGATCTATCCTATTAGCAATGAAAAAATAGCCTCAGAGAGATATAAATTTAAAAGCAAGTATGTTTGTTGTTATTCAGTGCCTCTATACATCTTAAACTGGTTTGGCTATTAGTATGTTAGATGGAGAGTAAGATTCTTTTAGTGCAAGAGGGGCAACCTGGCACTGCTGGACACTGGTGCAAGAGAAGGAAAGTTAAATCACCTAGCTCACCAGTACAATGAAAGAAGGAACATGAAATTGTATTCGTAGGACTAAAATGCCAAAAGCAGTTTGACATTCAGAAATAACTTAAACAATTCCCAATCAGATTCAATAAAAAGAATTCTCCTTACAAGAAACGAAGCCTGCAGGTTGTTATCAGGAACGTTTAAGAATATTTTTCACTCCTTTTTATGGTCTAAATAGAGCCATGAAGAAAACACCAAGATATTTAGTTAGCACTATCGTGACTATTTCACCCGGAATATTACCATGTAGTCATATCTAGATGGTCTTTCCTCCAAACTAATGTAATCATTTATTTCCTTTTTCACTCTTATCTACCCAAAGGCCATGCAATATTTTCTTAAAATAATTTAACCATAAATTGAATAAAATTAACAATCAAAGTGGATTTCCACCTTCAGATTCACTATTAATTAAATCAGTTTAATAATGAAATCTTAAGGATAAATCAAATTTAAGATGAGATTTAAATCTCACAGAAAATAAGTTCCATTGTGTTCCACCATGATTAGTCATAGAGCCATCTCAGCTATTATGTTTTTATCAAACTCAAAGGTACTTCCCATTCCCTGTTCCCTCACCCAGGGGAAGCATTACAGCTGTGTTAACCAGAATTCTTGCTATGTTCCTATGAGCCATTAAGAAATAAAGCCAAAATTATAAATTCTGATTTATATTAATACAAATACATTTTAAATTATTTACCATAGTAAATATTCCACATCTAGAATAAATTATCCAAAAGATATCCAAGTTTTAAATACCTCTGATAGACATTGTCAAATTGCTGTCCTAAAGCTTTACGTAATTTTAGCAATATATTAGAATAGACAATCCTCAATTCTTTCACTTTATTGTGAAAATTTTCAAATAGAGACCAAAATGGAAAGAATTTTAAAGTGTACACCATTTTGTAACTACCTAGATTCTTCAATTATGGTAATACCATGCTTGTTTTAGCATTTATTTACCCATGCATTCTTCCCTCCATCTCTCCATCAATATAAATTACTTTTTGATGCATTTAAAAGTAAATTGCATACATTAGTACATTTTCACTTAATACTTCATCCTGCATGTAATTCTGTCAAGCTCAAGTTTTTGTTTCTATTGTAATATTTGCATGTAATTAAATGTATTTTGACTAATGAATGCACCTGTATGTCAGGAACAATCAAGGGCCTCAGATTTTATCCTGATTGCAAGACCACATGTTTAATGGATACCAGTAGAAAATGTGAAACTCATTGTTCAGAGAAACAGAATTGTTTATCACTCACAGAAATAGCAAAAGCCCAAGTAACATTATTTGTGCTGCTTCCCTGATCCCAGTTTCTCAAAAGGAAAGACATTGGGGGCTAGGTGACTCTCGCACACAAAGTGTTGCATTACGGGAAAGGGGCTCTGAGCTTAGGAAACCTCAGACTTTTAAATGGCTTAATTGCAAACTTTTGCTAACCTTTGCCACAGATGGAGATATTAACTTATGCCGGCCAACAGTCCCTTCCCTGGAGAAATATAATGTCTCTATTGTCCAAGGCTGTTTGCTATATAAACATCTTTGAAAAGATATTATGAAACAAAAACATCATCAATGCCTTTGCTTAGAAGGTATGCTGAAATGGATGGGACCCAAGGACATCTCTCTCATAATACATATTACTTAATGGTTGGGTCTGCACTATCTCGACTTCTGTTTCATATATCTATATGTATATGTGTGTGTGTATGCCACTTATCAACCACTCCAATTAACCTAACCTGATATTTAAAAATAAAAGTTTTGATTTGTGTTATACACCAATTAATTGTTTACTATCAATAGGTCTAAAAGCAACAAGAATCCAGTTTTGACCTTAACTATGTCCCTTAGGTTTCAAGTGGAAAGAAAAAAAAAAACCATAAATGATCAAGACCTACCTTAAAAAGCTAGATGGTTTCTGCTTAAGTTTCTGTATGGAACTTTTCCACCTGGTCCAAAGAAACATTCCAGATATGACAGTGTTTATTCCTGTTTACACAGACTTCACCTTGGGCCACAAGGAGTTAGCATAGAGTACTTGCATCATCTGTAACTATTCTGGCCAGTGAGTTGAGGCTGATTTAAATGTCTTCCAGGGTGAAGTTTTCTTTAAACACATTTAGTTTTCTTATGATCACTCCTTAAGTGAAAGTCATCTTAATTTTGGAACAGAAGTAAGCTAAATTGTGGATTCACAAAAGAAAACACTGTCCTAAACATGTACATGATATCCTTAGAAAGAAGATGTTTGCAATTTTTGGGGTCCCAAGTTGACCAACATCAATCATGGGGCAAAGGTTGACAGTGCTCTCAGCTGACAATACCAGCAGGCTGATAGGCCCTGTGGTTCTGTTCAAATAATTGAGTCTAGTTCTTTTTTCTTGGAGGAATTGCTTGAGGGCAGTCAACCCAACCAATTTTGTCAGTCAAGGCAGTCAATCCAACCAATTTTGTCAGTCAAGTCACATTCCTCTGCTCCAAGTAAAGATTGAGAATGGGATTGGGGAAGATATCCAGAGGTGTTGACTGGTGTTTTGCTTGGAAGATGCATTGCTGGCACCTTCCTCTGCTGTTTCAGTTAGACTTCTTGGTAATTTCATGAATACATCATAGAAATCATGAATGAGTTCCTCCACATTTGAAGTTTCCCAGCATACTCGGCTTTTTCCTCCGATGGGCTGGGCTTGGAATATAGGGGAAAACAAAGGCAGTATATAAGGAAAGAAGGATCTGTGCTACTTTTTTTAATATTGCTGTTTTTAATATTATTAATGATTTGTAAAAGAAACTTTAGGTATAAGTCATTTGTCAGTTATGAGGCTTGTACATATTTTCTGTAAGTGTGTGCAGCTTAAACTTTCATAGATGTCTTTACAATGCATTTCAAAGAGCAAATATTTTTAATTTACTTGAAGTAAATTTTATCAATTTTTCTTTAGTGGTTCATTCGAGTCCTAGTTAAGAAATGTTTGCTCGGGCTTCCCTGGTGGCGCAGTGGTTGAGAGTCCGCCTGCCGATGCAGGGGACGTGGGTTCGTGCCCCGGTCTGGGAAGATCCCACATGCCGCGGAGTGGCTAGGCCCGTGAGCCATGGCCGCTGAGCCTGCGCGTCTGGAGCCTGTGCTCCGCAACGGGAGAGGCCACAACAGTGAGAGGCCCACGTACAGAAAAAAAAAAAAAAAAAAGAAAGAAATGTTTGCTGGGTTCAATGTTAGAAATATTTTTTCCATACATTTCATTGTAAATTTAGAGGTTTTAGCTCGGTCCATATTTAACTTGATGAGAAATTGTCACAGTTTTTACCAAAGGGGCTTTATCATTTTGCAATTCCTATGGCAATGAGTGAAATTCCCTATCACTCTGCATCTTCACCAGCATTTGGTACTGTCAGTTTTTGAGTTTTAAACGTCTAGTAGATGTACAATGTATTGTATGTGATTTTACAATGATGAAGAGTAATGTTGAGGATTATTTCATTTGTTTATTTGCAATCCATATGCTTTTTTTTTTGTTGGAGTGTCTGTTCAGTTCCTTTACTTATTTCTTAATGGGACTGTGGGTTAAATGACTGTTGAGTTTTAATGTTATTTGTATATTTGGAAACAATTCTTTTATCAGATATATAATTTGCAAATATTTTGTCCCAGTTTTGTCTTGTCTTTTCATTCTCTTAACAGTATCTTTCAAAGACAAAAAGTTGCTAATGTTTTAAAATTAATTTTTGGCTGAGTTGGGTCTTCATTGCTGTGCACGGGCTTTCTCTAGTTGTGGTGAGCAGGGGCTACTCCACGTTGCAGTGAGCGGGTTTCTTATTGTGGTGCCTTCTCTTGTTGCGGAGCAACGGCTCTAGGCATGCGGACTTCAGTGGTTGTGGCTCGCAGGCTTAGTTGCTCCGCAGCATGTGGGATCTTCCCGGACCAGGGCTCGAACCTGTGTCCTTTGCATTGGCAGGCGGATTCTTAACCACTGCGTCACGAGGGAAGTCTCCAAAAGTTGTTAATTTGGATAAAGTTCAGTTTATAATTTTTTCTTTCTCAACTCATGCTTTTGGTTTTATATCTAAAAAACTAGTGCCAAACCAAAGTTCACATTATTTTTTCCTACACTTTCTTCTAGAAATTTTATAGTTTTGCATTTTCAATTTCAGTTTATGGCCTATATTAAATTTTATCTTTTATATAATTTTATATAAAGTTGTCTTATACAATTTTAATTTTTTATAGTATGTCAGGTATGCCTGGAGATTCGGTTATTTTTAGACACCTGAATGTCCAATTTTTTCCAGCACCACTTTTTGAAACGACTATCCTTTCTCTATTGAATTGCCTTTGCACCTTTATCAAATATCATTTGTCTATATATGTGTGGGTCTATATCTGGATTCTTTATTTTCTTACTTTACTCTGTGTACTTATACTTTCACAAATACCACACTGCCTAGATTTCTTTAGCACTTTGGTAATTGGGTCATTTTAAATTGGGTAACTTGAGTCCTCTAACTTTGTTATTTGTTCTTTGTTTATCAAAATTTTTTAAAAATTCTATTTTTTTTCATATAAGTTTTATAATCAGGTAGTAGATAACTAAAAGAAAGACTATGGGAATTTTGATAGGTAAATCTATGAATGAAATTTATATGAACTGACAGCTTGTAATATTAGTCTTCTAATATAGATGAACATGATTTATGTGCCCATTAACTTTATCTCCTATTTCTTTTATAACTTTTATGTAGTTTTCCACATGTAGATTCTGCACCTATTTTATTAGAGCTATATATAATAGTTTAAATATTCCAGGGAGGGATTATACATTTACTGTTTAATATTCAGATTCTAATTATTTATTATTTTTATATAGAAATGCAATTGACTTTTAAAAATTGACCTTGTACACTGTAACATAGTAAGCTCACATATTAGCTCTAGGGTTTTTTTTTCTTTTTTTTTTTTTTTTTTTGTAGATTGTCTTGAATTTTCTCCATAGACAATGTTTCTTCAAATAAAGACAGTTTTATTTCTTCCCTTCCACTGTATATGAATGTCTTTGTTTATTTTTCTTGCCTATGACATTGCCTGGTACTTCCAGTGTGATGTTGAATAGAAATGATATGAGATGACTTCCTGGTCTTGTTCCTGAGTGAGTCTCTTACCATTAAAGTGTATTAGGTGCAGATTTTCTATAAATAAATTTTATTAGAATTAAAGAAGTTCTCTTTTATTCCTAGTTTGCTGTATTTTTTAAAAATTTATTTATTTTTGGCTGTGTTGGTTCTTCGTTGCTGCGCATGGGCTTTCTCTAGTTTTGGTGAGCGGGGGCTACTCTTTGTTGTGGTGCGTGGGCTTCTCATTGTGGTGACTTCTCTTGTGGAGCATGGGCTCTAGGCACATGGGCTTCAGTAGTTGTGGCATGTGGGCTCAGTAGTTGTGGCTCATGGGCTCTAGAGCGCAGGCTCATTAGTTGTGGTGCACGGGCTTAGTTGCTCCGCGGACATGTGGGATCATCCCGGACCAGGGCTCAAACCCTTGTCCCCTGCATTGGCAGGCGGATTCTTAACTACTGTGCCACCAGGGAAGGCCCTGTTGAGGTTTTTATAATGAATAAAATTTGATATTTGTCTTTTTATCCTCATAGATTAATACAATCATATATTTTCTTCTTATTAATATGTTAAAATGGTGAATCGTATTGAGTAATTTTTGGAATGTTGAATTAGCCTTGCATGTTGGAAGTTTTTTAATTGGAAAAATTTAAATTGCAAATTCAATTTATTTGATAAATATAGAGCTATTCAGGTTATCTATTTCTCCTTGAGTCAGTTTCGTTAGTTTGTGTCCTTCAAGGAATTCATCAATTTCTTCTAAGTTATCAAAATTATGCACATAGACCTTTGTTATACTTATTTATTATACTTTTAATTTTGTGAGATCAGTAATGATGTTTATTCTATCATTCTTTGTAGTGGTAAAGTTTTCAAAGAACCATCTTTTGAGTTTTGTTTTCATCAATTGTATTTATATATATGTGAAATATGAAATATATATGAAAAGATATATTAAGAATATATATAGATCTATATATATGGAATTGGAGTTCTGAATAGGCATATATACATATGTGTATGTAAATATATATTTAAACTTTTTCCTATTTTTGACTTAATTTGTTTCTGCTCTGTTATTCTTTGTTTTATTCTTCTGGCTTTATATCTATTTTTTCTAATTATTCTAGTTATAAGAATGTAAAGCTTAAGCTATTAACTGTAAATCTTTCTTTTAACATATGTGTTTAATTCTCTAAGTGTCTCTATGTGTCATGTTTTAATAGCATTGTTCAAATATTGATGTTTTATTTTCATCTTCTTTCAGTACAGCATATTTTTCAAATATTCTTACAACTTACTCTTTGGCATATGAATTATTTAGTAGTGAACTGTTTAACCTCTAAATATTTGGATATTTTCCAGATATCATACAGTAATTGATATCTAGTTTAATTCCATTATGGTCTGAGACATACTTAGTATGATTTGTAGTCTCTTAAATTTGTTTAGATGTTAAGGTTGGGTTTTTGGCCCAGAATGTGGTTTATCTTGGTGAATGTTCTATGTACATTTGGGAGGAATGTTTTCTGCTCTCATTAGGTAGAGTGTTTCATCAACGTCAATTAGGTCAGGTTGGTTGATAGTGCTTGTCAGCCTCAGTGATTTTCTTCTGACATTTTCCATAAATTATTGAGAGGGAGTACTAAAATTTCCAAGTGTAATTGTGGATTTGTTTATTTTCCCTTTCAGGTATCAGTTTTTGCCTCATGCATTTTGAAGCTCTGTTGCTAAATTCATATTCCTTTGGGATTACTATGTCTTCTTGGAGACTGATTACTTTATCATAATGTAATATTCCTCTTTAGTCCTGATAATCTTCCTTATTCTGAAGTCTATCTTGTCTCATATTAATTATAGCCAGCCCAGCTTTTTTTTGCTTAGAGTTTGGATGGTATATCTTTTTTCATATCTTTACTGTAAACTCATCTTAGGTCTTGCTATTTAAGTAGGTTTCTTTTAGACAGGTTCTGAATTTTTATCCAATGGAACAATTGTTGTCTTTTAGTACTATGTTTAGGTTGTTCACTTTAAAAGTGATTATAGGCATGGTTAGATTATAATCTGTCATCTTGATAGCTATTTTCCATTCCTCTCATTTGTATTTTGTTAAAATTTTCTTCTTGTTCTAATTTTTCTCTTTTTAAGTGAAACTTTTAGAATTCCACAGTTTTTTTCTATTTTGTTATCATAACAACCTTTTAAAGCTTTTTTTAAAAAAAACTATATTTTACAACACTGAGTATAAAATAATCTAGTATAAATTCAAGTTGTTTTCCTGCTTCACATATAAGGTCCTTATAATAGTACATTCTCTATTCCTCTTCTAATCTCTAATCCATTCTTGCTTTCACATAAACTATAAACACCCAATACATGTTTACTATTGTTTCTTTAAATATATAGTTTACTTTTAGAGCAAAAAAATTAAGAAAAACCTACCCTTCACTTATTCCACTTCTAATATTGTTTATTTCTCTCTTTAGATTCCAGCTTCTGACCTCTTAACATATTCCTTTTGCCTAAAGAACTTTTCAACATTTGCAGAGCAGGTATTCTGGCATTTCATTCCCTAAATGTTTGTTCATCTGAGAAAGTCTTCATTTTTCCTTTACTTTGAAGGATTTTTTTCACTGGAAATTGAATTCTAAGTTAGTATAATTTCTTCTTTTAGTACTTTAAAGATGTCACTTATGTTCTGACTTATGTGATTTATGATGAGGAGTTGACTTAATTCTAATCTTTGTTTTTCCATAGGTAAGGTTTTTTTTTTTCCTTTTGTTGTCTTCAAGATTTTCTCTTTACCTGTGATTTCAACAGTTTAGATAGTATATGCCTGTGTGTGTGTGTGTGTGTGTGTGTGTGTGTGTGTGTGTTGGACTTTATCCTACTTTGTGTCTTCTGGCTTTCTTAGATTTGTGGCTTTTTCTCTACCATGAATACTGGAAGTTATCAACTCATATATGTCTTCTGCACACTTCTCTGTATCTTGCCTTTCTTGAATATGTGTAACTACATATGCTACAATGTTTGATATTTCCCTACATTATTTGAATGTGTTGCTCTGTTTTTATGTTTTTGGCTCTTTTTCACTTTTTTCTCTTCATGCTTTAGATTGGATAACTTCTTTTGATGTGTCATCAAGTTCACTGATTTTTCCTCAGCTATGTCAAGTCTGCTAATGGGCTCATAAAACACATTTTTCATTTATGTTAGTTTGGTTTTGATTTGTATCTGAGATTCTTTCTTCAAGTTTCAGTTATCTACTGATATTCATCTGATCTTATATGTCATATTTTTTTCCATTAGAGCCTTTAATATATTATTCATTTTTATTTTAACTTCCGTTTTTGATAATTCTAATATGAGTAATTTTGTATAATGGTGCTGATTATTATGTTCTACCTTCAGGCTCCATTTTTCACTTTGCTTCATAATGAGCCTCATATTTTACTTTATTATTTTTTTGAAAGCTGGGAATGTTTTATAAGACAGGAGGTAAGAGGTCAATATATTCAATGCAAAGAGAAAAACATGAGTTTTTGCCTTCCTGGCTTTTATTGTTGAGATTTTTGCTAATCTATTCAGGAGGTTGGATGTGTTTAAATTTTATTGTTGTTATGGTTACCAGAAGTGAGGTTTATTGTTGAAATGGATACCAGAGAAATTAAGTTCCTATAGTGAAACCTTTTACCTCTGACTTGGCTCTGTGTCTTCCCTTTGTGCTCCTTCCCAATGAGAATCAGTCTCTTGAGCACTCCCTACTGTAGTCCCTGCTGTTTTCACTCAAGGCTTGTTAGTATCATTAAAGAGGAGTAGTAGAAGGGAAAGTTCTCTGATTTTCTTCTTCAGCTTCTCACCAAGGCATATATTGCAACCTGGGTTTCAGCATTGTGGCTTTCATAAGAATCCTTCTGCTCAAGTGGTGGACTAAATTGGTAGTATTTGTTAAGATGGTAAGTCTGGAGAATTAACTTTGGGAATGCAGGATATAATTAGTTCTTTTACCAAATATCTTTGGGTCTTTTGCTTCCACAAAGAAGATAAAATTGTATTTTTCTAATTCTCTTGTGGTTGCTTGAAGCCAGCAGGGGTGTTACTTTCAGAACAGGTATTTAACTGCTGACTAGAAACACTTTGGAGCTCTCTCTTATCACTGGAATAGCTATTAGGCAAGCTTAAGATTGTGGCTACTCTGTGAACCTAGGTTCTGAAGTGACTATGATTTACAGTACTATCTACTGACCCTCAAAGCACAAGTAGCATGAGAAAGAAATCAAAGTTTTGTCATTTTAAGCTACTGAGATTTTATGATGTTTTCCCCTGTAATAGCATAACCTAATCTACACTGACTTGTCATGGGAAAAAGTCAGTAGTTCAGATTTGGACATTTTAAGTTTGAGATATGGATATTTATCTTGCAGTTGGATGACTGAGTACAAATGTCAGAGTGGAATTGTGAGTTGGAAATAAATTAGAAAATCATCAACATGTAGAAGGTATTTAATGCCATGAGAATAGAAGATATTGCCTAATTAAAGTTTAGAGAGAGATGAGGAGAAAAGACTTTTGAATATTTAGGAATCCATTTGTAAAGAGAAAAGTATCCAGTTAATTAAAAAAATAGATTATATTTTGATGGCCTAGAGCTGAGAACAGACAGTGTTTTAAGGAACGTTGGAGAAGTCACCAAATACAAGTTTTGCTATAAATGTCAAAAGGTAAGAATTAAATATGTCACTTGAATTTAACAGCATGGAGGGCACTGGTTACCTTATGAAAAGTAGTTTCAGAGATAAAAGAATAAGCAAAATTGAAGCAAGGAAAAGAAGGTGAGAAATTCAAATTATTTTCATCATTCTCTGATATCAAGTATATTAGACACTAGTAATATACATGTATATTTGTATTTATCTGTACTTGTGCATTTATATTTATATAACCTATGTGTGTGAATTTACATATGTATACATAGATACACGTATATAAATGTACATGTGTACACATAAATTTATGTGTTTACATGTGTGTGTATAATGCAGATAGTAGCATTGCTAAACTTTATACCACTACATAATAAACATTTCTCATAATCCCATTTACAATAAGATTTTCCTCACTCTTATGTAGGCTTTCAACTGCATCACCCTAAAGTCCACATTCCACTGACAAGTCTGCACAAGATAATATAGGCTTTAACTACTGTTTTCCCTCTTAAAGTTTTTCCAGCCCTCACTCACTGCTGTGTTGCCAAAGTCACTCTCATATTTTAGGCAGCAACCTGTTTCATGGTAATAAAACTTGTATTTGTTATCTGTTGATGCACAGAGACTTTTTAAAATAAATATTTATTATCTCACAATCTCTGTGGGTCAGGGATACAGAAGTGACTTGGTTGGGTATCACTGACTCAAGGACTACCAAATAGCAGAAGTCAAGCTGTCAGCTGCAGCTGCAGGTTTATCTGAAGGTTAGATTCGAGAGGATAGACATCCAAGCTCACTCACAGTCTTTGGCAGGCCTTGGTCCTTTACCATGGGTCCTCTCCACAGTGCTACTTTACAGCACAGGAGCTGGTATCCTTCAGGGTGAGTAATCCAAGAGACACCGAGAGAGTGGGCACAATTAAGACAAAACTGTGGCCTGATGTAACCTAATCTTGGTAGTAACATCCATTACTTCATACATTATATCATGTTCATTAGAAGCAAGTCACTAAATTCAGTCTATACTCAAGGGGACAGGATTACATAAAGTTGTGGGTACCGGTAGATAGAAATCACTGGGGATTGTTTTAGAAGCTGCCCATGACAAAAAGGAATTTCTAATTGTACAAATACTCTTTCTCTACATCAGGAGTCAGCAAAAGAGAAACAATATTCTTCTAGCCGTTATTTATATAAAACAAATTTATTCTTTTTCTGTTATCCAATTAAAAGTAAGCTACTAATTATTTCTCCATACCAAAATATAGAAAACATAGGATATAGAAATTCATCAAAGATTTTGACATTGTCAAGCCTCACAGTTGCCTCATTGCTATTTTGTAGAGAAGTAAGTTGAGTAACTTCAGTGATGGCTAGCCAAATTCTATTTTAGATAGGCCAACTGTATGCTGGAGAAGAAAGTAAGGGCATGTATAAATTACCAGTTGTTTTCTATTTGTTTGAAGTAACTAAACCAAATAATTTCTGTCATTATGGGTTCAATCATTTGATTGTACTATTTACTAAGTAGTAAGACATATTTCCATGAAATTATAATGGAATTTATCTAATTCATCATAATCATTAAAAATATGTTGTTGGTTTCTTAAGTAATAGCAATTTCACTTGTCTTGACTTTATCTGCTAATTTAATGAACAGGCTGATATTAATTTCTTTTGTCCATGAAACTTCTGGTAAGATATATAAATAATATCTCTCAGTCCAACTATTTTGATACATTTTAAATATACTGCTTGAGGTTGACAGGGTCATTGATTACTACTATTTGGCTGTGACCCCCCCCCCATACACATTCTCCAATTTATCAAGCATGTTGATGAGAATACTATGTGAGATGGTGCCAAAAGGTCTTAGTACAATACAGATTTGTTAGATTTTTTTCTTTCCCCTTATCTAAGAAGCTTGTCATCCTGTCATCCTGCATGAGAAATGCTTTCAAGTTGAATGAATTTGAGATAGGAAGAACAAATACGCTGCCACTAGCCATACTTTATAAAAGCTTGACTAATGCTTAATGCTGAATGTAGTGGAAGGATTGCTGACATGAACTATTTTCACCTTGTGGAATTTAATTCTTCTACTTTTTTTCTTTTTTTTTTCCTTAGTGGAGATTGAGAATGAAATCTTCACCCATAGTATACAAAATTTACAGTTCCCTAAGTAAAAGTGGTGACTATAAATTTTTTTCCTCATTACTCTTTCTGTTCCAGTATCCTGGTCACTTACATCAACGAATGCATTATGCTTTCAGTATGATGCATATTGGTGTTCTTGTTTGACAGCTGTAGCCAACAGATGAGGACATTCTGGAGACCGTTCAAGATTTGATGCCTTTGGGTAAGGCTGAGAGGTAGATAGCTTGCAGTGTGTGGAAATGGGTTTATATTTCTATTGGAGACCATGGAAATAATCACTACCCTAGCTTTGTAAATATCCTATTTTCCATCATTGTAATGGACAACCTGTAGACTGACTCTCCAGCAGGAAATCTAATATACATACATACATACATACATACATATTTTCTAAAGGAGTTCCAAGTTTTTGATTCTTCCATCTTCACCCAAGTTAGCTAACTTACTAAATAAGACAGGGAAGAGCCTCTTCCTTGCTAAATGTCTGACCAGAAAATTTATCTGAAACTAGCGTCACAGCCATAGATAGTCTGAAACACCACTGAAACAAAATTAGATAAATTCCTTTATTAAAATGCCTTATTTAAGATAATATTCAATTTTTAAAATTATGAATAATTTTTATCTCAAAAAACAAGGCTTTTCATGGATGGCTTATTTTGTGAGTTTTTTATATAGATTTATCATACCTCAATAATCCTTTTCTTTAAAACATGCCTACTTAATACTTTTGCAGTATCAGTGCACATATTTTTATTCTTTCCTTGGCTTACAGCACTGTTATATCTACTTTGAATATCTTTTTCTCCTTATGTTACCATTTTCCTCACTCACTTTGAGTTTATTATGTGACTTAGGAAGGAATGACTTTTATAACTAAGAGGAACCACTCGATGGGTAGATACTCTGTTTCAAAATCACACACTTTTTTTTTTTTTTTTTTTTTTGCGGTACGCGGGCCTCTCACTCTTGTGTCCTCTCCCGTTGCGGAGCACAGGCTCCGGAGGCGCAGGCCCAGCGGCCATGGCTCACGGGCCCAGCCCCTCTGCGGCATGTGGGATCCTCCCGGACCGGGACACGAACCCGTGTCCCCTGCATTAGCAGGCGGACTCTCAACCACTGCGCCACCAGGGAAGCCCCAAAATCACACACATTTTAACTTATTATATTTTCAGTGTGAAAAAGAGGGCTTTAAAAAAAAAGAAAAAGTTTAATAATTTTCCACTCTGCTTGATCCAGTTAGTGGAGCTGCTTGATAATTATGAAGAATAGCTGAGTCACATACATCCCTAAAGAAAGTTTTCTGTCTAAGGAGAGTCAAATGGAGTAATGTTAATTGATATAAGACAAAAAATACAGAACAGAGTGAGAAAATAATCAGTAAAATAAAATAAGATCAAAATTATATCTTTTAAAAAAAGAATAGATCCTACATGATTGCTTAAAAGCTCCTCATAGTATTAAAAATTAATCTATCCTCAGTTTTCAATAAATAGACAATTTCTGGTATTATGAATTTTATAATTGATAACATAAAACAGGCTAAAAATAGCCATAACAAACACCCCTTCAGAAGAAAACATCAAAGTGTATAGAACTGCATGTATTATTATGGTTATTTATATATAAAGACTTAAAATGGATTGGAAAGTGAGACTATAAACAGAAGCTTGAGAAATACTCTTGTGCATGTGTTAACTAAAGTATCTATAACATATTCTCTATAACTTATAAAAAGTTTATAATAGTCATTAAGGAAAAAGCTCTAATAGAAAAATGAATAACTTGCAAAAACAAGTTGTCAATATATGTGAAAAGTTGTTCTCATTAGTAGTCAAGCCAACAGTTTACGGTAAAATAAGATATCAATCTACCCCATTAGATTGGCAAAATTATTTTAAATATCTATCATCTATCTATTTATCTATCTACTTTATTTATCATCTGTCTATCTACCTATCACTTATCTATCTATTATCAGCTACTCATCCATTTTTCTGGCAGTTTCTAATGTTAATGAATATGGAGATGAAGAGGGAAATGTATTCTCATAGACTCCTACTGGAAATAAGAATAGTAACAAGCTTTTTGGAAAGCCATCTGGCAATGACTATTAAAACATCTGATTTAGCATCTCTGCCTTGGATTTTATTTCGTAGTCAGAAAAACACTTGTATATAAGGATACTTAGTATATGGTATAGACTATTATAGCAAGTTACCAAAATCTCATTAGGTATTAGTTATTTGACTACATGTAGTACATGTGTGTCTAAAGAAGATAGAATATATTGGAATTCCTCACATTTTTGAGGATGATATAAAATGAAATTTTTAAATTGTATTTCAGACTTTTGTGAAGATAAAAAATAAAATAATATGTAATAACATACATGATAAAGCAACTTTAACTTAGACACAATAATAGTTTTAGAGCATGAAGAAACAAAGAAATGGTTGTGGAAAGTGAGCAACCCAAAACACATTTTGTCCTTAAAAATAAAATCTAAGACCCAAGCCGAATGAAATAATTATTTAAGAAGATATCCCATTATATGTTTTGTTATAAAGTAAATTTAAAATCTTTCACAAAAAAACTTGCCAAAAGGACAATATAAACTGCCCAATTTTTAGTAACTACAAAAGAAAGATTTTATATAATTTGTCCAAGTCAAGAATACTGTGAATAAATGACTTTGTGGAAAAAGATATTCTTCAAAAATTTATCTGTATAATAATCTATTGATTAATGATATTAATAAATTACTACTTGTAAATAAAGTAATTCAGATAGTCAGAAATACCAAACATTTAAGATTTACATCACAGTAGACAAAATGATGTATTAAAACATGACTCTTTACTAGTTATTGAATGATTTCAGTCTCTCACACAACATAGTGAATCTAACCAAGGAAATATTTATAGAATGCAAAAATCGGTAAACAACAAGCCATGCCATTGTCATTGACAATTCAGTGAATGTGGTTGAAGGTATGTGTGATTTAGGAATCCCAATATAGCATCTTACAATTATTCAAAAGGTGATAATGATAGAGCACCTAAATAGGAAAAAAAGGATAAATATTGAATATCTACTTTACCATGTATAGAAAATTATATTCCAATTAGGCCAAAAATCAAACTAAATTTCCTGGTCACTTGAACGATTAAAAACATTTTTTCTCTGTTCGTGTCCAAGCTGTTCAAAATGAGAATAAAGGAATGAAATGGAAAAAAATGCATAAAGTCACAAGGACAAGAAACGAGATGACAACTAATAGATATGTCAAAAAATTGTGGCTGATAGATACTTTGGGGACAAGCAAAAGTTGACTTACTAACCAAATTTACTGACAGTAAAATGCCTGCTGAGACTTTGGCCAACATAAAATAAGTCAATTCATGGTACAGAACATTGGAAATTATCAGAAATTTAAGGCAACAAGTGAGGTGCAAGCAGAGGTTGAATATTAGTGGATAGTTGAAAGTTTGTGAAAATGTTAAACAGCTGGTAATCTCCTCTTAGTCTTATTGCCAGATGAATCCCCTCATTTCTGGTTACTCGGGTCTCCATTTACTGTACCTTCTTCAGTGAGGTTCTCTCATACATTTCTCATACACAGAGATAAGTCTGTTACACTCTGCATTTCATCCTGGTATCCCCCTTTCCTAAATGAATCTTTAAAACTGTTCAGGCATTCAATTTAATTCTATGTGTTTTAAAATTTTTTGGATTTTGACAAATCATAGTATCATGTATCCACCATTATAGTAACTTGCCAAGTACTTTCACTGCCCTAAAAAAACCCCTGTGTTTCAGCTATTCAACCTTCCTCCCCGTCCCACAAATCAATGACATCTACTGATTTTTACCATTGTTATAGCTTTGCCTTTTCTAGAACATCAATTGGTTGGAATAACAACGTGTGTCCACTTCAGACTAGCTTCTTACACATAGTGATATGAATTTAAGATTCACTTATATCTTTTTACTAGATGATAGCTTATTTCTTTTTATCACCAAATAATTTTCTATTGTAGGGGTATACCTTTTGTTCCTTCCAATTTGGGACTATATAATGTGGTAAGTTACTACAGAAATTCATGTGCAGGTTGTTGTGTGGACATATGTTTTAAATTCACATGAGGAAATACCTAGAAGTGTGATTGTTAGATCATACGATAAGACTATGTTTAGCTTTTGTAAGAAACTGCCAAACTGTCTTCCAAAGTGTTTGAACTCTTCGTATTCCCACTAGCAATAAATGAGAGCTCCTGTTGCTTCACAGTCTCCTGTAATTATATTTTCAGGGTCTATTTGTGTGTTTTGGTTTTTGCTTTAAAATAATTTTAGCCATTTAGTGTAGTTTGTATCTCGCTGTTTTAATTGGCAATTTCCTAATCACAAATGAAGCTGAGCACCTTTTCCTATGCTTATTTGCCTATGGTTTATCTTGTTAGGTAGGATGTCTCTTCAGAACTCTTGCACATTTTAAAATTTAGCTGTCTATTATTTTATTGTGTCATAGAGTTCTTTATGTTTTAAGAGTCGTTTAGCCCAAAACTCTTCTACAGGGTACTTAGTCCTAATAGATATGCTTGGCTATAGGTGAGGCCCAAGGATTCCTTTAGCATCTCTGTTCTATCTTTTTGTAAGAAAAGCTGGCTGGATGAGTTCTTTGGACTCTTTTCTGCTCCAAGCACAAACTTTCCTCTATAATTTAACATTAGAAAGAGAAAAGAGCCAAAGATAGATTAAATGAATGAGACCTCAAAGAAAAGAGTACAATTGCTCCAAATACACCTTTGTCATATACCAATTTAATTAAATCATCAGTTAGAAACTTGGCTGTATTGCTGTCTTTATCTTGGTCTCTGCTGTTTCTCATCAAAGAAGGATCTAGAAAGTGATAGGAAGGAAACCTTGCTCTCCTCCCACAGAAAGTAAGAATCAGCTCAAAGTATAATTACTTTAGACCTGAAAGAATACTTGTTCCATCAAGTAGTATTTTCTGTGACTTTATAGCTGTCCAAGAGTTGATAATAAAGAGCTTAAGAGGACTTCACTGGTGGCCCAGTGGTTGAGAATCCACCTGCCAATGCAGGGGACACGGGTTCAAGCCCTGGTCCAGGAAGATCCCACATGCTGCAGAGCAACTAAGCCTGTGCGCCACAGCTACTGAGCCTGCGCTCTAGAGCATGCGAGCCACAACTACTGAGCCCGCGTACCACAACTACTGAAGCCTGCACACCTAGAGCCTGTGCTCTGCAACAAGAGAAGCCACCACAATGAGAAGCCCGCAAACAGAAACAAAGAGTAACCCCCACTCGCCGCAACTAGAGAAAGCCCGCGCACAACAACAAAGACGACCCAACACAGCCAAAAATAAAAATAAATAAATTTATTTTTAAAAAAAGAGCTTAAGAAAATGCATATTTATATGGATGAGAGAATAAATTTTTCTACCTGGATCAGAAACACACAATAGAACTTAAAATACGTTAGTTTTCTAGTTTCTTTGCTTGCCGTGTAACCAATACTGTATTTTTACCTAAAAGTAAAATTTCTAGAGTTTCTCATAAATTTTCTTATGGTTATTATCAGTTTTTTAAAATGATTTTTTAAAAATAAATGCTCAATGAGGTTCTACAAGGCACCTAGTAGTAATGAGACCTTGTTAATACATTAACAGCCTTATTGAATGTGGGCATAAAATTTCATCACTTTATGCTACCATGCCTCATCTAAACTTAGAAACCATATATGTTGTAGGATCCAGAAGCAATTGGTTTAACACTCTTGACATATTGATATGACTCTGGACAAATCAGGCTTGAAATATATTAATACGAATTATATTCCCCACAGTGATGTCTTGCTTCTTTGGTCACTATTATTTCTCAAGCCTCCACAGTGTGTAAAACACCATTACGATATATTGACTAATGCGTGTCAGGATCAGTCAACATCCATGCAACAGTCAAAAAAAAGCACTGAAAGAGAAAGACAATACATGAATATCACAGATTAACCAAATAGGATAGATGCTATATATGTTTTAAAAATTTTGTTAAACATTATTATTTTAGTATATGGATTTCTCTGTATGAATTAGCAAAAGTAACACCTTCTGAATGTATGAAATAAGAGAAAAAAGCAGCATTTTCATTGAGCATATTAATTAGAAAAAGGCATCATACTTGGCATGTGAGTTTGGGTTGGCAAACCTTTGCAGTGCATAGTAGTTAAACTTTTCAAAACTGCCCCTAATATTACAGAATTGGTAGAACTGTGGAATACTAAATGTGGCAAAACAATTTATACTGTAAATTTATCTCCACAGTTTTTTTGGTTAATCATCCAGTGTTGAATCGCCAACAGTAAAATTTACAAGTGGAAAGTCAAGAGTTTTCATATTTACTATAATTTATAAGTATGATTATGAAATGTCAACTGCTTAGCAAAATTAAACAATTAATAATCATGCAGGCCTTGTACTATTAAAAACTCTATTGTCAAAACACAGAATAGGTTTTAGTTTTTGTTTTTTTTTTCCGGTACGTGGACCTCTCACTGTTGTGGCCTCTCCTGTTACAGAGCACAGGCTCCAGACGCTCAGGCTCAGTGGCCATGGCTCATGGGCCCAGCCGCTCTGCAGCATGTGGGATCCCCCCGGACCAGGGCACGAACCCGTGTCCCCTGCATCGGCACGCAGACTCTCAACCACTGTGCCACCAGGGAAGCCCCAGAATAGGTTTTAATGAAATGAGAGAAGTTATTTGAATTCAGAATTTCTACTGATAATTTTCTCATGATAGAATATAAGCTGTATGCTTTATTAAACAAACTTTTTAAAACTAATTTTCAGTGAACAGAATTCTCACTCTTGTTGAACTGAAAGATTATCAGAGAAAACCCATCTTTCTTTTTGTCTACTTTTCAAGACCCAACATATCTAGCACCTCCATTTCAAGGATTATATTCAGTATATCCTCTGATCACATAAATTACACTTAGTAGTTGCTAGGGGCTTCCGTTTTTCTGCTTCTTGTGGGGAGAAGGACTGAATGCTTCCCTTACTGATGGCCACTTGGTTGAGAGGCTTTTTGTGCCATGGACTGAGCTGTTCTTTGCCGGGTATGAGAAATCCCAGGCTTCTAGTCAGTTGAGGAAGGTGAGAAACTGTATATTAGGTGTTCATAAAATATATTTGGAAAGTGAGGTTAAGAAGTCACACCATGAAGATGTCATTAGTGCCAAATAAAGAATGTCGCTCACCAGATGGTTTCACAAGAGTGAAGTCACTAGCCACTGTAGTCACTAACCTTCAGCACCACTTGAAAAGAGTTTAAGGTGGAGATCAGGAATGAGGCACTCTATGCTCTGGGAAAAAACTGGCAGAACAGGCCATCAGATAAGTATTTTCAGGAAAAAAGTTTATGAACCCCATATCTTGTATCATCTCATAACTAGAAAATCACTAAAATCATTAATGGAGATACCTCTTCCTTGTGACTCGCAGCAACCTTCTGCCAAAACGTGTGCTGGATTGCATGTATCCTCCTTCACCAATATCATATGTATACTGACCTCCCACCCAACTCTTTGGAGCTGTTCCTCAGAGCTGCCTGATATGCTGTTTCCTGGGCTATAGTCCTCATTTAGTCCCCCCAAAAACTTAACTAATAGCTCTCATGTTATGCAGTTTTTTCAGTCGACATGAGAGAAATGTCTGAATATTTTTGCTACAGTAAGTTTATCATTTGTTCTATGATTTTAAGTGATATGGTTATATGACAGAGAAAGAGAGAGAGAGAGAGATTTATTTTCCCCAAATCATATAATCTTAACTTACTAAAAACTTAGGTGATTCAGCTAAAAAATAAAACCTAGTGACATTTTAGGCTATATAGGTTGAATTATAATTTCAAGAACACAGAAGTTAGTCTCTTGGTCCTCTGTTTTGTTCAGACTGCACAGGTATTCTCTTTAGTTCCCAATGTAACAATTTTAGGAAGTACAGTGACACACTAGAGTAGGTCTAAAAGATTTCAACAAGAATTTTGATATATCCATAAACTGCCAAATAATGAAAGTTATAGAATTATTACCTATTTCTCATTGGATAATTTTAAAATATAGGAAAATACAGATTAGAAATTCCACTCATATAAAGAGTGTTCATGTAGATATAGAGGGCAAACAAGGACAAATGAGTAAATGTAACAGAAAAAAAATGTATATATATATATATATATATATATATATTTACTTGGTGAAGTATATTTATAATTTCTTGGATGTAGTCCTAGCAAGAATCCTGCCTTGAGAAGGTCTTGTGCTGACTCTTCATTTCAGTTGCAACCTCTTTGATTCAAGAGGCTGTGCCGAAAACCAGTCTTCTCAAACTCCGACAAGTACATCCTAAGTCTGTCAAAGGCAGATGCATGTGATTACACTCTAATATCCAACATCATGTCCCATTGTTATTGTAAGCCTCGTTAGTAAAGAAACCATAAAGTCTACAATTATACTTGAGTGGCACTTGATTTAAATACGGAAGGCATCGTTGCTTTCTGACTCTTCCTTGAGCATGTCAAGATCATTTTGCTTCAGGCCTTTGCATTGCTCTTCTCTCTGCCTGGAATCCTTGACTTCTAATTCACAAGTCTGGCTCTTTCTCAGAAGGCTGTCTAACTTTTACCGCTGAACATTGTATCATATTACTTTATTATATTCTATTCACATATAGCCATCTGAAATATTTTGTTAATTTGTGTATTATACATCTTCAAGACTGTGTGCAAGCTCTGTGAGAACTAGGACCTCTTATTTGCTTATTCACTGCTTTTAAGCCCAGAACAGTACCCTGGAAATGGAAGGTGCTCAAAATCATTGGTTAAATGAAGGAAACTCAACACATATGACAAGCAGCATGTAACAAATTGTAAAAAGATTAAAGAAGACAATTTAGGTGATTCAAAAAACTTTATCCAACACTTCATGAAGTGGACACTATTCTTTTGGAGAACTGCAACAATAGGGTAGAAGGCAGGAAGCTTTTACAGTATAAAGAGTCAAAAACAAGGAAGAGACAAATAGCTGATATCTGGTTGGCTGGGGCCACATAGTTAACCTTCTTTGGAGAGAGAAGACCCAGAGTTGACATGGTGTTGGGGGATTGCCTGACTGTATAAACTGTTTCTGGTCAAGCAAAGCATTTGCAGGGGCATGAAACTTATGTAACTTTCAGTTTGCTGATGTGGCACAGTGGTTAAGATCAGCTCCATCTAGGGCCTAGAAAGTATTTCAACAGCAATAAAATCTGCTTAGTAAAATTGCTTTGAAGAGAAATTTTTATTATTGATACTCTCAGGTATTAGACATACTTCACAATAAGTTTTGGGCATCCTCTTGGAGCCTCTGCTAGGAACTTGACATAGAAATCTTAATAATTAGTAAATAAATAAATATATACATACATAACTAAATATATACATAAATATCTTAGGCCTACAAATATATTTTTACTTATAAATGTTTACTCTACATGAAAAACATTGTAACTTTTCTAATATTCCAATTAGGACTTATAACACAAAATACCCACCACGGGAAACATGTTTCAATGAATGAGAAACATTGTTATCATACAATCTTTCAAGGATGAGAATAAAGCAAGCTATTCCTGTTAATATCAAATTATCTTCACCAAATCTCTTTGGCTAATATGTCTGTGTATGTCTGAAAGAAAGTATTCAAGATTTTTCCATAAAATTTTCTTTTTCTGAAAATAGGTGAGCATTTTAAAAGAGAAAACTATTTCAAAGTCAACCAGAAAGTTAACTAATTCATTTTTCATCTTCTTTATGTGTCGAGAGGTTACTGAAATCATGACATTATGCAAATTGGATGATAGCAATTCTTTTCCTTAAAATATTTCTGTATTTTTTCATTATCCTAGGCATAAAGTTCAAACATATTACCAAAGTGTTGGGACTTCCCTGGCAGTCCATTGGTTGAGACTTTGCCTTCCAATGCAGGGGGTGCAGGTTCATTCCCTGGTCAGGGAGCTAAGATCCCACATGCCTCTGGGCCCAAAAACCAAAACATAAAGCAGAAGCAATATTGTAACAAATTAAAAATGGTTCACATCAAAAAAAAAAAATCTTAAAAAAAACCCATATTAGCAAAGTATGAAAGACTGTTAATATCACCCTTGTTTATCATTTCTTTTCATCGCTTGACATACTCACCCCCACGAAACCCTTGCCCACTCTGTTCCATTCATGCTAAAGTATGTCAAGTTGTATGAACATGGCAATAACCATTTTCACCCCTACCTGGATTTCTCTTTGGCTAGAATCACTTTTCTTCTTCAACTATTCATCCTTCAAGCCTTAGATCAAATTATTCCTCATCTAAGAAGGGCTCCATGATCTCCTTATGTTTTTGTTTGTAGGATAGAACTTTAGGAAAGCTTATGTGAATGTAAATTGTTTACAGGGCAAGTTTATGAGCCTTTGAAAGATAAAGAATTTGCTATGACTTTATTGAATGCTGAGGAGTTAGTAATGTATTGTAAAATGAAAGGTCTTAAAAGATGAATTCCAATAGACGGTTTGACACTAGGTCTACAGAGATAAACGTAGACTTTCTGTCCCTTACGGATTTATAAACCTGATATAAGAAGGAAGAGAGAAAGAGATAAAAATGTACAATACAAATACAAAAATGTATTATGCATTACATATTAACGGCACATTTTCCACAGAATTTCAAAGCACTATCACAGAGGAAGTAGAAATTTATTTGTGAAAGAATTATGAATTAAATGTAGTATAGAAAAAATAATTTTCCTTCTATCTTTCTAAGTTCTTAGCTGAGATCCCCTTGTAATATAAGACAGATTAACGGGAGGAAAAAATTTAATTATGTACATACATTTGTATGTACAGGAGCCCCACAAAGATAAGAAACTCAAAAGGCAGCCAGACAGTTGAGGCTTAGGAAAGAAATAGGGGTCTGGGCCTTAAAAGTAGGGGAAAGCAACTTACAGGAAAGTGAGAAAAGGAAATGTTTAGTAAACAAAGGTTGCCCTGCCCTACCCATAAGTCTCTTTGGTGAAAAAGTGATCTCTGGTACTAGCTCTCTTCCTGGTACAGATTAATTACTAATGTAAATTTTCCTTACATAAGAGTAACTTCTATTCTATTTTTAGGGATCTATATCTGCAGTTTCTCAAAATAATTTTTATGCCAAAAGGCACATTTTGCGGTGGCATATTCTGTTACCCTTTGTAAGTTAATGAGAAGGGCTTATCACACACCAATTAGAGGAGAAGCGTAAAGAAACAAAATTTTTGCACTTTGTTGCGTGTGGGGATACTATTTGGCTAGGGAGTAATAAGGGACCAACTAAATAATAATGAGGAATTGACCAGACTGAAGGGTTTTGCATTATGAGTAAAAAAAAATAATTTAAGTGATTTACTACTAGTTAAGATAAAGGTGATATTGGCTATGTATGTAGAGCTTTGGAAATCATGCTTTGACAATTACATAAATCACATATCAGTTACTATAATATATAACGAACCATCTCTCTCCATGTATATATTCATCCTCACAATAATATAGGATGTTTCATCCTTAAATTCCAGTTTACTGGCATAAAGATTAAGAGCATTTTGCTCATATATGACAGCCCTGAAACTTTAAGTTAAGCCCATCTGCATCTGAAGTCATTGTAAATAAAAATTCTCAAAAGCAAAGCTAATAACTTCCATTATTTTTAACCTTTTAATAAAATGTAAGCAATTTATCTTGGCTATGAAATGTTAATTAAAAAATACACAGCTATTTTAACTATTATAATTAGCTTTTAAAATCCTGTATTTATTTTGTCTCTTAATTAGGCGTAGGGTTTCAGAACTAGCCTCCCCAAAATGTGTTACTTTTGCATGAAGATTATTTTGAGCTAAAGACAAGGAAGACCCTGTGCGTTCAAGAGAAACTACCTCCCTTCCCTTAACTACGTAGAAGATTTAAATTGGGGATTTCTCTCAAGAAAAGAGTTATTACTGGAGATAAATTTATCTAAGTGGCCCCATCTATATGGCAGGGCAAACATCTAATTACCAAACATCTACTCTTTTTCTTATACCTCTGTGAATGACCCTACTGTCCTTGGAAGCTCTAGGCCCCTATCCCATTCCTTAGCAAAGGATGGCATATATATTCTTCATTTTACCTTTCTGTTTCTGACCCTTTCATGTATGTGGGGTTCCTGTATGTATGGAATTAAATTTGTTTTTCCACTGGTAATCTATTTCATGTCAATTTAATTTTTAGACCAGCCAGAAGAACCTAGAATGGTAGAGGAAAGTTTTCCTTCTCCACAACATAGGTAAATATAAATGTAAACATGAAGAAATGTTTTACCAAATAATCATTTCAAGTATGCAGTATACAAGTAAATGAAGATAAGATATATTTTTCACATAGGCAAATTTACAATAATATCTTTATTCTATAAGTACATATAAATTGACTGTTCTGTACTTTGAGTTAGTTTACATATTATTTACAATCCATATTTTAACTTTTTGTTGGTATGACATACAGTTGAACATAGGGGAAAGCAAATTTGCATTTTGTTTCAGACTTAGAAGAAAGTAGTTGTTAATTTATTAATTTGCTGAGAAACCTCTACCTTGAATAGGGCAAAACATGTGAATAATTTTTACATGCTTTTTGACTTTTTGCCACTTTCCACTACTTAAGCAGTTTAAATTTAGTCACTATATTAATTTTCTAGTGCCGCCATAAGAAAACACCATGGACTAGGTGACGTAAACAACAGAATTTTAATTCTCTTACAGTCTGGAGCCTGGAAGTGCAAGATCAAGATGTCAGTAGGTTTGACTTCTTCTGAGGCCTCTCTGTTTGCTTGCAGATGGCTGTCTGCTTGCTATGACCTCACATGGTCTTTCCTCTCTGTGTCCACATTGGCATAAAGGCATGAGTTGTATTGGATTAAGATGCACCCAAGTGAACTTGTTGTACCTTAACTATATCTTTAAAGGTTCTATCTCCAAGTATTCTAAGGTACTAAGGATTAGAATTTCAACACATGAATTTCGGGGTCAGGGAGACACAGTTCAGTCCAATACATTCCACTCTTTGGTCCCACAAAATTCATGACCTTCTTGTATGCATTACTGCATACATTCACCACATATCAAAAGCCCCCAAAGTCTTAACCCATTCCAGCATCAACTCAGTTCAAAATCTCATCTGTCATCTAAATCAGGTTTAGCTGAGATATGATTCATCCTGGGACAAAATTCCTCTCCACCTCTGAATCTGTGAAATCAAAATAGCATAGAATTGAAAAACAAAGTGGTAAACAGACATGAGATATACATTCCCATTCCAAAAAGGTAGAAATCAGAAAGAAGAAAGGGTCACAAGTCCTAAGCAAGTCAGAATCCTAACAAGGCAAATTCCATTAGATTTTAAGGCTTGGGAATAATCCTCTTTGGTTGAGTGCTCTGTCCTCCAGGCCCACCAGGGTGGCAGCATTGCCTTCTGCACCAACAGGGGTGGTAGTCCTATTTCCTTGTCCCTGGGCTGTGGCTTCACCACAGAAACCCTAGGCAGTAGCCCTGCCCCTAACACCCTGAGCGGAAGCTCTGCCCTATGGAACCAAGCAGGAGATAGCCTTGTCCCCTAGATCTGATCCCTCCAGGCCCACGATGGCAGTGGGATCTCTGCCTGTGGAGTCATTGTTCCCTTTTCTTGAAGGATGACATGTTTATAAACAGCTCTATTAGCTTATCCATTAGAATCTCAGAGATCCAACAGCCCTACTTCATTTTGTCCTCCATCCCCTTTAGTCAGAGCTGGTAGCAGTTCTCCTGAGATAATTGACTGGCTCCATGGCTTACACCCATAATCTCTTTATAACAAATGTTTGTCTAGCCACAACCTTGATATTCTCTGCAGAACACACTTTCTGTTTTTTGCAATATAGATTGGCCAAGAATGTTCCAAATCTTCAAGTTCTGATTAACAATTTGTGCTTGACAGTTCCTTCTAATTTTTTTTCTCTTATATTTTATTATAAGCAAAAGGGAAAAAAAAACTAGGTAGTGCATTCAGAACAGAAATTTTCTCAGCTAAATATAATCACTTACAAGTTCTACCATCCACAAAACACCAGAACACAAATTCTTTGCTGTTTCATAATAAGAATTACATTTCCCCCAATGTCCAAAAATATGTTCCTCTTTCCATCTGAAGCCTCACCAGATCCACCTTGAGCATCCATATTTCTACCTAGAGTCTCTTTAAGGAAATCTAGGGTTTTTTCTAACATGCATCTGAAAACTTCTAGGCTCTATCTGTAACCCAGTTCCAAAGCCACTTTCACTTCATATATTTATTGAGAAAGAGATTCGTTTTATGGAATTGGCTCACATGATATGGAAGCTTGCCAAGTCTAAAATCTGCAGGATTGGCCAGTACACTAGTACCGAGGTAAGAACTGCAGTTAGAGTCCAAAGGTGGTCCTCTGGCAGAATTCCCTCTTTATCCAGGGAGGTCAACTTTTTTAAAATTAAGGCCTTCAACTGATTGGATGAGGCCCACCCATATTATGGAGGGCAATCTGCTTTACTCAGTCTAGTGATATAAATGTTAATGTCATCTAAGAATTACTTTCATAGAAACATCTAGAATAGGATTTGATCAAATACCTGGGTATCATAGCCTAGCCAAATTGACACATACAATTAACCAACATGATCACTGTGTTTGTTCTCTACTGACCTTGTTAATCAGACTCCAGTTATTCAGATAATGACAATGAGCATCAAAACCATAGTCATAAAGAGAACATAAATTTGTAGAGACATGGATGGACCTAGAGACTGTCATACAGAGTGAAGTAAGTCAGAAAGAGAAAAACAAATATCATATATTAACATATATATGTGGAATCTAGAAAAATGGTACAGATGAACCTATTTGCAAAGCAGAAATAGAGACACATAATGAACAAACATATGGACACCAAGGGGGGAAGGGGGGTGGGATCAATTGGGAGATTGGGATTGACATATACACACTACTATGTATAAAATAGTTAACTAATGAGAACCTGCTGTGTAGCACAGGGAACTCTACTCAATGCTCTGTGGTGACCTAAATGGGAAGGAAATCTAAAAAAGAGGGGACATATGTATACATATAGCTGATTCAGCAGAAACTAACACAACATTGTAAGACAACTATACCCCAATTACAAAAAGAAAGAAAAGAAATTATTTTTTTTTAATAAATTTATTTATTTGTTTATTTTTGGCTGTGTTGGGTCTTTGTTGCTGTGTGTGGGCTTTTCTCAAGTTGTGGCGAGCAGGGGCTACTCTTTGTTGCAGTGTGCAGGCTTCTCATTACAGTGGCTTCTCTTGTGGAGCGCGGGCTCTAGGTATGCAGGCTTCAATAGTTGTGGCTCACGGGCTCTAGAGTGCAGGCTCAGTAGTTGTGGCGCATGGGCTTAGTTGCTCCATGGCATGTGGGATCTTCCCAGACCAGGGCTCGAACCCATGCCCCCTGCATTGGCAGGCAGATTCTCAACCACTGTGCCACCAGGGAAGCCCAAAAATAAATTATTAAATGTAAATCATATATGTTTTCTAATTTAAAAAATATTCAAAAATCATATTTTTATGGAGAAGAAATTTTTGAGACAAATTTAGAACTTTAATATAAGACCCAACCTTAGTAACTTGATTTATTAATTAATGTAATTAGGTTAAAGAGTGTGTTAAATGAAACTTAATTTAGTCTTGGCAAAAACAAATGTAAAATCTATTTTTTTACTCCTCTAAAATCTATACTAATGAAAGAGATGGGAATGGATTGATTTAAATATTATAAAACATTAATAAGGAACATATTTTTACTGAATTGGCTGAATAAGCCAACCATCTCTGCTACTTGTTACTTTTATTTTTATTTTCATTTGTGTTTATCTACTGCTTGATTACTGTCATTTCAGTACTCTATCATTTTAAAACTCATTATTTTAGCTTTTAAAGTAATTTTCTTTGACTTTTATTACATATTATATGGTTAGAAATAGATTTATTATTTAGCATTGATAAGGTGATGACAGCAGTCACTGATGTTTAATGCACTTTTCAAATTTGTCCCTCATTATTCCTGCAATGTGTTCTGAAACCTGATCGATGAAAACAATTTCAAAAGCACTTAGCCATGTAAATAACAGTGCTAAAAGCATTATTAAAATTTTTGAAATCCAGAGCTGCATTTAATCACAATTATAGAATGCAAAATTATCAACCCTATCATCAATACTCAGCTGCCTGTAAATGATGACTTACCAAAGATTCATTTGATTCTAGAAGGCAATTTGCATGCAAAAGCAAGTTGTGTGTTTGTGTGTGTGTGTGTGTGTGTGTGTGTGTATGTGTAGAGAGAGAAATAATCAAGATAAAGAATAACTGGTATACAGAAACTAGTGTCAGTTTGGGGGTCGATTTCTACTAGAAATAGCTCCAGTATCCACCAACAGTGCCTATGGGAAGCATTAACTAAAGTTTATTTGGGGTTGACTACTACCCATATAGCATGATCCTAGGGAACTATGAGAAAAGGCATACAACTATGTCCAAATAGGATTGGAATCTGGAACTGAGTTTTTTCCCCTTTGATTTACAACTTAATCCATAACAGCATTTGGTATATGAAAGTTGGTTTTGTTAAGGAAGGCTGGTAAAATATTATTAATACCAACTGACTTTAAAAAATGATACAAATATATCCAGAATGTAACTGCAATTTGGCCTAATGCTGGTATAATTTATAATATTAATTTGATTTCAACAAAACCTTGATAATACTGATACTGATGACTAAATAGTTTGAGAGATTTAATTAAAACCACCATAGAATAGTCTTCCGTAAGAACTAATTGCCCAAAGTTATTTAAAATATTTACTTAACAATAAATTAATTGTTATGTTTACTTGGTCTGCTGATACCTTTAATAAAGTTCAGATTTCAATAGTGGAAGGAAGTAAAGGACTTCACAAACTTAAACAGGATTACAAACAAATGTGTGCAAGAATGTTTGGTAAACTCAAATTCTTTAAAGCAACACCTCATGTGACAATACAGATTATTGATATTTTGGCTGTTATTCTTTTACTTTTTCTGTTCTATAAATGGTACAAAAAAGATCACAAGTGATTTATAATTAAAAAACCTGAGCCAAGAGTCAGAGAATAAACTATGCAGAATAAAATGGATTTACATCTTAGAATCTATGCTTGGAGTATTTGTTAACATTGTCAAATAAGGCTATCTTTAAACAAGTAAGGAATAACAAAATTTATGACCCACTCCAAATATGAAAAAAAATTCAAGGTTTGCAGATGGAATCTCCAAGATTAAAAAAATACAATATAATTCCCTTTAGATAGGAGAAACAATTATGTAACAGCAGATGATATAAACACACACAACTTAAACTGGGACCATTTGGAATTGGTATTTGGACATTCTCCTTCATACTCAAGTTTTAATGATATAGTAAAATATTTTGGGTTCTACAAGCTTACTCGTTCTGTTTATTTATATTTATATAGCAATTATATTATAAATAATCAGGTCTGTGCTATCCAATACTGTAGTCATTAGCCACATGTGGCTGTGTAATTTTATATTAATTAAAATAAATATGTAGTAAATCATATTTAATTCTACACTCCAAAAGCCACATGTCAAGTACTCAATAACCACATGTGGCTAGTGGCTATCTACATGTAGTAGATAGAGTTGATTTACAGATGGACTGAAAAAACTCTATATTTATCTCTGGGGATACTTAGATGTCTGTTGACTCTTGGCCAAGATAAGGTCAGTGGATTTATTATTTGTTGTTTAAAAACTTAAACTCCCCTGGCAACCCCCAGACACAGTTTTTTTTTACTAAGAGTTTTCAACTTGCCTAACCTATTTATCAACCTAGGCTGATTAAATGCCAGAGGAATATAAAACCCTGCTTGGAATTTATGATTTGAGCACACAGGGAGCCAAGATTTCTTACACAGACCATGGTAGTTGAATCCAGTGACAGAGCATACTCCATGTACAAGTAAAAACCCAGAGGAGCTGGAAAATGAAATTCTTTCAGAACACTGATGCTTGCTTGCATTGTTTCTCTTGCCATATGGACCACGTTCTTTGTCTTTAAATAAAATGCTTATGCTCTGTGGGATTCTTTCAAATATCTCATCTTGAAAATTTTTTATATTACCATATTAACCAGTGGTTATAGAACGTTTCTAATATATATATAATATCTAATAATATATCTAATCTATATTTATATCTAATATATACTTATATATATTAGATATATTTTTATATATTATATATAAATATATATATATTTACATCTATATACTGTTTTAAAAAATTTAGAAGTAACTTATAGACTAATAACAAAACCAGAAAAGTGTTTTAAAATATTGGCAACATAAAAATAGCAATAAATCTAGTGTTTGAGAGAAATGTAAATTTAATATTTTGCTTTTCTATCATAAAATATCTAAACAATCTAAAATTAATACGAAAATGAATAATGTTTAAGTATAAAATGTTTCATAAAAATAATACTTAGGAAGATAATGTACCATCCTATTTTATATTTAGAGACAAAATATATTGCCTAAATTGTCAGCTCAAGAAATAAGTTGGGGGCTTCCCTGGTGGCGCAGTGGTTGAGAGTCCGCCTGCCGATGCAGGGGACGCGGGTTCGTGCCCCGGTCCAGGAGGATCCCACATGCCGCGGAGCGGCTGGGCCCGTGAGCCACGGCTGCTGAGCCTGCGCGTCCGGAGCTTGTGCTCCACAACGGGAGAGGCCACAACAGTGAGAGGCCCGTGTACCGCCAAAAAGCAAAAAAAACCCACAAGACTTTATTTAAAAAAATCAGTAGGTGAAGATCTTTACTTTTTTTATTGAAAGGAAACTTTACTGACAGGAAAAAAAACCTTTGTTGTTTTGTTTGTCTCAGAGTCTAGGTAACTGATATCACTTTTAACTTCAGGTTTGCGCATACTAATATTTAAATATTTTTAGTTAGCTGGAAGAAAATCTATAACTAACACAATGTAGAAAATCCCCAAACAATACAACCTCTTGGAAGTCTGCTATTACAAAGCCTCAAAGGATTTACTAAATTGAAGTGAAGTAGGAAGGGACAAAGACGCGAAGCTTGTCAAATTCCCAGTTGGGGAAAAGGATCCATGTTTGTACAAATTGCTAAGGTGTTCACAGGGGAGAAACCAATACTTTCAACAAGTCCTCCCTTGCTAAGACATGGAAACGGTTTCATTAAGTTCTCTGGAGATTCTCCCCCCATGTTAAAGAAATGGAATAAAGAATGAATTTAATTGATCTCTTCATCCGCAGTGTTAACTTTGGTCTCTATATATTCATGAAGCCAGACAGCTTTTGTTAGCAGATTGTGGAGACAGTAGACCCATCTTCCCCAAACCATAAACCACTGCCTTATATCTAGCTAAAGAAATTACTAACCTGAACAATTATAAAAGTTAATCTTAACAACAATAGCGGCAAGAGCATTGCTATATAAGTTTAAAGGAAAATAAAATAATTTTGTCCATACTGCATAAAAAAAAAGTCCAGTTTTCCTTAATGAGATGCTTATAGTGATAGAGGCATCCTGCCTCAGTTTACAAAGGGACATTATAACAGTGGTTCTCAAACTTTTTAGTCTTTGTAATACTTTTATAATTTTAAAAATTACTGAGAATACCAAAGGTCGTTTCTTTCTGTTGATAATATTATCAACATTTATCATAAAATAAATACTGAGAAATTTTAAATATACTTATTTATTTAGACATTTAAAAATAACCATAATTAGTATATTGTAGGATAACATAAATATAATATTTTAATGAAAATAGTTATATTAAGGACATCAGTGAGAAAGTGGCATTGTTTTACAGTTTTGCAAATGTCTGATGTCTGTATTAAGACAGTTGGATTCTCACATTGGTTTCTGCAGTCAGTTTATTGCAATATGTTGTTTTGCTTCAAATATATGAAGAAAATTTGCCTTGTAAAGATATATAGTCAAAAAAGGAAAGAGTATTCACACAATCTTTTCAGATAATCATGGATTTTGAAACTATACGAATACTCAGCAAGGGATAGTTTCCTAAAAATATTTGCCAAGTGGCATCCTAAAAATATATCAACAAACTTTTCAAATATCCTTACATTAAAATCTAGTAGTCCATCTTGTACTTTAACTAAATCTTTTATCCATGCCTAATTTTGTAAAACTGTGCTTTGGTTATTTTGGAAATATTGGTTCACTAAATAATGCAGTTCTTTAAGTTTTCATACATTTTATAACAAGTATTAAAAATTAACGTTGGTTAATATCATCACTAATCTCATCAGGAAAAGTAAGTACTGTGAAGCTTACAATGGCATGTACAAGTTTTTGAATTTCTAATTTTCATTTGAAAATTAAAATTCATTATTAGCAAAATAAATAGTTGCTATCATGGAAATTACAGGTTAACTTTATTTTTAATAAAATGTATGCAGGTACTCAAATCTGTATAATCATTGTTCGACTATTAGTGGTTCCTTCAAGGAAAAAATGGTATTCTAGGATAAAAGTTATCTTATGCTTTACCTTAAGATAACTACTATACTACAGTGAGCAGCAGAAGTGCTTTTTGCATAAAATACATTTCATCACACTTTAACAGTGAGTATTAAAAAAACGTTCACTCAGGGGTCAAGATTTAATAAAACCAATAATTTTTACTGCTTCGTCAAGGATTTATTGTGTGAAACTGCTGCATTATGCACAAAATCTTTCAATTAGCAAATCTGAATCTTCTATTAACTAAAGGCAAAGCCAGGATGAATACAAAGAACTAATTTTGTAGTACATTAGTAAACAGAGAACATAGTAGAAGCTGTTTGCCAGGACATCGTATTGAATAATGTAAGTGTAGCATTCCTTTGTGTTGTATTTTGGTTCAACGAGCTTATCTCACTTTTGACCATTCTAATTTACTTGATATTATTCTCTGTTGGTTGAGTCCAGGATGCTGTAGTCAGAGGTTGCACAGGTAGGTGAGAACAAGATTATGAACTCGCCATCCTCAACAAACATCTGCTTCAAGAAAAATGATTATGGACAAGAAGCATATTTGAGCTTTTATGCCTCTAGCATGAAGCGACATTTCTATCAGCAGAGAGATCTACAGTAAATTTTTTACCGAAATGCTGCATATTTTATGGAATGTTTTGCTTAATAGTCCATGTATGTAGATTGATACTTCTAGGCAAAGAAATGGAGACCAGTTGGCTAGCCAACACAATACAGAACAAAACAGGAAACACCACATAAATCTAGGTAAAACTGAAAAAAAAAAATCCATATCTGTGATTGCCAGTAGATATCAGGCAATTCCTCATGTGTCACTTCTTTCTTTATTTGCAGCAGCTCTTCCAGACTTGCATTCTTTAAAGCCAGCACATTGGTGCTGCCCTTTCTTCCTCTACCATCATCCATGAGGTTTTAGCCCCAGCAAGCTTAACTTTTCCTTCTTACCACTCACAGGAAAACAGCAGCAGTCCAAGCACTCTTAGACAATCATTCTTCTAAAAACAATAAAAACAATAGTAATAATAATAAACATAATTTAAATTAAAAATAAAAAGTAAGGCACAAAAAATCCCAAGTATAGAAAACCAACATGTACCAGAATCTACCCATAGACCCCATTACTTACACCTTTGGGAAGAGCAAGAGATATTTAGTGTACTAATTCATTTTTCAAACTATTTTCTTCTTCTATGTAAATATGCTATCCAAATGCATGTGTAAGGTGAATTAAATATGTTATAACCATTCCCTTTCAGAAGTCTAATGAAATTTTGAAATAAAAAGTGAAAATCAATTTCTCTTTGTTTCACAAATAATTTGAGATAAGTTTACATTTGTCAATTATCTCTATGAGAGAAAATAGTAAAATTTGCAACAGTGCTGGACCTAAAATGATATTTAAAGACAGTGTCCCTTATTTGCAGTCAGTTTGATCATTACAGTGTGAAACTGAAAAATGTTGAACAGTAGAGACAGAAATGATAGACGTGGTAAAAATTACCTTCTGACCCAGGACATTTTCATGTGTTCAAAAAAGTAATTCATATTTAAATTGGCTTCAACCTGTGACTAGAATAGTGGCCCAAAGTTCCCTTAAACAAATCTATCACAGAGGCCAAGTATTCATGGTATGACTAATTCAAATCAATTTTGAAAGCTAAACCTTTGGCTTAAAAAAAAAAAAGTAGTGTTATCTAAAATAACTTTCAGAAAACAAACATTCTAGGGTAAGCATGTGAAATATTGATTGTTTACATACTAAACTAATGTTTATTATGACATGTAGTATTTAAATTAAAGAGAATGATAAATAAAATAGCTAACCAATCATATTTTAAGATTATTCATGTAAGTACAATTGTATAATAATCTTTTAAAAATGTAACTACAATTATTCACTTTATCAAAAAAGTTATTAAGAAGGTAAAAGATTTCAAATAGTTGTAAAACAAAATGAGCTCATCTATAAAAATGGAGGGATTGCCAGTCTTCATCAAAATATTGGCACCTCCAGGCTAATACTTTGTTGGTAACAGTGAAATTTTTTTTGCAAACAAATTTAAGCCTTATTATTGGCTAAGTCTCCACCTGTCATGAGCTCAAAGACATCTTGTGAAGAATAGCCTACGTACATCGGATTTTTTAGGTTGAATTTGTTGTTCTAGAAGTAGAAACCAAGGTGGATCTAGGTAGTATATCATACCATCATAAATTTCAGTCAGAGGGTTGAGCAAGTTCAAGAACCAGGGCTGTTAGCCAATTTTAGTAACATGTTACTATCCTGAACATGTATCAATATCCAGAAAAACCAGACTTTGGGGGCAGCAGCAATTACAAAGGGTCAGATAGTCAAAAACATTCAGAAGCCTCCTACGTATACTGATGTGAGGCTTGTTGTACAGCAACAGAAAGTAAGATCAGGCAATCAATGAGGGTCTGAGAATTCCAGAGGCAGGCCCCCAGCCTTCTTTCTCAGCCATAAAGGATGTTTCATTTTTATGAACCAAAATGATATATGCAAGGAATTGTGCTTTCAAGGGGGCCCAGGCAAAAATTTACAGTGGTATCTTTTACCCCTTCATCATATAACCATGCCAGTTTGTATAACCAGATAAAGCAGGTATAAACTATAAAACAATACTTTCCTAAGCAATGTAGACAAGCTAGCCTTGGCTCTCTTTGCAAATGAGCTCTGAACTTTAAGCTGCATATTTTATCCTGTTCTTGGCCAAGGATCAACATCAGACTTTCAGCCTTCCCTGGAGATAAAACATAGTGCTAAACTAGTTCAATTATAAGTTAACCCTATTTTATACAGGAGCTAAGAGAAATATGGTTGAAATCAATGAAACATAAATTTGACACTTTTATTTTTAAAAAGTATGACTTTAAAATAGAGAAACAATAAATAGATTTGTCCCTCTTTTCCTTGTCTTTTTAATTTACAGAGGTCTCCCTAGACTTTAAAGGAGCACTTCCCTAAACTCTAAATAAGAGATGATGCTGTAAGTTTGGAGGACAAGTAAAAGTAAATTGACATGGCAGATGCTCAGTAAGTGGCAACTGCTATTCCACAATGATGTTTCATTAACATTGTCATTGTTTTATGATTATTATTGTGTAGAGGATGTGGTTATTATCCATAAGGAGAACATCATTTAGAAGTGGAAAGTAAAGCCAGTGAATGTGTATCAATGATTCTTGCAATATATGGTAAGTGGAGATGCAAATAAAGGATGAACCAGGGCTCAGAGGAAAGAGTAATCATTCTTAAGAGATTGATTGCCCCTTCTAAGCAAGTTTTCAAAAGGTTTTTCTTTAACACAGCAAGCGTTTAGACTGCACATAAAGGACTAATAAATGTAAGAAAAAAAATGTAAATGGATATACAGAAATTTCCCTCAACATCAAACTTGCTCCTCCCACCCTTACCTCTGGTTCCCTGTGTTGTCAAAAACACTTTCTTATTGCTGTGCAAGTTGTAAACAAGTTGTGAGTTCTATTTAGTTGTTTTGTTTTTTGTTTTACTGCTGTGAAAGCTATCAGTGATGACTCCTATCCCTGACCCATAACTCTTACTGTTACCCACTTACAAAAAACGTTTCCAGTTTATCTTGGAAGGAAATGTATTTACATTGTCAAGCTCTATAATGATCTTTCTCTTCTTTTCTACATTTTCTTTGTTAGCTATCTCTGCCCAAGGGAGTTTTAAACCATTTCTCTCCTGAAGTTTCTGACCTTTCTGCTTACCCTGTCACTGTCAGCAAATAGCTTCACTTAAAACTTGAAGAAGGAAGGAGAAAGCAGTTATCTGCGTATTTTGCCACTTAGCCTAAAACTTTCTCTTTCCCATTATCTTTGCACAATTTCCATTTATTTGCTTCTACTGTCAGATATTACAGGGAGACTGAATTCAAGGACAAAATAATCAAAATATGTTTTCTCAATGTATTTCCTCAGTTCTTTATAAATTTATTTAAGTTTTTATGTGATTGAATTAACCAATGTGAGGTTTAATATAGTGTTGTTCAGCATGAAAATGGAATACATGATCATTTAAAATAATATTTCACTATTAATATTACTCTCTGATTTTTGATTTTCTTTTTAATTGAGTCATTCATTTTGATTCTAAAAACAAAACTTCAAAAGAATTTTGTCACAATATAAAGATTAATTATAGAAAATTCATGGACATTGTCATGTATTGCTACCTTTTTCTTGAAAATATGCTTTAAAATAGATCTATAGATGTATTGATTTTGTACATACTAATATATTTTCAGAAATACAGACATACTTATATGTTTGTAGGGGGATAATTGCATACTTCTAGAAAATATAAAACCCTTAAAACCAAGCTTTCAAAACTGACAGTACAGAGGCTTATTTTGTTATACATATTTATCAGTTTTATGCATGAAAATAAAATATTTCATAACACAATCAGAAAGTGACATTGTATGCATAAATTCATGGCTATGGTTCAGCTATAAATTGTGATTAAGCTTGAGTGTTTCAGAAAAACCAATTTCTAATTACATATATTTACATTTTATTGCTACAAACTTCTGCACTAGTGAGAATATTACTTTGAACTCTTGAGACACTTTATAATATGCTGGAAACATATTTTCATATGTGAACAGATATGTGTGTATTGCATACATAGTCCTTTCCTGATTATAAAGACACATTAATAACAAAATTAGGAAAAAAGAGCAGAAAAATATATAAAATAGTATAAAATCATCCACAAGTCTACCTTAATTTAAAGATTGTGTGGAGTTTTGTGTGGTGAGTAGGTGGCACATAAGCATAAGAATGCCGTTACATTCTATATCAATTTTTTTCTTATATATTTAAGATTTTTCAATGACATGACTTGAAAGGCTTTCCCATAAGGCATCCTATAGAGTTCTATGATGTGTTTGGTTCATCAGTATATCCCCATGACTTGAAGTTGCCTATCACACAGAAGTTGCTTAATAAGTAATACTTTAATGACACAAAAATAACACTAAAGAAATTTCAGATCTTTGACATCTAAGAGTTTTTAATTTTTCAGTGATATGAACTTCCTTATGTACGGGGCGTGTATGCAATTTCAGTAAGTAAACCAAAAGTAGTAAAAAAGCAACAACAAAACAAAAAGACTAGGTTATATTCCTTATCTTTCATTTATTCTTCATCTCATGGCTGCTGAAACCACCTTTACAATGTCAATAAATTGTATATTATAAAATCTAAGCATCCTTCTATGTTTTTTTCCATATCACATAACATCATGCAATATATGTATATATGTTTTTTTTTCTAGTATATTAAGTTAGAAACTAGTTATTGATTAGAGGTGCTTCTTTCCTGATACTGATTTTTTTTTTTTTGCGGTACGAGGGCCTCTCACTGTTGTGGCCTCTCCCGTTGCGGAGCACAGGCTCCGGACGCGCAGGCTCAGTGGCCATGGCTCACGGGCCCAGCCGCTCCGCGGCATGTGGGATCTTCCCGGACCGGGGCACGAACCCGTGTCCCCTGCATCGGCAGGCGGACTCTCAACCACTGCGCCACCAGGGAAGCCCCTGATACTGATTTTTAAAGATAGACATTTCCCTTTTCATACTGTTATAGCTGTATCCCACACATTTTGATGTGGAGTTTTGTTTTTCATTCCATTAAAAATATTTTCTAATGTCCATTGTAATTTCTTCTTTGACAAGTTACTTAACATTTTTTAAAATTTCAAAATATTAAAGATTTCCCAAATTTCCTTCTGTTGTTATCAAATTGGATTTCATTGTTTTTGGAAAACACACTTTTATTATAACAGTCATTTTATATTTATTAAAATTTGTTTTATTTTTTAGCGTATGTCTATCCTAGTTTTCCATGTGTGCTTGAAAAGAAATGTGTCTTCTGCAGTCATTTGGTGAAGTGTTTCATATGTGTCAGGTTGAATTAATAGTGCTTTTCCAAGTCTTTTATATCCTTGCTAAATCACTGTATTTTCAGAATATTTGGCATTTCATATTGGACTTCTCTTGGATTCTTTTATGGATGAAAAATTATTCATCAGTGTAATTATTTTAAGTAAAGTTGAAAAACTTTTTATATGTTTATGAAATATAAATTTCACCAAATTGTATACAATTTTGACAAATTTGTATGTTAATGTCTTCTGCCCATTTTTCTATAGGATTTTTGCTCTTTGTCCTCAGCTTTTAACTTTTCCTTTTATACTACAGGTATTAGACCTTTTTCTGTGATATGCGTTGCAAATATTTTCTCAGTTTCTCCTTCATCTGTTAACTTTAGTCATAATGTCCTCTACCTCAGAGCTGTGGTTGTTTTGTTGTTTTATATAGTCACATTTGTTAGGTGTTTTTAAAAAAATCATATATAGTAATAATCATATATTTCTGTGTAGCTGTGATATTGATGAATTACTCAGTGTTTCTTCCAGTACTTGTATATTTTAATTTTTTGACGATTAAACCTTAGAACAGTTTGAAGTTTCATTCCTGTGTATGGTGGTGAGGAATTGATCAAATTTTACCTTTTTTTTTTTTTTCCTGAATGGTTATCTAGTTGTCTAAAAATCTTTTGTTTAAAATGCCATCTTTGCCACAGGGATTTGAGATAGCTTATAATTTACTAGTTTTTCTGTATTAAGATAGATCTAATTCTGTAGTTCTTACCCTATTTCTTTAGTGTCTTGTCCTCTTCATGTGCCATCAAAACAGTATTCGAATTTTATAGAATCTGTCTCTATAACTGATTTTCCTACAGATACAATGCTTCTTTGGGACTTCTAGTTCTGGTCTCACTCATTTTCAAGCCCTTTCCCTGTAACCAGTGCTGAGGATTACTAGGAAGGTATTGTGACATTTATATCGGACTTTCTCTTTCTAGGTTGCTTCATCTACATTTTCATTTCCACTGTACTATTTTTGAGTCTCCTAAGCCTCCTTTTTTCCTTCTCTCAGTTACCATAGTGTTGTAGGAGTGAGCTGAAAATGGGAGTTCTTTCGGAATCTATTTTCTGTATTCATGAGTATTTGGAATATTGCAGTATTTTCTGTCTCCTACTAATGCTGAATTCCTGGGCCATGTGTGATTTTGTCTTATCTTCTTTTTTATTTTTTTGAGCAAAAATGTGGGAGATTTTCACAGTAAAGCAGCTACCATTTTTCTCCCAAACTACAAGTCTGAAAAAGTAACTAGAGCTTTAAAATGGAGAAATGTTTTAGGTAGAAAATTTAGTTTTTTCAGTTTGATTTTGTTAGTAAGTTGGGAAGTAGCAGTAGTGAGATATAGTAGTAACTGTGAGAACTATTTTGGATATAAACTTGATGGATTTCATGATGGGTTAACTAAGAAGAATTATGTAGAGGGTTGTAACATGAGTTATTCATGGATACCTTACAAAATATAATAGACAGTAAAGCCATTTACTAAAAGTCGATTCAAAACAAAAGACTAGATTTGTAGGAAGCTATATGTTAGTTTTTGACATATTGAATATTATGTGTTCATGATAATTCTAAAAATTGTTTGAAGGTATTAATTTGAGATTAACACCTGTCAGTAAAATTGTATATTTATCTGCTTTGAAGTGGTTATTAAAACTGGTGATGAAGATGAAATTCCCAAGGGTAGTCAAGTGAAATAACAATGGAAATGTCCATTGATTTTAGTGACATGGAAATTCTCTCCGTGGTTCAAGTCAGAGATGTTTCAGAATTTTAATGGGATCAGAAACAAGACTGGAGTGGTTTGACACATGAGGTATTAGAAAGATAAGTTTGGATTTTAAAGAGATATAGAAAAAGTGAAATAGGCCAGAAGGTGCAGCCAAAATGCCTGTGTAGAGATGTTAAAAATGTTTCATTGTTTTTACTTTATGGCCATTTCACTATTTTGTCATTAGGGTTTTCATTATTAATTTTTAAGTACTATTGTTATAACTCTGATAACTATTTTTACAACAGAATTTCCACCAGTCTTCTCTATTTGAGCTTTAACCCACCTTAAATTCACTTCTGGATCCAAAGGTCCTTGGTGTCACCAATTCTTGAGCCTTTGGGGGATTTTTGCTGTATAATTTAAATTTATTTTTACTTTAATTCATTGCCAGATCAGAATTAAATACTCTAGGTCTGCTAAATCATTTAACATCTATCCAATTTCTTTTCTGGATTCAAAATTTTGTTGCTACTCGTTTCTCTTTTGTCCCTGAATTTGTATTTTTATGGCTTTTATATGTCGCTTTATTAGTATTTTAATAAAATTTCAAGAATACACAAAAGTTAATCTATATCTTCATTTAACCATCTTTTCAGGCATATTTTTGTTGCTAAAAATATTCATTAAAGATCGTAGCATGGTTAATACGAAGATTTTTTTTGTAAATGTACATTTCTATAAAATACCGTAAAGTTAGTGACTGAATGCATGAATTTTCTTTTTAAACTTGACTTTTTAAAAATCAACTGTCTACAAACAGAATAATTCAAAAACAATATCATGCTAAAGAACATGAATAATAATAGGAGGAACATACTGCTACACATTCTCAGGATTCTTTTAGTTAATTCCTAACATGCACATACACACACTCACACACACACACACACACACACACACACACACACACTAGAATATGACTAACAAAAGAGTAAATAGATGGACATATAATTTAAAGAAAAAGAAAAATTAATGAGATAGGAAGCTAGAAGAAAGTATAAATAATAATATAAATCAAACTTTTTCTCTTTGAGCAAAATAAACAAAATAGGCCAAACACTAATTTAATCAAGGATAAAGTGCAGAAATAGTGAATAAATACAAGATGAAAAATGACAAGCAGATAATTATTGAAACTAAAAATTATTGATACAAGTCAAAGATTAAATTTAAATTTTGATTAATTATGCAAGAAAATGACTAAACTACATTTCTGTTCTCTGCATAGATAATGATAATATGTAACCATTCACATATGAAAAGCCAATCTAAAAGTATAAAGAAACAAATTGAGGAAAAGATAGATTATATGTATGGTACACCAGGAAGTTTATATTAGAAGTATTATGCTATTTCTCTGAGTTTGTGATGCTGACAGTATTGTTTGCTTTTAAAATATGTAATTTCTTGTGATTCATTCTCCTTCTAAGTTAATATCCATTTTGTACTAAATTTCATACTAGTTTCCTATAAATTATTCACAAAAATGTATAATCTCTAGGTCTCTCTAAAACTAGTAGAATATCTGAATGAAGGCTAACATTTATTAATAAATAGATGGAACAAGAAGTATCCCAAGTCCTTTTACAATTCATTATCTCATTTGTTATTTATAAGAACCTAAGAAAGACTCTTATTATCATTTGTCAACCAAGTAAGTGGTAAAGTAAGATTCATACTCATATCTTCCTGAATTAAGATACTATATTTTTACCTATAGACTGCAAATTTACTCCTCTTCCAGCTTGAATTTAAGGTCTCTGGTGAGTGCATTTCTTATTTTTTCAATCTTCTGTCCAACAGATGTATTTAATGAAAGAGACAGTATCTATCACCATTTATACATAGTATGGTAACCATATTATGTTTTTTGTTGTGAAATAATGCTTCATTGTTACTATATACAAAACCTTACTTTGTTTCTTCATAGAGTAGTTTAAATGACTTCTATTCTAATGGTATAACATCACTAAGTTACTTCCATATCTAGATTATGACAAGGTGACTTGTTAATTACATTTTTACATCATAACTTTATTCTACTTTTTAATTATGAATATATTTTGTAACTTACTTGTCATTTAATGATTATTCTCATATGAAATAAACACAGTACTCTTTAAGATACTGATTTATAAAACTGTGTGCAGGAAGGTGACAATTCAAAGTGTTCCTGTCAAAATGTTTTAATTATTCACCAATTTATTTTGGAGAATTATTTCTCTAAAACTCTCTAAGTTCCAGTAAGTTACAATAATAGATACTTGACATTTGAAAACAATTGTGTTTATTCTTCTTTATAACCTTCATTTGATAGCTTCATAGGCTTGATTTTGTTTTTAAACAAAAAAAAATTACTTTTCAAAAGTTTAAATTAATACACCTCTTTACTGTCATAATTAGAATCATACAGGTAGTAATTTTAGGGCTATGCCATGATTAAAGGAATTGGAAATTTTACTTACACCCTGCATACTTCTTTTTCTCCCTTAAAGGGTGCTGTTTCAACCTACCTTATTTTTAGTCCATCTAAAATTACTCAAATGCATGTAGATATTGTTTTCTTGTAAAGACTCCTTGTTTTTAGACACCTTCTGTATTTAGTTTTTATTTTGCTTCTTCTGGAAAGAGTATATTTTTGTTATCTATTTTTTTTATTTTCCTCTCTAAAAATATAAAAATAATGTTATTTTAGTTTTAGGTACTTTTTTATTTGACCCTACAACAGCAGTGATCTCATCAAATGTCTTGCTTTTATCACTTATATGAACTATTTTGTTTTCTCTTTTCATTTTTATGAACCCTAAGATTTCATATCTTTAGATACATCACGCAATGTATCTTTAATTTAGTTGATTTTGTATTATAGTAAAAGTTTAAAATTTATTGTTTCCTTTTTGACCAAGATTAATTGTGTGTGTGTGTGTGTGTGTGTGTGTGTGTGTGTGTCTTCTGTTATATAGGCTTAATGTGAATAAAAGGCACAGAATAAACTACCTTGAAGAACGGTAACTGAAGGACTATCTAATTTTTTTTGCCCTATTTAACAGAACTTAGGTTTGTACAGCAAATGGAGGTGATATGCCTTATACTTCCATTTATTTAACACATACTTTAAGTTGACACTACATGCCAACTTATGAATTACAATAGTGAACAAGACAAAATGGAAAATAATATTTTATAAAATATTACATAATTATGAACATTTAGTCATTTTCGTCTAATTTTTAAAAAATGAACATGTGTGATAGTGATAGTAGACAGGCAAACATGACCAGTGTTTTGGTAAATGGAGTCTCCTACAAAATGTGTCCTATAGAAAAGTATTGGCTTGGCCAAAAAATTTGTTCGGGTTTTTCCGTAAGATATTACAGAAAAACGAACCCAAAACGAACCCAAAACCCAAACAAACTTTTTGGCCAACCCAATATTTACCTGGCTTATGTTTCTGTAAATAATGAAACAATTCCATAAGTAATTTAAACTAAAAGTAAATCTCTGACAGGAAACAATTTGAGTGAATCTCTCTAAAGCATATACAAATAAAAATGCATCAGCAAACTACTGCAAATAAGTGACAAAATATATTTTAATACATTATTTTACAAAAAGTAAATTCTCACATAGCATCCTACTTTTGCTGTTTTTGTTTATTTTTGTTTTGTTTTGTTTTGTTTTCATTGAGGCTTGGTATAGGTGGAATAAGAATCACTTAACAAGAGTCTAGTTATTGTTTGACATTTATCTTCTTTTATCTGTGCTTCTACCTCTGAAATAAGAATTAGCATTGGTTCAGCCTTTAAAAAGTTGTGGATTCTCCAATTATCCTCTTAAATGTAATTTTTTCAGAATAACACATAAACATTATCATAGCCACAATTTTCCTTTGATTTTGCATGGTCTAAGGACAATAGTTTTTCAGATTTTGTACTTTTATCAATATCTTATGTTTACCTTGTTTTGCAGTAAGTTCTTGCAAACTTACTAGGGGATGTGGTCTATTTAGTTGGTAGGTATAAAGAGTGATATGTTTTCCTGGACATTAATTATATCAATTTCCCTTATAGCTTTGCTTTGAACAAGAAATCGGGAGAACTTTCAAAGGGAAAACTTTTCAAGTTGATTTAAATTGCCTGACATACCAAACTGTCTATTGCTCATTTTTCTTCCCAAATATCTCAGTTTATGACTCAGCTGCTCAAAATAATCTGCTTAATTAAATCAATGTTCACATAGTACTGTATATATCCAAAGTGCATATGGAAAGAAGAAATAGAAGCAATATGCTTCAAATGAAATAAAGTCCCATGCTAAATTTGACATGTTAAGTATTTAAATATGCCTTTCTTACTTTGCTTTAATTTTTTACAGGCATCAGCTTAACCCTTAGGTTAACATGTGGTATTGTTAAAGGATAGTCCTGAATTATTTTTGTAAGTAATTTACTATTCATTTATTCTCCTTGAGACATTTACCATGACAGGAAGTACATACTCATTTTCCCTTTTTTTGAATCAAAGTCAAGTGATATGGATCCTGATCAACAAACATATGGCTAGAGAAGTTGAATATGAAACTATTATGACACTATTTATTTCTATCTGGAAAATTCAATTAGCTATTTAGTTTTCAGGCATACCAGATAGTCCTTTCCTAAGTTAGATGATCATGTTTCTTCACCTGACTATTAAAATAACAAAATACATAGGTGACTTGAACATAAGTCCACATCAAGAAGATAGAATACAATATTCAACAAAATGGAAGAAAAGAGAAACAAATGCATATGAGCTGAAATGAGAATCTAAGGCTCTCAACATTACTTAATTGAAATATTTTATTAAGTATGAAATTTTATTATGTTAATTACTGTTCTGTGAGTATATGACTTCTTTTTCACAATTTTAAAGTTCCAAATGTCAGGAATAGATTCAACTATTTGAAAATGCTGATTTTCAGCTCCTAGGAATTTTGAATATTTGGTGAGTGCTTGTTATACACTAAACCAAATCAAATTTATTCTGCTGAGATTGTGTCTTTGATATTATTTGTCAATCCTACTCATAGTCAAAGTGTCCCAATGCATTTGATTTTTAACAAAATGAAATTTAATAGTGAAATAAAAAAAGATGAATGGGGTAAAATTTGCAAAGACATGATGTCAAAAAGTAAAAAAGAGTTTATTTTAAAATAAATTTGTAAGTGCTATGCAATGTAATATTGTAGATTAATAAGATAAATGCATTTTATGACACTTTGTGTCTTGGATTACACATAATTTCTGTTTCGCACTATAAAAAGGAAACAAAAGATAATTTGAGTGATATGTAGGTAAATCAAAAGTTTTTTTTTTGTACAATAAATAAATATTGAAAACTTCTGCTTGGTTTTATCAATAGGTAGTGGTTGATTATGTAGATTTTGAAATCAGATGAGTTAGACACTTAACTATTGTTTCTGACATTCACTACCCGTTAACTTGGACAATTGTCTTAAGTCCCTAGTCCTTTGTATTTTCATCCATAAAATGGGCCAGTAAAATAAACTTCAAAGATTCTTTTCATGGGCTCCATACTCCATTACCCAAGTGTACACTAGACATCTTCATTTGGTTGCTCCGTCATTACCAGAACTAAACAAATCCACCAAAGCACACCATCTTTCTTTGTGTCTTCAGCTAACTCTTTTACAGAAAGTAATAAATAAACATATATGTGAAAATATGAATAGCATAGTTTATACACATAAATACATAAAAATAATTTTAAATTTCTATAATAGATTGGCTTAATAAATTGTAGTATAGATATTTGTTAGTGTACTATTATAGGCTTTTAATTGATGTTGCACATATCCATATTTACTGATATGTAAATGCCTACTTGAAAGACAAAAATTTTTTTTAAATAAAGTTTAAAAATAATGTGTGTCGGGGGCTTCCCTGGTGGCACAGTGGTTGAGGGTCCGCCTGCCGATGCGGGGGACGCGGGTTCGTGCCCCGGTCCGGGAGGATGCTGCGGAGCGGCTGGGCCCGTGGGCCGTGGCCTCTGGGCCTGCGCGTCCAGGGCCTGTGCTCCGCGGCGGGAGGGTCCACAGCGGTGGGAGGCCCACGTACCGCAAAAAAAAAATGATAAAAATAATGTGTGTCTATTTATTTATTTATTTTGCCCTTTTAGATGTATCTACATACAAGACAACTTTTAAGGCAGAGTTATCTCCTTATTTGTTTCTCCAAAAAGAAGGTCCAAATCAAATAAACAAGCAAGGAAGAAAATAAGCAAACAAGTTAGAAAGTCAAAAAACCAAAGGATATTGTACACACACCAAATAATCAAAATATAAATTGGCTATTAACACTACATGTGCCAAAATGGTGCATATGGCTGATTACTTGTAGTATTACAGATGCAATTGTCAAAAGTTTACTTAATATCTATTAATTTAGTTTACACATTTATCATTTAGTCAGTGCAACACTAAACTACAAGTTTTAAGGAAATGTACTAAATCAATTGTATATTTTCTACTTTCCATTTTTTATGAAAAAAAGTCTCTAAATTTTGTATCTTTCTCTTTAGGCTCTATATCAAAATAAACAGTACAATTTTTGAGTTATATAACACACCTATCCTGAGCAATTCACCTTCACTTTTGCTCAGGGTATCTGAGATATTAAAAAAAAAAAGTGTGATATGCTAATGAAGACTTTAGCTGAAGCTACAGATTTTTATTCACTTAAATTTGGAGAAGGTGTGTTTTTTTTCTCCATGTAGCTATCTAATTCCAGTATTCACAAAGCAACTGCTTACTGAATTGTTTTCTAGGTTGATTATAAAAGATTTGTCAATGAGCTATTCAACACTGGCCATTATGTGGTTCTATGTGAAACAATATTTTAAATTTTACATAAAATAATTGAGAGAACTTTAGAAAAATATACTGTGAAGGGACACAAATATAAAATACCTCCTCTTTGCTGAATTTTAGGAAAAAAGCTTCCTTAGAGCCAGCCATGCATAAAATACATAGGCATGACATTTAAAGAGGCACATATATAAAGAGGGGCAAGAGACAGTATAGCATAGTAATAAAAGAGTAGGATTTGGGAATGAAATTACCTGGATTTAGGTTCGGCCCCAATTGTGTAGACTGTGAACAGTTACTCTCTGTGTGCTTCTTTTCCCTTATATGTAAAATTGATATAATAATTATACACATGTGAGGATTAAATGATTTAAATTAATACATTTAAAGCACATGGAAGAGAACCAATAACCATGCAATCCATATCTCCTGTGGTTGTACTATTTTCGTCCTGATTCCCAGTGGATAGTGCTTAATTAAGTTCAAAGGGAACACATTGATTTTTAAAGAAAGTGCATTATTCAATAAGAGAATGAAAAACCTGTAGACCTCAAAGGCAACAGATAGAGAAATGGTAGATGTTTGGAAAATGGTCTAGAACAGAATTTTTTTGTTAACTAGCTGCTTTAATGTGTACATGCTATTTGAACGATAAATTTCTACATTTGCCAATTATTTCACAAGGTTTCACTGTATATATGAGTGTGTGTTTGTATGTGTGTATATCTGTACTTATATACAGGTATGCATATACGCATATATATATGTGTATATGTACATTGTCTCAGCTGGTCTTCTGTGGCATCTGTGGGTCAGATATGGGGCAAGGTGTTGGCTTTTGTAGATCTTGCATGGAATGTCTCACATAGACACGTCAGCTGGGACTGTTAGGATGCCTCAACTCTGGTGCATATGTTCTTATCCTTCACAGATTAGCCTAATCTAAGTCACATGGTAGAAGAAAAGATTCTAAAAGAAACTGAAAGTGTGCAATGCTTGAGGTCTAGGCTAGGAACTGACACACTTCAGTTCCATGCATTTTACTACTTAAGGCAAGTCTCAAGGCAAGCTCAGATTCAAGGTGTGGGAAAATGAGTATCATCTTCTGATGGGCAGAGCTTCAAGATAAGAATGCAAAGGCTAAAGATAAAACAGGGGAAAATGCAGTTATTTTGCAAACAGATCACAGTGAACATTGTGATTTCCCTTCCCAAAACATATATATATATGTATATATGTGTGTGTGTATATATATATGTTTGTAGTTTAGGATAATTTCAAGAAATAAGGACTTGATTTCTGAAGAAATAGACTAGCCGACACATCCCACTGCCTATGAAAAAGAAAAATGTATTTGAAGAGTGATACAAAGTGCATAAACAGATTTGCAGTGGAACAATCTGCAGATAAACTGAATGATAGGACGAGGATATTTGAATTTCCTGCGAGTCAAATAAGTATAGTGTCTGGGCTGAAGCAGGATTGTGAATTCCCTACAATGAAACTGCATTGGCTAAAACTTGTTACAATTACATTTAAATGAATATAAACCTTCTAGGTTTTTTTTTTTCTTCCCAATAGTCTCATAGTAAAGCTAACTAATTTACTAATCTCACTTTCTCTAAACTTTTGTGTTCATTTGACCATTAGTAAAATATACTTTGATAAAAACATGCAAAAAAAAAAGATGAAGGCAAATATACAACTTCTGCTAAAACCAAACCTCAACTAGATTAACATTGTTGTTAGAAATATTATAATCAGTATTAATCGCTTATGTTGGAAAAAAGGGGGGAAATTCACAGTATAACTGGGAAAGTTGCAAATTTTACAGTGTTTCAGTGTGTGACACATGGATTTTGATAGTCCAAGATAAAAATATATTATCTAAGTTTTCTTATGAGTATATTTGTGCTACAGAAAGAAAAAACCCACAAAGCTAATTGGTGTATGGTAGAAAAAAAGTGGAAATAATAGAAATATATTTGATATACTAAACATTCAATTTAAAATTTTTTAAATGGAGCATCAGAGGCTATGACATTTGAACTAGGTTACTAGGTAGTTCCAGGGCTGTGGGGGAACATTTACACAGTAGGGATTCGTCTCTGTAAAGGGTAATTGAAGTGGAAAATGCATGGGATGGTGGAAGTAGAATGTAAAGGCATGTAAAAACAGGTGAGGTTGAGAAAATAGGTGAAGTCATGGAATGTTTAATGTTAGGCTAAGGAGTTTGTACTTCATTCTGTACGAAATCGGAAATTACTGAACATTTTATAGAAAGGGAATGATACAGTCTGAATAGATTTAAGACTGAATCAAACGTAGAAAGAGATTGAAAGAAAGTCTGAAAATGACCAAGTTTCTGTCATTGTCATTATTGCTAAATATTTTCTAATTAGATAATCATATGAATGCCTGCAGTCCTTACATTTTTTTTTCCACAGTATTTACCTAGAACAATCACTTTACTGTTTTTAAAACTTTTTCTTCTCTTGGTGTTTATAATACCCCGCACTCATGGTTCCATTACCGTTATGACACTTATTTCTCAGACACCTGCATGAGCAACTCTACTTTCCATGGAATGAGTTTGGGCACTTTTTTCCTTTCTTTTTTCTTTTTGGTATGGTCTTTCTGCTCTCATGATACATAGCGGTGGTTTTTCTCATACACTTTCAAAGTGTCTAATACCATTTTTATGGAGATATCTCATGAGATATAGCACAAGATATCACACATTTTACGGAGATATCCAACTCTAGCAAACGTTTCTCTCCAGTGTTCCACCTGAATATACCACCTTGTATTTCAAACTCATTAGGGCCCAAACTGATTAAAATCATTATTTATTAGGAAATAAAATGTGTTGTCCATTCATTCTCATTTTCACTTAAATATTGAAATTGGGGACGTGTTTTAAACTTAGACCATTCCATCATTCTATATATTAAAATCTGCCTAAAGAAATCCCTGTATCTTTCTGCACCTTTCTATCACCACTTCTCCTGCCTTATAGTTTAGGTCTTTCTCATTTCCTAGGAAATGCATAAAATAGCATTATGAATAGCTATCTTGTTTCTATGATTTTTCCCCAATCATTCCCTTCAAAGAACAGAATGATCATGAACTAAGGGAAAATGCCATTCTTTATTTTAAAATTATTTAATAACTTCTCACTTTTTAATGAAAATTCCGAATTCCATAATGTAGCATGTAAGACCCCCTTAATCACTCCTCTGCTTAGCTGCACCTGTCTTGGAACTTCTAAGTGTTGAGCTATTTGAGGTATCACAAAGATGCTGGGTTCCTGGGTTACTCAGTGACTTTTTTCACACGATTCTCTCTTTCCAAAAATGTTTTCCTCTTGTGCTTGTTTAATAAAAGCCAAGCTGATTTCTAATTTCTTTCATTTTCTCTATGAAGTGATGTCTACCCAAGGCACTATTTATTATTTTCTCTGTTGTGTCAGTCTCAATTCCTCATAAATACGCTTATACCAGCATCACCACACATTGCTATATATTTATCTATCTTGTCATCTACTTGAGAGCAGGATTATACTTTATAGGAACTTCCTCTATTATCACCACACATGCAAATTGAAAATTTCCATATTCTATAACTTCTTGATATATCATTTACTTATCTATTTTATTGATTTCCTTACAAGGAAAGCCACATCAGGCCAGGGATCTCTATCTACTTTGTTCACTGATGTGTTCCAAGTGCTTAGGACTGTGACCTGCACAGAATAGGCACTCAAATCCTTGTTAAATGAATGAATTAATACAAGATAAATTACTGGAGTTTCCATATTGACTCCAAATTATCTTTTATTAATTAAGGGAGCCAACATTCTTGATTAATACCAAAAATAATCATTTCCAGTGAACGTATTTTTTCTGCTAGAAAAACGTGTATTGATGCTGTGGACTGAATGTTTGGAGCCCCCTCAAATTCATATTTTGAAGCTATAACCCTCAGTATGATGGCATTTGGAGATGGGGCTTTTGAGAGGTAATTAGGGTTAGGTGAAGCCATTACAGTGATATTCTCAGGAAGGGATCAGTGCCCATATAAGGAGAGATATCAGAGAGCTCCCTTTCTTCCTCTCTCTCTCTCTCCCTCGCCCCCCCCACCCCTGCCATGCACACACCAAGGAAAGATCTTGTGAGGACATAGCAAGAAGGCAGACATCTGCAAACCAGAAGGAGAGCCCCCATAAGGAATCAAACTGGCTGGCACTTTAGTCTTAGATTTCCTAACCTCCAAAACTGCTAGAAAATAAATTGTTACTCTTTAAGTCACTCAGTCAATGGTATTTTGTTATGGCAGCCCAAGCTGACTAAGACAATGTGTCACTGGTGTCTCATATCCAATGTGCCAAATTGAACAGATGGTTTTTGCCCAACATCTCCTTTTGCATTCTTTAGCTTAGTAGATGGTACCACCATCCACCTAGTTAATCAGATCAGAAAATGGAAATTATTACTGACTGTTCCTTCACCTTATTAACATTCCATCAGGCTCTACCTTCTAATTACTTGTTGGTTACAGATACTCAATTCCAGCTGCACTAGTAATCATCATTTATTTAAGGTTGACCTATAGTTTTGGAAGGTAGAATACTCCCATGACAGTTCATTTCCTCATGTGGTTTGTAACTTTTAATGTAAATACATTTTTAGCTAAACGTCTTTCAAGGAAACCTTTCAGACACTTGGTTGTGAAAAGAAATTTCTTTTTCTTTTTAAATTTATTTTTCACTGAAGTATAGTTGATGGTTGTAAAAAATTCTTAAGACTTGTCTTCCTTTGGCCCTAGTTAGAAACACAGAAGTTTAACCAGAGATGTGGTATTCTGTCAAGAGGGTATATGTGTATGTGTGTGTGAGTATGGTTAGATAACATGATGTTTTTCCTTTTTTTAAATCTTGTGCTCATTTAGAGATAAACATTTACACTTTTATGCGTAGTTCCACCTCCCTGAAATTAAAGGGAATAAACAGTTTTCACCCATTCCTCTTTTTAATAATAACTCCAGACACTAAATCTTCAGTTCCTAGACACTGATGGGTCATCTAGCTGTAACTTGTCTTGCACTCTAGCTTTAACTTCTGAAATGTTTCTTATTTGTTTTTAGCTCAGATAAATATGTGTGTTGTATTTTATTCAGTATTTTTGTGTGTGTGAAATGAAAAAATACATTTTTCTTGTTAACTTATGGTACAACACTAAACAGATGGTTAGAGGATTTTTGTGTGTTTTTTTGTTTGTTTGTTTTCTCTTGGCAATTATTTCCTATATATTCTCTATTTAGAACTCCCACTTATTTGATCAAATGTTATTTATGAAATAGATAAAGTCAATCTACTCTCACTTACATGTAACAATTCCCTACTGTAAGTATTCTTCAAAAATAGAGGGGTTAAATATAAATACACCAGTCAGGCATTTGTGCTGCATCACTTATTAACAAAGGGATTTGACCAATTTTTAAAATTTATTTCACTGTGATAAGAAAATTTAACATCAGATCTACCCTCTTAACAAATTTTAAGGGAACAAAATTATTGTTGACTATAGGTGCACCCTCATGTAGCAGCTCTGTAGAACTTACTCATCTTGTTGAACTGAAACTCTGGGTCCATTGATTAGTAACTCTCTATTTCTCCCTCCCCCAGCCCTTATGACCACTCTTTGATTCTATCAATTTGATCATTTTAGATACATCATATATGTGGAATCATACAGTATTTGTCTTTCAGTGACTGCGTTGTTTCACTTCGTTTAATGTTCTCCAGATTCATCCATGTTGTCATACATGATGGGATTTGTCTTTCTTGTTTGATTTCTTTCCTCAATGTTTTGTAGTGTGCAGTATACTAGTCTTTCACCACCTTAGTTCAGTTTACTCCTAAGTATTTTATTCTTTTTGGTGATATTGTAAATGAGGTCACTTCCCTAATTTCCTTTACAGGCAGTTTGTTTTCAGTGTATAGAAACACAACTGCTTTTTGTATGCTGATTTTGTATACGGCAGCTTTACTGAGTTTGTTTATTAGTTCTAACAGTTTGTTTTTTAGGTTTTTCTATATATAATCTTCTGACCATTTTGCCTAATATCTTAGTTTATTTATTGTTAAAATGGTAATTATGAAGGTTATCAATAATTTCATAGACTGAGTATTGAACAAGATAATGCCTGTAGTATGCTTAGTTCAGTGTCTAATTTTTAGTAAGTAATCAAAAATGTTGGCAAATGTTGCTGTTATAAGCTGTCAAATATTTTTAATAAACAAACCAGGCCCATGCCTGTATACTCAAATTCATATGCCACCAATTCTTTCCTGATGAAAATAGATTGAAGGCTATTAAGCAGAGGGTTGGTATGATTATACTTGCATTTTACTAAGATCCCTTTGGCTCTGATATAAGAAATGATGAAGCGGGGTCCAGAGGTTGAGTGCACATAGAGATATCAGTAGGAAGGCAATACTAGCAGTCTTTATGGAGGAAGATGAAAACTTGAAATATGAAAGTGAATCAGAGATTAAGAAAAATGAGTATATTTAATAAGCATTTATGTGTTTTAATATGTTTGGTGAATGATCATGTATGGAAAGATGAAAAAGTAGGAAGTATCAACAATAACATCTCTATAAATGCTCTGTGTGATAGATGACTGATAAAGACCTTGACTAAAGAATGCTAGTATAAATCAAGTTTATAGATAAATATTCTTATTTACTTAGTTTTATTTTTCAAACCAACATTGAGTTGTCTCAAAATACCCATATAATAACATTGCCTAATTATTTAGAAATATTGAAGTAGAGTTTAAATGAATGATATATTTTGAAATTCATATTTGGGTCCATCATAAATATAGAAAGATTAATTGTAAACATATTTGGATAAGATTTCCAAGGGAAAGGATATACAGTGAGAACCAAAGAGGGCCAACCTTTGAGAAAACCCATTATTTAGTGACTGATAGAAAGACAGCCTGGATACAAGGGAACTGACATATAATGGGAAGAGAGAAAGAAAAAATAACAATATAATTAGGGTTAACCTCACTGAGTAATTAATTTGTCAATGATAAGCATTTTATGGGTTTTATCTCATTAATGTATTTTAATCTCATTAATCTGTAATACAGTTTTAAGCAGTTGCTCCTATTGTATGATGAATCTTCTCTTTGATAATAATGGCATTGTGATTTAAAGAAATTAAGAAAATACCTCAGGTGGGGCATTGTGTTCTTTTTTTTTTTTATTTTTATTTTTTTTAAACATCTTTATTGGGGTATAATTTCTTTACAATGGTGTGTTAGTTTCTGCTTTATAACAAAGTGAATTAGTTATACATATACATATGTTCCCATATGTCTTCCCTCTTGCGTCTCCCTCCCTCCCACTCTCCCTATCCCACCCCTCCAGGCTGTCATAAAGCACCGAGCTAATATCCCTGTGCCTTGCGGCTGCTTCCCCCAGCTATCTACCTTACTACGTTTGTTAGTGTGTATATGTCCATGACTCTCTCTCGCCCTGTCAAAGCTCACCCTTCCCCCTCCCCATATCCTCAAGTCCGTTCTCCAGTAGGTCTGCGTCTTTATTCCTGTCTTACCCCTAGGTTCTTCATGACATTTTTTTCCCCTTAAATTCCATATATATGTGTTAGCATACGGTATTTGTCTTTTTCTTTCTGACTTACTTCACTCTGTATGACAGACTCTAGGTCTATCCATCTCATTACAAATAGCTCAATTTCATTTCTTTTTAAGGCTGAGTAATATTCCATTGTATATATGTGCCACATCTTCTTTATCCATTCATCCGATGATGGGCGCTTAGGTTGTTTCCATCTCCGGGCTATTGTAAATAGAGCCGCAATGAACATTTTGGTACATGACTCTTTTTGAATTTTGGTTTTCTCAGGGTATAGGGCATTGTGTTCTTAAATGCAGAATTCACATGATGACGGAAAACAAAGACCAAGTTCACTGTAATCATTTTAAATCATCAAAAGATAACATGACATAAATAGAATTAAATACTATATTTAAATTATATATTACATTTTCTTTTTACTCTTATTTTAAAATTAAATCACAGCCTATCCGATCAAAATAACAGCATCCATATCATTTCATTTTATTATAACATTGTTTATATCCAACTATGTAAAGGAATCAATTGAAATATAAATAGGCCAGTAAAATGAATCGAATTCAACTAGACAAGTTATAGCTTAGTGTTTAACAGTCTCTTAATTGTTGACACAATTAAGTGAGCAGAACTATTAAAGTCACTATTTTGTAAGTTGTGGTATAAGAGATAAAACTAAAATACTCTTTTCCTAATTAAATGACTCTAAAGTGCCAATTCATTCTTTATTGGAGCGATTTAATACAAAGAAGCAGTCAACATTCTTTTTAAGTAAGTGTGCCCCATTCTTTTTCCATTTTGGTTTTATAACCTCAGAGTTAAGTAATTATAAGAACTAAAGAATTAAAGAATGCTATGGTAAAATTGATTTACAAAATTTACTTGCAAAGGAAGAAATTTCTAAGGGGATCTTGATGAACATGTATTCTTGACAGTATTATATTTAATCATCTGTGGGGAAAAAAGCATGGAAAATTGTTGTGGAAGAAAAGTACAGCAGATTCTAAACAGCCTGACATAGAATCTAGAGAGATAACTATCATATTCTTATTTATATTTCCCAAACCACTTTTTGTTTTCCTAAATCTTTATTATCAGCATGGCTTCTGAGAAAACACTGAAAATAAATCAGCACTTCTCTTTCCTCCACAAGGATTAATATACTTGGTAGTAAACAGATAATTTAACAATAAAGAATCTCTTAAATTCAAAAAATAAATGTGGTACTTTGGAGAACGAACAGTACAGAAGTAGTTGCCTACGTTTAGTAAAATCATATCTAATGTAGCTGTTTTATTCAAAAGGTACCTCTTCATGGTAACCTCGTTGTTATTATATGTGTTTGTATAGGTCTTTTTTCCCAGCTCCCATTCTCATTACGTAACCCCTTCTTACCAGTGGAAATTATTTTGATTCTTGGATGAGGATCTGAATGCTGAGCAAAAAGAGCAATTTCTTAAGATTCCCCCCCCCCCAAATTGAGACTACTTAGGGAGACCTGTTATCTCCTATGGGCTTAGTTAAATTCTTAGAAATCAAAACCCTTTGCCTTGGCATATGTCTTCCCTGAGTTTATGAACCAAGAATGAATCATATAAGAGACTCATGTAAATTCATATGAAAAATTTAAACAACCTGTAAGAGAAATGGAAATAATGCCCAGGGAAGTTTATTAGAGATAAAATACTCAAGGTTTTTATTGGAGACTGATCATATATAGTCATTCTCTGCCTAGCATATACCACAATTCTAGTCTTTCATAGGAAAAGGTGTTCAGCATAAACAATGCTATTTTCACACAAAGTTTAGGCATAGTGACCCATTCTTAGGGAATAATCATAGAATGAAATAACATACAGAATTAATTAATGGATGGTACCACACACCAATAAAAAACAAATAACTCAAGAGTGATGACAGCAAAATGGCAGAATAGGAAGCCCCAGAAATCTTTCCATCAGAGACACTTATGTAACACTGGCATAAAGATATAGTTTGGGAATATATTGATGGTACATGCTTCCAGAGATGATTTGCTTTCTCTCCTGTTTGGTACCTCAGCCACTAACAGATCATGATATTTTAAAACTTAATTCCTGAATAAGATTATTTTGAATTTACCTAGTTACTATGAATTTGGACCACAAACCTGATTGAGGCCAGGCTAGTCATTACAACTTCTCAGGCATTGTTTTTGTTTTTGCTCCTCCTGTGCTTAGTGTTAAATAATGCAATTTCTCTTGTAGTTTATTGGGCCTATTGGAGTAGGAAATGTTTACCTCTTGTTCACCCTTAAACTGAAGATTTAGCCCCGTGGTCCCAGTTTTACTGAGGGAGGATTTCCTACTTAATTCTCTGCTGCCAGTGGCCAAAGACTGTGTCCTTTGTGTCCTGTGTAAAGCTCAAGTCAGCTTGGCAATATTTCCCTGTATAAAATCAGCTTTAGGATTCAATCTATATTTTCATTATCTTCTTTATTTAGATTTCTGAAATATTGATTAATCTACATTAGCTTGCCAGCTCTTTAATACAAGTGTGTTTTGTTGTTGTTGTTGATTTGTTTCCTGTGTGTGTTTATGCTTTAAAAAAATTTAATCCAGTAGTTTTAGTTTTTTTCATTGGGAACATAAATTTATCTGACTATTCAGATTAGAGAAATGGCTCCATTCCTGTGACATTTATTCTTATTCATTACCTGTGTATGCATTTATACTTGACATAAAACATAAATCTATCACTACTGTGGATTGAGGATCCTATCCTATAAAATTAATCTTTTGGCTCTTGAATGTTAAAGCTTGCGTGTAGTTTTATCTCTTCCTCTTTTTATCCCTCTCGCTTCTTTTGAATTCTACTTAAACATGTTCAAAAGGTTGTTCCCCCCACTCCCCAAATACTAAATGTATACCTAAGTTTGTGGTTACTATTTCTAAGAACAATAGCAAAAAGAAAATGAGTGTGCTGCTCAAATTTGTATCTCCAATGACAAACAAAGCATCTAGAATAAGATGAAAAAGGGTTAAGAGTTCAGTCCACTGACTAGCTGAGCATTCTTGGGCAAATTACTTTCACTTGTAAGTGTTCAGATTCTTTTCTCTAAAATAAAGATGCTCCTCCATTTCCCCAGCATTCTGATTGCTTCTGCATATCTCTCATTGCCTTCTCCATCATGTTACACCGGCCACCAACCAACACACCGCGTAAACTGGAGGGTCCAATGCTTTGAAAAGGTTAGTTCAAGACATATAGGTGCCCAAAAGATCTCTATGAGCTGAGGATGTTTTTCATTAGAATTGGAAGAAGAACCTTCCTTGCTTTTTGACATTCCTGCCCTTTCTATAAACCATTGATAGTCCAGCTCACATTAAAGCCTTTGCACTGCAGTTACCTGTGCCACCCACATCTTTCATGTAAATATCAGTAGTGCTCATTCTGTCAGCTCCTTTCATTCCCCTAAGTGCTGTCATGACCACTCTATTTAATAAAATTCCAACCATCTCCCACAGAACTTCTAATTTCTTTACCCCCTTCCAATTTTATATTATTTTTAGAAACTACATAAATTTTATATTTGTTATTTTAACATTTATTATTCATTATGCCCACTTCTTCTCTTTCCCATGGAATGATAAATCCAAGACAACAAGGGTTTCCTTTCTGTCTTGCTTACTGTTGTTTTCAAATATCTAGCACTATCTCTTGCATATAGTCAGTGCTCAGCCAATTTAAGCTATTTCTGACTCATCAGATGTTCAAAACACTAAATTAATCAGATAAAATAAGCTATAATTCTATCAAAGAGAATTAAATCATGTTGTAAAGCAATAATATAATGTATTCTATTTTATTTATATAATGATAAGGGGCTTTTTAAATGTATGTTTTTGAACAGTTTTCAAGGGAGGTGTATACTGATTTCATTTGATAGTCAAAAAGGTTTATAATCATAACTCTCACCCTCAACTCCTCCTCCTATGATTATCTTAATGTCAACTTAAAATGAACTAAATTTTCACCTTCCAATCTTGGTTATTACTTCAAACATTTACCAAAACATACCATTTAATAATTCCTCAAGCACTGAAATCACTTTCATTGTGATCCTTCTATTTCTACTTTAAGAAAAGATTGTAAGATAGGCTTTATTATCTTTCTTTTACTGCTTAGGAGACAAATATAGAAACTTAAAATAATATTCTATTAGGAATATAATATTAAGTGGAAAAGGCATTAATTGAATATATTTTTTCTAAGTACAAATATAATATTTTACGTTATAGCTGAATGATTTCTTCTGACATTTTCAAGCATGTTAAATATTGGAATATAAAATATTTAAGAAAGCAGGTGTAATTTTAAAATAATTTTTCCCACATGCTCAAAAACACTCATGTCTAATTTCACCTATTATGATTATTCTTTTACTCAAGCATTTTCTATATAACTATATTTAGTTTATATTTACGTATATTTTACATACATTTTAAAAACTTAATTGTGTATAACATTACAATTATTCTCCATTTATGGCTTACTTGGCTTAGACTGCATATTAGAATAATAACAATATATGATGTTTAGAGGACATACTGTATAATTCTATGTATGGAAGTAAGAATGTGCCTACGTGATAGTGTCAGTTCATGAGTGGGACATAGTGGATATCTGTTGATCTTGCTTGTGGGAAAATCCTACCCCTTGTAGGGTAACAGCTACTGACATTTCCATTAGGGGAAAAAAACCCTCTCACTTACATTTAATCTGTTTCTGATGGGATTCAATCAGTGACAGGTAGGGATTTTAATTTAAGCCAGATTAATATTTCTCCTGAGAATTGAATCCTTAGCAAAATATTTTATGGAAAGAAGTTCATACTGAAGTTTTTTGTTGGTGTGTGCATGTGTGTGTGTGTTTTCTGCTATCAGTTCAAAAATAAGAAATCTGACATCATAGGAGTTACATTGTTTCATAACCTTGTCTGTTTTTCCATCAATTCTATAAACTACCCTATATCCACCCAATATTTTCATTTTGTTTAAGCTTCCTAAGAGAGTGTGTATTGTAACCAATGGACTCTGATAAATGAATATCTGTATTCATGTATATATTTTCTTACAAAATTAATATTTCCTATAATCTTTATACACTTAAAAATTACAAAATCATTTTATTATTGAAGTGGCGCCAAATATAAAATACTTAACTGACATTTTTAAATTCTAGTTGCAATAGGAAACATTCTTGCAACTCTGACCTGACTTTAAAAGTGTTTAAAATTGTTATATTTTTTCACTGTTGTTCTTTTTACATGGTGGATAGATAGACCCATGATTATTCTATTTATTTACATTTATTTATTTTATTTATTTTTTTGGCAGCGTCAGGTCTTAGTTGCAGCATGCAGGGTCTTCGTTGAGATGTGCAGGATCTTTCTCGTTGCAGCGGGGTGCTCTTTGTCGTGGCACGCGGGCTTCTCTCTAGTTGTGGCACATGAGCTCCAGGGAGCAGGAGCGTGGGCTCTGTATTGTGGCACGTGGTGTCCAGAGCGCATGGGCTCTGTAGTTTGAGGCATGCGGGGTCTCTTGTTTAGGCACACGAACTCAGCAGTTGTAGCATGCAGGCTTAGTTGCCCCACAGCATGTGGGATCTTAGTTCCCCGACCAGGGATCAAACCCATGTCCCCAGCATTGGAAGGCAAATTCTTTACCACTGGACCACCAGTGAAAGTCCCTCACGATTAGTCTAAGTTGATGTATTTACAGTCCCTACTGCATGTTGAGGTCTGTTCTAGGCTATACTTCTAAATTAGTGTACAAGAATATCAAAGGCTTACAGAAAGGGCAGGAATACCAAGAACAGGAAAGTTCTCCTTTTTCTACTTCTGATCAAAGGCATCCTAAGATCTGAGAGATCTCCTGTAGACCTGAATGCATTGACCCAATCTTTTCAAAGATTATTATTTCAAATCAGGCCCTCCAGTCTAAAATATGTTAGGGAAAAAAGAAAGAGAGAGAAAAGAAGAAAGAAAGAAAGAAAGGGCAAAAAGAGAAAAGGAAAAAGAAAGAAAATAAGAAAAGGAAATTTTAAAAAAGGGAAGAAGAGATAGAATAAGTTTCTGCTTGATAAAAGTCCCATGTCAATCTTTCACAAGACCCGGTTACAAAAACAACACAAGAATACAAAGATTTCACTTGACTTTCCTGGTTAAAGGTGAAGGAAATCTCCTGAGATGTCAAACTGAGTTTGATAGGACTGGTTTTAAAAGAAAAAGCAGAGCTGCCAGGCAAAGAGTAGTCATTGCTCACAGCAAATCACAATGCATCAGCCAAAGAGTGTTGTGTTGGGCTTCCCTGGTGGCGCAGTGGTTGAGAGTCCACCTGCTGATGCAGGGGACACGGGTTCGTGGCCCGGTCCGGGAAGATCCCACATGCCGCAGAGCGGCTGGGCCCATGAGCCATGGCTGCTGAGCCTGCGCGTCCGGAGCCTGTGCTCCGCAATGGGAGAGGCCACAACGGTGAGAGGCCCACGTACCGCAAAAAAAAAAAAGAGTGTTGTGTTACCCTCTCACATCATCAGTTACTGGCACACAAATGAAAATTTCCTCTTCCCGAAGTCATGTCTCACAAAAAATCTTCAAAAAGGTTCATTTTGGCAGAGTTCCCTAAGAAACTGCACAGTCTATGTGTTCTTCTCTTTAGACAAAATTGGCTATGTACTGCATTGTTTTTTTCCATAGTATGCTTCTGCATTTCATATCAAAATTACCAAACTGCTCCAAAAAGAAAAAAGAAAGAAAAGAGGAACTGAAGAGATTAAAACACACTGGGAAAAAAATGTGATTGGTAGCACAACCACAGAGTTGAATAGAAGTTTATCTTTAGAAATATTGCATATGTTTTAGCAATTACACAGATCACTAATAAAATTTTAAAACTCTATGTGTTTGAAAAAAGCTAACATTTTGATACATTCCTTTGTAGTATGAATGATATGTTTCCCTCACATAAATGGGAATTGTTAAAAACCTATATTCAGACCTGAATAATTTCTGAAACTCTCCCTGAGGACAAGGAGAGTGATCACATTTTGTGATTTGAACTTATGTATATTAGGATTACAACATGCAGAAACATATGTTAGCTATACCTCTGACACTCACTTCCATAATGGGCATCAGAAAATTTAACGTCTTTCAAAATGACGATTCAGTTACCATGTTAGAAAGACAAGCATAGGAGGTAAAATAGTTCTTAACGTTAGTGTTATCTAGTTATAGCCTTTCACTGGAGAAGAAGAATGTAACCATTCTCAAATTGTTATATTTCCTTCTGGTAGAACCATTTTCCTTACTACTCAAACAAGAAGTCCAGTATCATTCTTAACAATCTCTATTTCTTTACAACACATAATCAGGCGCCAAATTCCCTTCATTCTATTATTGTAAAGAATCAGTATCCAATGTATTTTCCTTTCCCTTTATAGCCCTGTAAATGAAGCCATTAAATCCTGATAGCTCGATAATATGACCTCCTAATTAGTTATCTATATAAGTCCCAACCATCATGACTCAATTTTGTACATAAATATCAGAGTAGCTTTCCTAAGCCTTGCTTTACTGTACTTCTGTTCCACTCAAGAAGCATCATGGTTGTATTTACCCCAATATTGTTCTTTAAAATAGCCACGCCAATTACAATTCCCATCAAAACTGTATGAGAGTAAATAACATAGGAAAAACACTCTTTGACATAAATCACAGCAAGATCTTTTTTGACCCACCTCCTAGAGTAATGGAAATAAAAACAAAAATAAACAAATGGTACCTAATGAAACTTAAAAGCTTTTTCCCACATGCTGCGGAGCGGCTGGGCCCGTGAGCCATGGCCGCTGAGCCTGCGCGTCCAGAGCCTGTGCTGCACAACGGGAGAGACCACAACAGTGAGAGGCCCGCGTACAGCAAAAACAAAAAAAAAAAGCTTTTGCACAACAAAGGAAACCATAAACAAGATGAAAAGACAACCCTCAGAAAGGGAGAAAATATTTGCCAATGAAGAAACTGACAAAGGATTAATCTCCAAAATTTACAAGCAGCTCATGCAGCTCAATATCAAAAAAAACAAAAAACCCAATCCAAAAATGGGCAGAAGACCTAAATAGATATTTCTCCAAAGTGGATATACAGATTGCCAACAAACACATGAAAGGATGCTCAACATCACTAATCATTAGAGAAATGCAAATCGAAACTGCAATGAGGTATCACTTCACACCAGTTAGAATGGGCATCATCAGAAAATCTGCAAACAACAAATGCTGGAGAGGGTGTGAGGAAAGGGAACCCTCTTGCACTGTTGGTGGGAATGTAAGTTGATACAGCCACTATGGAGAACAGTATGGAGCTTCCTTAAAAAACTAAAAATAGAACTACAGTACGACCCAGCAATCCCACTACTGGGCATATACCTAGAGAAAACCGTAATTCAAAAAGACACATGCACCCCAATGTTAATTGCAGCACTATTTACAATAGCCAGGTCATGGAATCAACCTAAATGCCCATCGACAGATGAATGGATAAAGAAGATGTGGTACATATATACAATGGAATATTACTCAGCCATATAAAGGAATGAAATTGGGTCATTTATAGAGACATGGATGCACCTAGAGAATGTCATACAGAGTGAAGTAAATCAGAAAGAGAAAAACATATATTGCATATTAACACATACATGTGGAATCTAGAAAAATAGTACAGATGAACTGGTTTGCAAGGCAGAAATAGAGATGCAAATGTTGAGAACAAACATATGGACACCAAGGGGGGACAGTGGGGAAGTGGTGGTAAGATGAATTGGGAGATTGGGGTTGACATATATACACTGATATGTATAAAATAGATAACTAATACGAACCTGCTGTTTAAAAAATAACATAAAATAAAATTCAAAAATAAAAAAACAAACTTCCAGTACAATGTTGCAACAGAAGAATGGATAAAGATGTGGTACACATATACAATGGAATATCACTCAGCCATAAAAAGCAACAAAATTGTGCCATTTGCAGAGACGTGGATGGACCTAGAGACTGTCATACAGAATGATGTAAGTCAGAAAGAGAGAAACAAATATATAATATCACTTATATGTGGAATCTAGAGAAATGATACAGATGAACTTATTTGCAAAGCAGAAATAGAGACACAGACCTAAAGAATGGACATATGACGTATGGATACCGGGGGGTGGGGGGGAAGAAGTGGTGGAATTAATTGGGAGATTAGGATTGACATATATACACTACTATGTATAAAATATCAAGATATAACTAACGAGGACCTATTTTACAGCACAGGGAACTCCACTCAATGGTCTGTGGTGACCTAATGGGAAGGAAATCCAAAAAAGAGGAGATATATGTATACATATAGCTGATTCACTTTGCTGTACAGCAGAAACTAACACAACATTGTAAAGCAACTAAATGCCAATAACAATTAATAAAAAAAAAAAAGACGATTAAAAAAAAGAAAAAAGTTATCACAGCCAGGGTGATTCTTTTTAACTGAGTAGTGAAAACAGTAAGTTGTTGATTTATACTTTATTTACTTGAATACTAATTATAATAAAAATCTTTTAAAATGTACTTATGGAACTTTGGATTATTTCTTCTGAAAAATGCCTTTGCATGGGTAACACCTATTCTTTTATTAGATTATGTGTCTTTCTCATATATATGTGTAAAGATTATTGATATTTTTGACACATTAAAACTTAATTTCATATGTCTTCATATATCTTTGGGCAGGCAACACTTTATGCATAGAATTTTATTATTAAGAAAGTCTTAATTTTGCTATATTGATATTACTGGTTTTCAAGTTATGCAAATTTTTGTTTGACTAGGAATTCTAAGTGGTTTATTTTTGTCGAGGTAAAAATATTGTCTTATATACTGACATAATGTTTTGTTTCTCATATGTAGCGCTTTGATTTTGATGTTGATTTATTTTCAGTTTAGTTTTGCATATGGTTTGAAATAGAAAATCATTTTATATTTTTAACCATATGTGTTTCTATGTGTTCCAACAACATTTTTTGTATGTATAGCCCTGCATTTCTCCATTAGTTTGAAATGCCAACTCTGTTATATACCAACTTCCTATATATGCATAGCTCTATTCATAACCTATTCAATCTACTTCTATGTTCTGTTGATCTATTCCTACAATAATATTTCCTTGTCTTAATTACTGTTTATCTGTAATATATCCTGGTATCTTATAGAACCAGGTAGAATTTGCTGCTTCAGTTTATCCTCGTAGCTACTTTTCTTCATTTTTATACTATGAATTTTCATATGAAATTTTGACTACTTTCATGAGTACTCATTTTGGGTCTTTAATGGGAATTGTATTCAATATATAAATTAACTCAAAGAGTATTCACATTTTTCTAGTTCATAGAAAAGGTATATCACCATTTATTTAGGTCTTCTTTTATTTTTTCTCATAATGTTTTAGCATTATAACAAAAGTCTTCTACTTTTCTTAGATATCTTCCAATATCAATATACCTTATGCACTTTTATTTTATTTCTGTATAATTTCTCAGTTAAGATTTCTAACATGGTTTCTTCAAAACATAATCACCAACAAGCAGACATAAAAAAATCTTGGGGAATTTTTAGATGGTCTCCCCATTTTAGTACTGATATTTGTTGAATCATTTATCTAACAAAACTTGTTGAAATGCTTATTTTTTGAAAATTGCCTGAAAATTACTAACATTTTCTCTATAGACAAATATATCATCTGCAATTTATCACAATTTTGACTATTTATTTGCATCTAAGGATTGTGTTTTGTGTAATTTTTTTGTAGGTTACTTCTGTTAGGTTAGCATAAGTCCTTGATAATTAATTTTTATTAAACTTTTTACTCCCTTGATTAAAAATAACCACATTTGCTATTTTCTTAAACTGAGAAATAATGTTTAGGAAAATCTTAGGAATAAACAAATTGAATTGCCACAACTGGCTGAGGCCAGGCCTGATTTGTTCCCCTGAACTTGGAATATTGATGCTAGTATAATTTGGAATCCATCAGAAAAGAAGATGAGACTAGTAGCTTTCAGTTAAACCTCCCTCATTGTCTGCTGCAGATGATTCAAGATTGCTTTGCCCAATACGAACTGAATTTACATGTCTTGATACACTTACATTTATAGTGCTTTCTGCATGGAAGTTGTGTTTCTGGTCTCCACATTGCTTCAAGTTGCAGAAAAGAAAATTCTAACTCAAAGGTATGTGTGGGTCAAGTAGTTCTTACCAGTGCTATCCAATAAACTATCCAATCGGGTACCCACCAGTCACACATAACTATGAAGTACTTGAAATATGGCTATGGCTGAGAAGGTTAATTTCAATTTAATACTATTAATTTTGAGTTATATATTTGGTCCTGAGTCCCCCAAAAGAAGCAGGGATTTTGTTTTTGATCTCTTCCCAATCATGGAATCTGAGACCTATAACCACAGCTAAATCTTGATATGTCTATTCTCCTGGAAAGTTTTAGCAATTAAAAAAAAATAATTTTACATTGATCACAATATGAAGGAGCCCTGTCACCTAGAATCCAATTTAATGGAGTGAATAAAGAAGTTTTCCAGTCCAGCATGGAAAATGAGTGAAAAATCAGATGTAAATTTTATTGCAATTGATAAGATTGTGTTCTTGAGTTTTAGCAAATGAGTACCAGGGGAAAGGTCATAGTAATATAATGGCTATTGATTAAAGTGCTCTTTTCTTCCTATATTAACGTATTCTTAATAGGATACTTTATCTTCCCATTTCGACATTAACTCTTAGCAGATATGAAATGTAATCAGTTGTGATAATATTAATCAATGCTTCTGAATTCAATATATAACTTTATGCCATTTCTTGAGAGAAGGAAGCATTCTGTCCAAAAAACTACAAAAGTTATATCAAGTGATTATTTTTTTAGTAACAGAATTATTTATACAGAGAAGAGAGCATGAAAACTGAAATCTATTACTGATAAGGAAGGAATATGTAAATGAACAGCCTTTTTTCAAAGTTACATGTTTATGGAAGCCCCATTATTTAATTAGAATAAAAATGAATTAATTTAATTTAACAACAATATTGTCCTTTTTTCATAATACATATGACATTCATATGTCTTAATAGTCCTTTTTGTGTTATTCTTTCAATTATTTTAGCATTACTGTTTCATTATAGCAAAAATACAATGAACAGCAAAGAATTAGGTAGTGCTCAATGATTTATTTCAAAGCAAATACTGTTGTAATCCAGGTTAAGAAATGAAACAGCATGAGCACCTCAAACATTTCATCTTCAAGTTAACCAAAATTTTAACCCATTCATAATAATGAATGTTTTACTTTTCATTAAGATTTTGGCACCTAAAATGCACTCCCCAATACCAAAAGTTTTACATTTTTTAAACTTTGGATTGTTCATTTGTACTTTTGATGAAATGTATGTCTATAAAATTATTTCCCTTTTTGTAGCTATATTTTAATAATAGTAATAGGAGGATACAACAATTTGTTTACTCTTTTTAAATTAATGGTAATTTGGGTGATTTCCACTTTAAAGAAATAACAAATGGCCCTTCTGTGAACATAACCATATATGTCTCTTGGTGCACATGTCCATGTGTTCATTTCTATAGGGTATTCATGTATAGGCAACACTGATCTGACAGAGTGTGTGAATATCTTCATTGTTAATAAGCAATCCCAAAGTATTTCTCAAAATGATCATTCCTACTGACACTTCCTCTGAAAAGCACTGTAGTCCCTATTGCTTCACAGCCTTGTCAACACATGCATCAATCTTTTTAATTTTAGCCGTTCTGATGAATGTTTAGTAGTGTCACATTGTGCTTTTAATTTGCATTTTGTTGATTAATAGTGAAATTGAGTACCCTCTTTTCAGCCATTTTGATATATATGTTGTGAAGAGTCTGTTCATACTTCCTGCTCATATTTCTATTTCTGTTTTTCATGTTTTCCTTATTGATTTGTAGATGTTATTTATATTCTGGTAATAAGCTTTTTGTCAGTTTTATATATAACAAGTATAATCTCCCATGTTATGACTTGGCTTTAATTCTCTTAATGGGATCTTAATTTTAATGTAATACAATTTATTAATCTTTTCTTTTACAGTTTATGTTTTTTATGTCCTGGCTAATGAGTCTTTTCATACCCAAGGTCATGAAGGTGTTTTTTATTTTGTTTTGTTTTGCTTTTTATATTATACTCTAGGAAGTTTACTATTCACCTTTCACATTTAGATCTGCAGTTCTCCTGAGAATGATTTTTGTAGATCCTTGTGATATACAGGCCACACTTATTTTCTTTCCTGGTATGAATATCCAACTGACTTAGCAACCATTTTGAAATGAACATCTTTTACTCCACTGCTTTACAAGAATATCTTTATATAATATGCCTTATGCCATTATGGGTGGATTTTGTTTTTTGGATTCCCAATGTCCTTTGCTTGGCCTATTTTTCTGGTCCTGCACAAATACCATGATCTCTTAATTAAATGTTGTTTTATAATAAGATTTCATATCTGATATAGCAATACCTCTCATTTTGTTCTGTTTCTCTAAGATTGGTTTTAGATATACTTAGAACTTTGCATGTCTATATAATTTTAGAGATCATCATGGGGAAAAAAATTGATACTGACAAAATTAAATGGTAATTATTTCCAAGGTGAATATTTGCTTACAGAAAATATGCATAGTTTGTGGAGAATTGACATAATTAAAATATTGATTCTTTTGATCCATAAACATCATATATCACTTTATTGATTGAGGTCTTTTAAAATTATAAATAGTAATATTTCATATTTTTTCCATACAAATGTTGGCCTGCATTCATTATACTTATTCCTAAGGGATTGAAAATATCATTTTCTTTAATGTTATTTACTAGTACCTGAGGATGGCATATAAAAATGGAATTGATCCTTTATATGACATTGTATTCAGAAACTGGGCTAAAGTCAGTTCTTTATTGTAACCTGTAGTCTATACAGGTTTTCATATTTTCTGTGAACACAAACATATCATCGATGAATACAGTTTTGTTCTTTTCTTTCTAATCCTTACAGACTTTATTTTATTGACTTGCCTTATTTCAGGTCCTAGGTAGAATAGAACAGATTACAGTAGAAATACTTGTGTCTATTCTAATCTTACTAGTATACTATTTGTAACATTATCCATTGTGTTACTATACTTTAGAAAATATAGTTATTGAGCTAATTATGTTCCTAAGTAAGAACTTTTTACCAAGAATGTATACAGGAATAATGTAATCAACTATATTTATTGAAATGATCATATGATTTTCTCCTTTATTCTGTCAATATGCAAATTATTCTGATTGCTTTTTACATTTTAAATCAACCCTGCTTTACTAAAATTCATAATGGTAAATAAATATTATTATTTTTATATAGACTCTTTGCTATTCTTTATATGCATTCTCTTCCAATTATTTTTTTAGGATTATTATATCTGTATTTAAGAGTAATATTACCCTACAAATTTCTTTTACTGAATTATATTTTATTTGATACATTTTTCTGTCTTTTCTAATTCATCTCTAATCTTAAATCTCTGATCATTTTTCTTTTTGTTTGAAGATAACAGTCTGCATTCTTTTGGTGCAGAATTGGTAGCAATTTATTACTTGGTTTTATTTGCCTCAGAACATCTTTCCTTCATCTTCACTCTGGAAGGATGTTTTTATCTGGTGAATAATTCTGACTTAGTTATTTTCTTTCATTGGTTTGCAGACCTATTTTCTTATCTTCTGGAATCCATTGTTTTACCAGGAAGTCTTCTCTCAGATTCTTTTTCCCTGTGGCTTTTTTAATTGAAGTTTTTTCTTTGTTTTCTGTTTTAAGTAAGTTTATGTGTGTGTGTGTGTGTGTGTATTTTTTATTGTGAATTATTTACTGTATCACGTGAATAATTTATGAATATACTTTATGAAAATTTGGGAGGTTCTTAGTAGTATTTCATTAGTATCTCACATATTAGATCTTTAAACTGTGTTCTCCAATCTCTTATTGTCTCTTTTGTATATTCCTTATTTTTGTCTTTTATTTTATTAATTCAGAATGCTTTCTTCTGATGTCCATATGCATAATTCTCTTCAGTTGTTTCTAATCAGCTGAATTGCCTGTTTTACTATTATCATAAGCAGAAGTCCTATTGTATCTATTGCTTTGGTATTTGTTAAGTCATTTACAAAATGATTGTTGTATTTTTTTTAAGTAATAATTATTTTCCTTTTTTTGTAAGTCCCCTCCACTACTGCCCTAAAAATATATATATTCTAGCAATACAATAAAATTTATCTTTTTGATTAATGATGCCTATTACATAAAATATTAATCTTATACCAGATACTGTGTATATTTAATTTCATTTTTGTTAACTTTCTTTATAGTAATGTAGGTTCTATTATCAAATAAACTTTTGACTCAGAACTTTAGACCAATATTATCTCTAGAATTACTTTCTGTATAGCTAAAACAACTGAAAATCTCCCTTAACATCATTTTCTTCACCTACAGTATTAGAAAATACCATTTCAAACTTGCAGGATTATTGTGCAGATTATTTGAAATAATGTATACCTTAGAAATACTAATGAATATGTTTGTTATTAGGCCCATAAATGAAAGTATGTTATCTTAAATTATTTACCATAAATATCTGGCATCAAAATGTAATATAAAATCACATTTATAAATATTTTAATTATTATATTTCTTATAGAAAAGACTAATACGTGTGCCCAAAAAGTGCTACACCCAGATATTTATTCTCACACATATAAACAAGAATCCCAAGTGTGAACTGTAGCTTGATCTTAAACTCAAAGTCTAAATAAAATTCTAATAATTCTCATTAATTCAACATCGTGTTGAAAACTAAAGTTGTTCCAGATAGCTCTCTAAATGTAAATTGGGTTTATATATTTAGTGTCACCTCTGCCTCTGGACTCTTGTACAAGTCATTTATGCTGTATAGCTTGGTCACTTTTACACACATATACAACCATAAACACATGCATATAAATGCATATGTATTTGGTACACTCTCTTAGTAATTTCCCAACTGACAGTTGAAGTTATAAATATCTCTCTATATGTTTGTGCAGGGATATAAAAACGTCAGGAAAAACACTCAGAGGAACAGGAAAACATGCTTATTGTGTTTTATCTGAGAGATTAGATTATAATATTTTAAGAAGTCTTCTTTTGCTTGTCTGCATGTTTTTAATTGTCCTGAATTATAGTTTTCATATAAATAACTTAACAGCAGCAATACAGTCCTTACCAAGAAACACAGAGCACTTGCAGCAAAGGAGTAAAATCCTTAACCTAATGTTTTCTTCATGGAAAATTCTGCTAATGTCTATTCACCATCTACTTTTATTTACTTCTTTACAAAAATATTATAACTATTACTCAAATAGAAAATTTTAAATAATACACATACCATACAATTGTCTAAATATTAGGGTTTAGGACAAAGCAGATTACTGTTTTATTTCTTCCAAAATACTTGTTTCTTTAAGTATGTATGGTTTCAATTTTTGAGATAGCAAAAAGTCAGCAAAGAAAATCCCTGTAAAATATATCTCTTCATCAATCCACCAAATCCTCAGTGTTCAGTATAAATTTGAAATCTTTTCATAGATGCCAAATATTAGTAATAATATTAGAACTATTATTGTCAAGCAGAGCACAATAGGCTTTTTATAGTTTTTGCCATGAGTCCTTGCCTGATGAGCCTTGTCAGAGAAACAGAGAGAGGGAGAGAGAATGAATAGAAGACCTTCAGATTTTTTAAAATATCTTTTTAAAATCACAAGTTCCATAGAACTTTGAAAAAAAGTTATATTACTATTAACTGCCATTTGTTTACTATTTAAACACTTCACTTATTTTAGTTAATGTTCTCAAAAAATCCATGGAATTATTTTTATCATCCCTGTGAAGTGTGGTGTGGTTAGGTAAATTTTCCAAAATTATTCAGCTATTACGTGACAGACCTGTGATTTAAACCTATGTCAGAGGACAGAAAATCGAAGTTGTAATAAGGGAACATAGTGTGCATTGACAAATTGCTTCTTGCTATTTCCTATATTAACTCTTCTATCAGGAATTCAAAATTCTCCATTATTTGACACTCTCCAAACCAGCCAGAAGTTGCTTTTACTACTTCCAAAAGGATCCCTCCCCTGAGTCTGATTTGTCTGTTTACTGTTGTACCTAAGTCTAGGGTCACTCCTGTCTTGTGTTCCTGTTCATCTATGCCTTGAATGTGAGCTTCAGTCCTTTAATCCAGCAGTCCCCAACCTTTTTGGCACCAGGGACTGGTTTCGTGGAAGACAATTTTTCCATGCACCGGTGCAGGGGTGTGTTTTCAGGATGATTCAAGTGCATTACATTTATTGTGCACTTTATTTCTATTATTATTACATTGTAATATATAATGAAATAATTATACAACTCACCATAATGCAGAATCAGTGGGAGCCCTGAGCTTGTTTTCCTTCAACTAGATGGTCCCATCTGGGGGTGATGGGAGACAGTGACACCCAAGTGTGTTGCTTAGGTCCAGTCTACTCCGTAATCTCGTTCTGGTTGCTGTCACTGCAGAAAACCCTGCTTCACAAAGGTAGGAGGTTGGAAATGGAAGCAGCCTCTTCAGTGCTTTTGTGGCAGTCTCAGGAGATATTCTGCTTTGACTTTAATCCAGACGTATGGAGATTTGAAGGTGTCTCAAACATACTTTTAAGGCCACCATCATTTGTGATCTCAAGCAGTTGATCCTGTTCTAGCATGGACAAAGTTGATTCACCTGGCTTATTCCCAAGTGGGTAACGGATCCATTCCTTCTCAGTTCGAGGGTCTTTTGTGGTTTGGAAGTAATGCTCAAACTCTTTTGAAAGCTGAGATAGGTGATCATGCACCAGCTGGGAAAAAGAAGGCCCTGGCTCAGTCTCTTTCAAAATCTCTGCTAATGTTTGAAACATGTCACAAATCCCAGTGTTCACTTGTCACCCCCATAATTCCAGTTTGGCTTTGAATGCAGCCACTTTATCTGTGGACTTGAACACAGTTGTCGTTCTCCCCTGAAGTGACAGATTGAGTTCATTGAGCAGGTTGAATATGTCACACAAGGAAGCAAGTTTTTCGACCCATTCTGTGTCACTGAAATGTGCTGCCAGTGGTGACTGCGTTTCTAAAAGAAATCTCTGGAGCAGCTCTTGTTACTCAAAAACTCTGGCCAGTGATCTACCTTTAGAAAGCCATCTCACTTCTGTGTATAAGAGAAGACGTGTGTGCTCTGTGTCCATCTCCTCACAGAGCTGTGTGAACAGACGTGAGTTAAGGGCATGTACTTTAATGTTGTTGATAATTTTGATCACATCCTGCAAAACGTTGTTAAGTTCAGGTGACACTTTTTGGCTAGCCAGCATTTCTCTATGGATGACACAGTGCGTAGACTCACATTCAAAAGCGACCTCTTTGACCTGAGTAGTGAAACCAGAAAGACGTCCGGTCATGGCAGCCACTCTGTCCGTGCTTATACCGACACAAAATGACCAATTTAGTTTTCCTGATATGTAATCATTCAAAGACTTGAATAGTTCTGCAGCTGTGGTGTTGGTTGGCAACAAAAGTGCACATAACATATCCTCATGTACATCCTCCTGAAAAATATATCACACAAAAACAAGCATTGTTGCCTTGTTGTCAACATTGGTAGACTCGTCAACCTGGATTGTGTACCAGAGTGACTCATTAATCCTCTGACAATTGTGCCTCAATATTCTCTGCTATATCATCAATTCGTCTAGTTATGGTGCTAACCGAAAGAGGAACATGTGCCACCTTTTGAACTGCAGCCTCTCCTGAAAGTTCACAACAAATGTCCTTGCAGGCAGGATCAATTCTTCACCAATAGGAAAGGGCTTCTTAGCTTTAGCAATGTGGTTAGCCACTAAGAATGATGCTCTCAGTGCAGACACATTTGATGAAGTGGTGGCCTTCAATAATTGCTTCTGTTCTTCGTGTTCATGGTTTTTTTTTTGAAAAACTCCAAAGGCTTGTCTTTAAACGCAGGGTGCTTTGTCTCCATGTGGCGAAGCAGTTTTGAAGGTTTCACAGCTTCATTTTTACAGCCGGTCATCACATATTATACAAAGCGGGCTTGGAGAATGTGAATCGCTGTTGCAATGAACCCGTAATTTAAGTAGGACTCTTGGTATTTTCTTTTAAATGCAGCTTTCTTTTTGTTGGCAGTCTTAGAGTCTTCTGCTGTCTCATCATTGGGTCTTTCCCCCTTTTCAAAGAAGCTCTCCAGCGACGTTTGTTTTTTACTTGTTTTGGCTAGGGTTAGCTTGTGGGCTTACCAAAACTGTGACTGAGACAAGTGTGCAGTGCAGGAAAGAGGCACGGATGGAAGTGGTAAATAAAAGCACTGCCTCAGCTCCACCTCAGATCATCAGGCATTAGATTCTCATAAGGAGTGCTCAGCCTAGATCCCTCGCATGCGCAGTTCACAGTGGCCCGGGGGTTGGGGACCCCTGCTTTAATCCAAATATTTCAAAAATTCAGTTCACACCCAATATTCTCTGTGTACTTTTCTATAACTCGTCTGGCTCTCATATATATTCTTCCTATTTAAATTACTCTCATTAATTGATAAGTATAAGAGTCTTTACTAGAAGTCTGAGGCACTTATAACATGTTGCTACATGGCAATAAATTATATATTACATTGCAAACCATGTGTTATATCCGCATAGTAGAATATCATTCAGCCACAAAAAGGAATGAAGACCAGAACCATGCTACATTTGGACGGAATGTATCCTACTTGGAGTTTGCTGAACTTCTTCGATGTGTAGATCAATGCAATTTTTAAAGATCAAATCTGGACACTTTTGACAAATATATCTTCAAACATTTTCCCCCCACTTTCTCTCTGTTCTTTCCCATTTATGCCTATGTTCACATACTTGATGATGATGATGATGTCTGACAGGTCTGTGAGGCTCTATTTTTCTTGATTCTTTTTTATTTATTTTTTTCTGGTTGAAAAATCTAATTTGACCTGTTCTCAAAGTTTGCTGACTCTCTTTTGTGCCTGCTCAAATCTGTTGTTGATCATCTATTTAATTTTTCTTTTTGGTTATTTTATATTTTAACACTAAAATTTCTTTTTTGTTCTTTTTAATGATTTATATATTTTATTGATATTCTTTTTTGGTGATACACTATTTTCATACTTTTCTTTAGTTCTTTAGGCATAGTATCCTGTCATTCTTTGAAGTTATTTGTTCTACACCTGGGCTTCCTAAGGGATTATTTCCATGGACTCCACACCCTTGACCTGCCCCACTTTCTTTTAGCCTCACATGTCTATAATTTTTTCAACTGTTTATTTTCTCTCAACCTTACTTTCATTTTATATTCATAGATTTTATTGAAATGGAGATTTTAAATAATATAATGTAGCAACCTTAGAATTGAGGTTCATTCCCCTTGCCCAGGGTCTGTTGCCCTCTGATCTGTGTTTGTTGTTATTGTTGATTTTGTTGTTTTCACTCTTTATATGTATATTGACTTTCATGAATTAATTATATAATATTTATAGTTATCATCATCTGTGGACTCTGAATTCTGTGCGGTATTACCTTAGTGGCCACCTAATAACTGGACAGAGATCACTTTAAGTGTCTGGAACCAATTTGTCTCCCAGTCTTTGCCAAGGGGCTCTGTGTGTGCACGTGGTGATGTGCCTTCAACACTCAGCCAGGTACATGACAACCCTTAACCAGTCTTCACTGTCTGCTTGTGCAGAGCCTCAAGGTCAGCCAGAGGTGAGGCCTTAGGACCTTCTCTGGACATTTCTGAGCATGTTCACATCCCTGTACTTGTGCATGGCCTTCTAGATTCCTAAGAACATGTCAGAGGTTTTCAAAGGTCTCTATAGATATTTCACTTCCCAGCTTTTCCTTTCAAGATTTTTGGTTAGCTGATTGTTTGCCTTGACTGGTACCACAGACTCTGGTAGCTGTGATGTCCAACAGTTGCCACTGATTATTTTTCACAAATTATCCCAAGAAAAAAGCTGTTTTTTTCTGGGTGATGTTTGAGTCAGTTCAAATAAAAAATGCCCTATGAGTTAGTATTTTATGAAATTCTAGATATGCCCAGTAATGACAGTTCTTTTGAAATGGGGCTTTGGAAGAACTCCAGCAACATTCTGCTCCCTTCAGTGAATGCTAGGCTGCTGGTTTCCACTGTCATTGTGAATATTACTTTTGAAGGCCACAACAGAAATGGGAAGACAGAGATAGGAATAGGCGAGTTTAAACATCGGTGACAGCTCACTGTTCTTACCAAGATCAGGCCATGTTTTCTTTAATAAATGAAGCTTCCCCAGACTGTTGCAAGGTTTGGATTAATTTTCAGAGTTATAAAAAGTTGATTTTTACAATTTTTTCCATAATCACTCTTAACAAATTGAAGGATTTGGAAGATTCATACTCTGTCATTCCCACTGTTGTCACCTTGCTTTACTTTCTGATGTTTATTACCAGCAAACGTTAGTGAGCCTGCTGTGTAGATCCATTTTTATAAATACTATTATTTGAATACTTTGGAGTCCTCAAATTTATCTTTACATTTTCAAAGGGAATATGGCATCTTAAAATTCAGGATTTAATATATAATTTCATTTATTACTGTTTCCCAAATCTCTTTAACAGTCTATTTGGAACATTTGTTTCTTGTATAGCCAAAGTTTCTTTTTCTTTTTTTTAAATATACATAACAGAATTTGCCATCTTAACCATTTTTTTAAAAAAAATATTATTTATGTTATTCATTTATTTTTGGCTGCGTTGGGTCTTCGTTGCTGCATGCGGGCTTTCTCTAGTTGTGGCAAACGGGGTCTACTCTTCATTGTGGTGTGTGGGCTTCTCATTGTGGTGGCTTCTCTTATTGCGGAGCAGGGGCTCTAGGTATGCGGGCTTCAGTAGTTGTGCCATGTGGGCTCAGTAGTTGTAGCTCGTGGGCTCTAGAGCACAGGCTCTGTAGTTGCAGCACACGGGCTTTGTTGTTCTGTGGCATGTGGGATCTTCCCTGACCAGGGATCGAACCCATGTCCACTGCATTGGCAGGCAGATTCTTAACCACTGCACCACCAGGAAAGTCCCCAAAGTTTCTTTTTTTTTTTTTTTTTTTTTGCGATACGTGGGCCTCTCACTGTTGTGGCCTCTCCCATTGCGGAGCACAGGCTCCGGACGCACAGGCTCAGCGGCCATGGCTCACTGGCCCAGCCGCTCCGCGGCATGTGGGATCTTCCCGGACCGGGGCACGAACCCGTGTCCCCTGCATCGGCAGGCGTACTCTCAACCACTGCACCACCAGGGAAGCCCCCCAAAGTTTCTTTTTTTAATGCAATTCAAAAATCTAGTTCCCATAAAAATTTCCCATTATAACTTACCTGTTTTTGAATGGGTTAGCCTATTCCAAATATCCTTTAATTTATGTTATCCTTCAATGTTATTAGATAACATATTTTTCTTCCTCTATTAGAATATGCACTTATATTGTAAGAATTAGATATATTTGTTTATCACATTTAAGGGTTATTGATATATACCATGACAGTTTGAAATAAAAGGCAAACTCCTAGGAAACACAACTAAGTGGAGAAGACAGACATTCAAAAAGTTATTGCGGTAGATCATATAAAAAGAGAAAAAGCAACCCAGACTTAAGGTCTAGAAACAGGAATTTTTGAAAGGAGAGTCAAATAGAAACAGTTTTTCTTTGGGATTTTAAAAATGGGTATAATTTGGTCATGTTGAAAAGTGGTGTGAGTATATGTGTCTATTTGTATGCATGCATTGGTATATGTGTTTTTTATGAACATGAGTTTGCTTGGAGTTGGAGTTAGGGCAGCAATATAAATACTTTATATAATATCATTTAGGAAATACTAAATATTTAATTGTTGAATATAAGGGGAAATTAGTTTATCCTGGAAAATATATATATTTTGTATCATGTATTAAAGAGAAGCTGATCAATAAAGAAAATAATTCATAAATTTACCAGGGTCTTACTTAATAAGTAAGTTATGTTTCTTGTTGCTTGAGTCATTTCTTTCTCACAGGGTAACCTCTGTTTTCAGACTTGTTTGGTGTTATAGTTTCATTAGAAAGGAATTGTTCCCAATTTGTTCTTTCCTGCCCAGGTATGACCCTTGCTGATGTAGTTTGGAAACCTAATTCCTGTACAGCAATGGATGAGCCAAGGGTCGAACATAGAAAGCATGTCAATAGTCTTTGTGTTGCAGTTACAATTCACTTCAAGGAGAAAGAGCAACAGTCAGGGCAGAATGTGGACCCAGGAATTTTAATAGAAAAGCTATATTTAGCTACTTGAATTGGTAGTGTTCTAAGGGATGGGTCAGTTTTTTTCAAATAGAACAAAAGTAAAATTGGTATATGTGATATCTGGCATCTCAAGTTATGCATATTTTTATGAAACATGTTACGCATATTGGAATGCATTAAGTGTATTTTGGGGGGGTAGTTTTGGTAACCTTTAATGTATTTAACATCATACTAGGATAATTAGTCAGTGTTTTAAAGTAAGTTTAAGAAAAATTTGTTCTGTAAGTGAAATATTGATCAGCAATGACAAATGGGAATTTCTTAGTCTACTTTTCTTTGTCATAAAAAATTAGCTTGTATTAACAAGTCAGGTATATCCCAAAGGTAAAGAATAGTGATTATATAAAATAAAATAAAAACTTTATGATTTTATTTTTATATATTTTTTTATAACTTTATCCTTTTAATGTAAAAGCATTTGCCATTTATAGTAATCACCTCCTTGGTAATGTGCCAATTTACAAACACACTAGAGTTTGAAAGTTGAAGGTAGGGAGGGTTGATCAATTACAATTTCCACCTAAGAATGAAAAAACTACATATGCTTATAATATTTAAATAGTTAAAATATGTATATCTCTTAATATTTAATTTGAAAAAAAGATAATTTTTGTATAGTGGCAATGATACAATAATCTCTTAAATGTTTGCTCAAATTAGCTTATAAAACTGACTGGAAAATAGTGTATACTTTGTAGAGGTTTCTTGGCTTTTTTAAACAATGATCTGATTATTCATAATAGTTCTCTGTTTTTCAATGAATATTGAAAGTTATATTTTTCTAGAACTGTTTTGAAATGTTTGTTCAGAAATATTAAGATAAAATGTTTTATTATGTCCTCTAAATTTTTTCTGCCTAGACATCTTTTTTCTTTAATAATATTTAATGAGATAATCCTTAAGATTTGTGTTTTGTTTTGTTTTTTTTCCTCTGCGGTACGCGGGCCTCTCACTGCTGTGGGCTCTCCCGTTGCGGAGCACAGACTCCGGACGCACAGGCTCAGCGGCCATGGCTCACGGGCCCAGCCGCTCTGTGGCATGTGGGATCTTCCCGGACCAGGGCAACAAACCCGCGTCCCCTGCATCAGCAGGCGGACTCTCAACCACTGCGCCACCAGGGAAGCCCAGATTTGTGGGGTTTTTTTACCTGTCAATTTACCCTCCTCCTCAACAGTGGGTAATAACCCCTAAGTATAGACAATCAAAAACACAGTATTATAGAAAATATTTAGATTTTTACTATGCAAACCGAGAAAAAATATTTTTAAAATTTTGCATTGCATGTAGTTGTCCTTGACACTGTTCTTCTTTTCATATGCTAATGAGACATTTATATTTTCCTTCCTGTGCATTCTAGTGTGTACTTGCCTTTTACTTATATTTTATAACTGGCACATTACAGGTATTATACTTAATGAAAATAATCTTTTGATTACATGTACTGTAAATATAATTAAATAATTTTTCATTACACTTAAATTTTATAGTGATTGTCCAAGCAATATTACTTATTACTCTGAAGAAAAAAATCATTATTTCTCTTTACTATCTTAAGATTTTATATATTTCTGTGAATTATCTATATTCCTAGTATTTCTTTGGGAAAGGTCCATTATCTTTAATATGCTAATTTATTTTTTTTTCCCCCTCTGGTAAAATTCTATCTATCTATCTATCTATCTACCTATCATCACTTATCTATTTTTAAATTTGTTTATATATATTACTTATATATCATTTATTTCATTTTTCATCTTATGAATTTTGCTTTGTCTTGTTAACAAAATAAATTTTAATTCAGCTATTGTGTTTTAATTTTCCTTGGAGTAATTTCTAATTTCTTCCAACTCCCTTTGCATATTATATTATTTAACATTTATCATATACATTCTGTCTTTGTGCCTTTCTGTACTTAATGGAAACAATATAATCTTCTTTACCCAATGAATAACATAATGTACTTAATTTATCCAGACATTCCTTAATCATTCATCTTTCAACAAAAAATGTATTAAATACCTCATTTGTCTGGGACTATTATCTGTTCATAAATGTAACAATGAACAAAAGAAATATGTGCCCTTCTCAGCTATATGACAAATAAATAGAAACATAGGTTAAGTAGAGATAATTGCTATAAAGAAAATTTGTAAAAATGAAAAGCAAAAATTTTGAAAATGCTTAAAATATTAGATTGTTATGGATACATCTTTAATGACATGACAAGACAGGAGAAACCTAAAAGAAGTGAGGAATTAATCCAGACCGATATCTGGAAGAACATTATTCTGTATAGAGGGAGCTGAACATGCAAATGTTTTGAGGTAAAAATACTACTGTGAAGAACAGCAAGGAATCCAGTGTTGTATAATATTTCTCAGATGAATATATTATCCTTTTTTGTCTTCTCATCCATTATTGGGCATTTAAGCTGTTTTATTTCTTTCAACACTGTGAATATGGCTGCTATAAATACTCTTTCACATATTTTCTGCTTTAAATGTAAACATTTATTTTGAGTATATTTTTAGGAGAAGTCTTGGACCAGAGAATATCTGAATATTTAAATTTAAATGATAATACACACAAATTTCCAAAGTGATTTCATCATTTTACACTCTAATCAGAAATGTATACAAAATGTAAAATGTAATAAAATGTATGTAAAATGTAATACTCCACATGTGCCACAACACTTGAAATTGTCAGAATTTTAAGTCAGAAGTCTAAATGAGTAAATTGGTCTCTCATTTTCACCTTGATTTGACATTAACTTCAACTTACAATAGTTTTTAGACATATATTCAATAAATTATAAGCAATAATTAGACATCATAAATATGTGATTTTGATATTTAGCATAATCCTTGTCCAGTATGATATAGGTGAAAAAAATTCATGATAAGAATATTTGTTTAGTATCATTCCAATGCTTCCTAAATTCTGCCTTTCTTGTAAATTTAATTATAATTACCTATCACTATACTAACTTGGTATATTAATGTTGTTTAACTATTTCTCTTTATAATGTCTTAAATTTCCTTTTTTATGTACATAGCTTTCTGCCATTTAATATTTATATATAACATATTCATATATACTTTCTTTAAAATTTCGTTAATAAAATGCTTTATATTTTGGCTGCAGGCATAAGTTATTCAGACTTCCCTGGCTTTAGTCACACATGCCAAACATATTAGAAGACATTATTATACCTTCGTTTAGAAATTTTTTCCTCTTTAGTTCCACAAATGGATCTGGAAGGACATTGCGGTACTTCCTGAGAAAGTAAAAAGTCACCTGAATTGTAAAATTATGCCCTGCCATTATCAGATCATAATAAAAGACACGGGAAAAATCAGCTGCGAAGTTGACAAGGAACAGTATTTCCCTGCAGGACACACTGTAACTGTAGAGTGTCATAACAATCTCTTTCTGAGAAGATTACTGCTCTCTTATGTACTGTGGGACACTGTTCTGCCAAACCCTAGGCTGTCAGAAACTTTGCTATTTGAATTTCTATCAGTAAGAATGGACTGCTTCCGTGCCTGTAGGATCCAAGTCCCTTTGGCACAGCCAAGCAGTTTTGGTTTACAACCTAGGTAAACCTCAACTTCCTGGCCACAACTCGACACATCAATCTCCACTTTAAAGTCTTGAAGGAAACAGGATCCTGGGCCAATTTGCCGTCCAGATCTAATGCTAACCCCTTTTCTCACAGTCAGGCTTTGCTTGAGCCTATCAAAACACTGTTTCATTTCAGTGACAACCGATTGCCACCCTCCTTCCAAATCCTGCAAGATCTCTATTTTTCCTTTCTTTGGGGGAAATACTCTAATGTATATCTAACCTCTCTTATTGCAGTGATTTAATAAACAGTAACTGTACTCCTGATGGTTTCAGGACAATTGGAGGCTTCAAGGAGATGGCTGTGACCCTGTCTGACATAGACCATGACCCTCAATTTAATGATAATACACACAACCTGAGACAAATTTGCCAGGAATTAAATGCAAAAAATAGAAAATCAAAATCAAGATATATCAGCTAACCCACAAAGAACTGGAATTAAATATTATTAAGCATTTATGTTTATGAAGAAATTAGGAGAAATTTATTTTAAAAAACTCAGAAGGATATGAACTAGACAAAAATAAAAGTTGTGAAATAAGAGCAGATGAAACTCTATAAAGAAATTGAGGGAAAAGACAAAATTTTCTCAGAAATGTAGCATAAATTACAAAATATCCAATGGAGAATGGATGTAATTGAAAATGTAATAAGGGAGGGTACATTTATGATTTTCTATGATTTTAGGAAAAGAGAATTCATGTAATTATATGTTCTGTGAACAAGAAAAATCATCCCTACTGAAATATTTATGGATCAGTATGTGCAGCTGTATTAGCCATGGATCTCCAGAGAAACAACCTATATATATATATATATATATACACACACACACACACACACACACACACACACATATATATATACACACACACACATATATATATACACACACACACATATATATATATATACACCAGTATAATCTATCTATTCTATCTATCTATATTGATTGATTGGTTTTAAGGATTTGGCTCACATGATATTGCAAGGCTGGCAAGTCCAAAACTGCAGGTCAGGCAGGCAGACAGATATTTGAGTAAAAGTCAGTGTTGCAGTCTGGAGTCAAAATGCTATAGGACAGTGAGCTGGAAACTCAGGCAGCGTTTCTTTGTTGAAGTCTTGATTAGAATCTCTTTTTCACTGAGGAACTTCATCTTTATAAGATAGCTATTCCTGGTATATTTAAAAAATGTAAAATTCGTATATGCAGTTGGATTAGTTACTAAGTACAGTTTTTGAATATGTAGAGTTATATTTATCTGAGGGTTTTTTACTCTGTTAAAATCATTAATTATAAAATTTATCCTCAATTTTTTGAATAATGCTTTTATTTAATCAGTTAACATTAATGGTTATTGTGTTTTTAGATTCCTCATATTTACTTTTATATTCTTTTTCTCATTTATATTTAATGATAGTTCAGTTTTGAATAAAAAATAGTCCAAGAAGCCCAAAAAATAGATTTGATTACATCTGCATGCCTAAGTGTTTTCCATTTCTTCAGAATCTTAATATGTTAATTTTTAGAGATGTCTGCTTTTATTATTTAACTCTAAGTTTGCTTTGTTAACTAAACTTCCTGCTCTCCAATATGCAAATTAGAGATCAAGAGTCCCACATCAGTCTCTGGCAAAGGTATTTAACTTAGGAAAGATAAGTGTCAACTGAAAAGCTCCAAGAGTCGTCAATATATGTATATTACAGTCCATCAGCTCTTCAATTTCTACATAATTCATTTTCTGGAAAAAAATTCATTATAATTCAAGAGACAAATTTCCTCAGAAGATTACACTATAATTAATGTCAGGATTTGTTAAAGTCATTTTTCTTTATCTCAAAAATCAAACTCAGTGGCAAAAACTAGTATATGGTCAAAACAAAAATTAAATAAAATCATTGTTTTAAAGGAAATCTGAGTCAAGTAACCAGCAGAATATCATTTTGTAGGAGATTTTGTGTCTCTTTACACCTATATGTATACATGACGTGATGGGATGGTGTGGTACCTAATGATGACATTGACATTAAGCATTTAATAAATAAATGCAACATATGATAAACAAAAATACTTTAATATAAGCTTTCCAAAAAACAAACAAAAATCCATTTCCTTTCTATTACTTTGCCGTATTTTTCTAACATTTAAATATATATCTTCTTCCAAGCTACTTTGCTATGATATGTATCATCTTAAATATGTTCCACATAATGTCTAGTTTTTTGTTCAGTCTTTTCTAGGTAGCAAAAATATTTCTAATTTTCAAATGACATTTTAAAAATCTACTCTTATGAAGGAAGTACATTATATATAATCAACTATGTACATTTATAATACTCAACATCATCTAACCTGGTTATAGGCATACTAATGTCATGTAAAATGCTTATGAATAAGTTGTTTTATTAGTATAAAACTTATAAATAAAAACATGAGACATTTTAATTGTTGCTTTTAAAATATCTGTTAGTTGTATGTACTTTTCTTCTTTGTAATGAACTGTGTGCGTGTGTGAGTGTACTTTTGCTCCAGAACAGAACAAGTGGGCATAGACAGTTGTTCATGTAATTTCAGCAGTTCACTGATGGAGGAAATGAGCTGTGTCGTTCTCCTAGCCTTTCTCTCACAAAAATACGACAATTGCACCTGCCTCTTCAGATCTGGGGATATCAGTTTGCCCTGCAACATCAGGTTTTGATGGACATAAGAAAATTCATTGATTTTAGTTATTTTCTGTTTTGTTGTTGTTGGGTGATGATGACTTACAAGCTCCTTAAATGTCAGAGCTGAAGTCAAGAATTCCACTCAATTTTCCTAAGTTTCTTGTATAGTTCTATGACATTTTATCACACAGATCCATATAACTGGACTGCAGTTCAGTTAAAGAACTATTCCATCAGCAAAGGAACTTAGTTTAAAAGAAGATTAAAGAAAAGAAGTGTCACTTAGTAGACAAGTTTCATGAAACGTATTTAGTAATTTCTTTTGTAAAGGTTGAAAGCAAAATGCTTACCTTGGAAATCTCCTGATTGTCCTGCTCTAGTATTATCACTGGGGAAGAAAGGACAAGTGTAATTTTTCACAATTCATTGTATGAATTAATTGAAACAACTGCATTTTAAATACTACACTTAAATATTTAAATACAGAAGCATAATGATAACAAAGATTGCAAAAACTAATGATGAAATGTATTGAATTGTTATAATTAGTTTGCTTCATTTGCTTTTCTTTATTTTGGCCATGCCTATGAAATTTCATTAGAGTAAGAGGAAATGCCTATGACAGTTTCTTGCATTTGTGATGAATTAATACAAATCTAGAGATTTTATTTGTGATAATATAAATCATCTGAACAGAAAATTAAGTGTCCAGATGCATTTAAGATAGAATGTTATATGTGAGTAGTGACCATTTTAAAGTCACTAAAATTGTAATTGTAATTACCATTTCTTTATTTAGATTGTCCACCAGTATCTCTCTCTGTAGATCTATTTTTTGCCACTTTTCTGTCAATTCAAAAAGAATAAGCACATTCAGGAATGAGATCGATAACTGTACTGAGAATTATCTCACTACATCTGACATTATATATCCAGCAGACAGTTGGAAATGATAGTTTCTTCTGCTATTTTTGTTCCCTTAGCATTAGATATATTCAGAAATATAAAGCAAAACATCATTTTTCTTTTAAAGGGCATGCCTTATGCTAATCTCTAACTCTCCCTGTGGAAGAGGCAATCTGAGAAGTAATTTTGTTGTAGAGAAGGAAGAAAGGATATAAACAAGTCACATGTATTATGCAACCATCAATCCCATAAATTATTTTGTATTATGCAATGATTTTGTATAAAATTAAGGACAAATAATTTTGTCAAATAGTTTTACTATGAAAAGGATTGTCAAAGATTTTTATATTTACTTTCTGGGGAATCTTAGACATAAAATACATTTTCCATGGAGTGCTTTGGAGTTTGTATTTCTTGATGGTTTTCCAGTGCTGTAACATGGTAAGAGGTCATGGGCCTCCATTAACTCACATTTCATTTTTTAATGCCATACTAATCTGCTAGTAATCTAAATTTTGGGGGCTAAAAAGGATTAGCTTTAATAGAAGAAAAATCTCTAATAGGAAAGAAAGTATGACATTAAGTAACTTTTCTTTCTATTCTGGACAGTTTTTTTCCAAAGCATTTGGGACTACTTTCATTTGCTGATTGAAAATATTGTTTAAAGTGCAGAATCATAAAATTTAACTTAAAAATTCTCAACATTTTCACTTAAAATATAAATTTAAAATATTTTACTTAAAATACACACACAGACACACACACACAAATTATCTTTGCCTTTTCAATGTGTTTTATGATTTTTTATCATGTCTTTCTAAAATGTGTTTTTTTTTCCTGGCAATACACTTTGAAATTCATATTAATATTTTGTAATTAAAATATCAAATACTAGCATAAACAAGTTTGGAATAAAACTAATGACTTTTCATAAGCACACATATCATTTTATAGACACAAATTTATGCTAGATATTTAGCTACTAATAGTGAGCATTTAGCAGTCTGTTTTTAAAGGAGTTAGAGTTTATATGGCTAATCTACTGATTCTTTTCAAATTTTAAATGGAATGTAAAGAGCACTTTTACTTTAACAAGTAACATTTTGAGCAGCTACCAGTTTGCAGAACTTACTGGAAACATAAAAACTCTTTGCATTACTAAACAAACACACACGTATATGTTTATACATATATAGTATGCAGCAAACTTTATCTGCAGAGATAAGACAATCTCTGCAACTAAAGAAAATCAGAAGAGCCCTGAGACAAGAAAGAAAGTGATCAGTATATATCAAACTCCTTAGGGCAATAAAGGTCACAAAATAATTTTAGGTGGAGTGATTTCCCTCCTTCTCCCAAACTTTCCAAGATACATTAAGTTAAAAATTTAAGATGTATAACAAAATAATTGCTTTCAATATATGTAAGGAGAAAGTGTGTGTGTGTTCATATATTTGCATAAAAACACGAAAAACATAAATAAATGTGGTTACCTTTCCAGAGAGGTAGTATAAGTAGGCAGCAGTAGGAGCAATACTCTTTGCTATATATGTTTTCTTGGTTTTACTTTTCAACCTTGTGATTTTATTAACTATTCAAACTATATTTTGTTCTTGGAGACCTTTTATTTGAGCTATTTACATGATATCTTTGGTGAAACATTCACAATTTTATGTACACATTATTATATTTCAATTTTATTCACAATTTTATTGTGTACATTATTATATTTCAATAGACCTTTTATTCTAAGAAATACTGTAAATAAATTTTGGTATACCATAAATAAATATTGCTCATTTTAAATAAATAAAAATATATAATTTTTCTCCTGGGTAAAAATTTCTACCAGGTCATTTTTTAAAAAAGAGAAAATGAAATCAGATTCCTTGTAATATCTATACTTTGGTTTGATAATCATGATTAAATTACTTGCATGATAATATGTATTCAAATAAAATCTCTTTCATAATTTAATTTCAGTTGCTCTCAACTAAAATAAAACAACAGCACTGAAGAGTCAGAATAATTTTTCCTCATCTGCACTTTGCAGATGCTCCATGATAATCTGTCACCTGTACACACACAAAGTACATTATCAAAAAAAGATCTTTTGTAATAAAACGAATTTCTGTCTAAGCTTGCTAAATTTAAATACAGTGATGCTTGCATGGTTAACAATATTAAAAATGTAAGATTAATACATTTCATACAAAGTTCAAGGCAGTAATTTGACCCATTGTATCAAATGGTGAGGGGATAATTAATTTATTTAATCCTGAAAGACTAATCTGGAGTTATTTGTAAATTAATTCTCATAAAACAGACTCTGTGAGCAAAACTCTTTTCTGACAATAGAATAAAGTAGATTTGATAGGACTGAGTTCTTTTTTAATTTTTTTTATTGGAGTATAGTTGATTTACAATGTTGTGTTAGTTTCTGCTGTACAGCAAAGTGAATCAGTTATACATATACATATATCCACTCGATTTTAGATTCTTTTCCCATATAGGTAATTACAGAATATTGAGGAGAGTTCCCTGTGCTATACAGTACATCCTTCTTAGTTATCTATTTTATATATAGTAGTGTGTATATGTCAATCCCAATCTCCCAATTTATCCCTCCCTCCCACCCCCACTTTCTCTCCTGGGAACCAAAAGTTTGTTTTCTGTATCTGTGACTCTGTTTTGTAAATAAGTTCATTTCTATCCTTTTTTTAAATTCCACATATAAGCAATATCATATAATATTTGTCTTTCTCTGTCTGACTTACTTCATTCAGTATGACAATCTCTGGGTCCATCCATATTGCTGCAAATGGCATTATTGTGTTATTTTTTATGGCTGAGTAATATTCCATTGTGTATATGTACCTCATCTTCATTATCCATTCCTTGGTCGAGTTCGTCCTAAGTTTACTTTAGCAGTTTGAACAATATTGAATTCCACAATATGGGAAAGTGGGATAAGGGCACGACTGGGAAATTCAGATAACACCTGAATGCTAAATCACCTGGATTAATGCATATGGCCTTCAGTCAAAGCAGGAATCCTTTCAAATTGGTCAAATGTACACTATTTTTAATATATGAGAAAATTTGGGGGACACAATGAAACATATCACATCAAAAATCCTATGACTTTATTCTTTATTTATTTATTTACATTTTAATCCCTATGGTATTTTTAAAGTGATTCTTCTATTTTCTATAGAAAATATAGAATTTGTATTCCCTTGACCAGCATGGTACCCCTAATGGAGCTACATGGGCATGGCCACTTCAGAGCATTACGATCAAACAACTGGTTAACTTTTATTGACTCTGCTTGATTTATGCTGTATAATTAAGAAATATAATAATTCAGACAATAAAAAAATACCAGTTTGTAGGAACTTTAAACCCATTTCCCTGCAAGGGGATATTCTAGAATATTGATATAAAAAGTTTTGTAAATATTCACTAACTTTGCCTAGTTTTTGGTCATAATTAAAACCTAACTTACATTTTGAATTAATAAAAATGCAGCAATTCAGGGAATACATAATAAAGCAAGTGAAGTATTTATGGAAGAATTGAATTTTCAGTGAGGAAAATTTCAATGTTATGTGTTTTCAATTTTCCTTTTCTATGAGGTACTTTATAAATATTAATGATATAAACCCTTTAAGAAAGGCAGTCAAAATGCCTTTGAATATTTCTTGCTCCCATTTCATCTGAATGCAAACCAGATCTACCCAGACTACTTTCTAGAGATTTATTGTAATAATGCTGCCAGATTTAGCAAATAAAAATACTAGGCACCCAGTTAAATTTGAATTTCAGATATTCGACTAGAATTTCTTTTCTTCTTTTTGGCATAAACATACTCATGCAATATTTGGGGCATGCTCATATAAAAATGTATTATTGTTTATTTGAAGCTCAAATTTAATTGGGGTTCTTGTATTTTATCTGGAAACTCTAAGTGAAAGCCTCGAGATCAAATTTGTTCAGATAGTGCCTGAGATTTAGGAGAATCGTAATTCTTTTTAGTTACTGTAAAGATGAAGGCCGTTTTATTTAGGTGATCCTCAAATGATACTAGTTGTTCTAGTGAGATCAACACTAGTGTTTTTTGTTCTCAAAAGTGCCCTGAATTGAGCGTAAGTTATAAATTTTATGCGCTTTGAAAAGAGATAGAGATGTCTTGGGTTCCTACTACTCTTTCAAACGTTTCTACTTTTACCACTAGAAGCACAAACATGAATACAAAACAAATATAAGAATGTCAGTATACTCTCCAGGTTATATTTATGCAAAATAAAAAGTACATAATATAAAACTAGCAACATAATTTTCAGTAAAAGCTATCTCTGTTACCTGAGAAAAGAAAGACCAAAATACAGGTGTTTTGACAGCAAGAGAATCATTGTAGTGTTATTAACAGAATCAGTTCAAAAGCCTGTTCAGTTCCCAACCAATAACAAGAAATCCACATTTATTTTTCCAATAGTCAAACTCATGAAGATGACATACTAGTAAAAGGAGAAAATAAAACAATTTTAATTGTCACAGCAAAATGGAATAATTGCCTGGCTTTATATTTGAACTTCAAGGACTTTAATTAGGTTTTTATTTATTTACTTTTTCCTGAGCAGCTCATTATCCTGTATGCATTGTGTTTGTGCAAATATACTTGATTCTATCCCTAATTTGACTGCCCCAATTCTCAGGTCTTGGCTTTCCAGCCTGACTTCCTATCTGCTTTCCTTATTGTTGGATTAAATTTTTTAGACTGGAGAGAAAACAGCCAATGGCCAAGAGAGAGAAAGAGAGAGAGAAAGAAAGGAGAGGAGTGGGGAAGAAGTGGAAGGGAGGGAGAGAGAGAGGGAAAGGGAGAGACAGAGTCAGGGAGAACAAATGTCCTAAACTGATCCTTGTTACACTCTCTTCCCACCAATAACATTCTCTGTGACAATAACGATATTATATATATAGTTATCCTTCCCCTAATTCTCTGTCTCTGCCTCTGTCTCTCTCTTTTTTTTTCTGCCTGAACTTTTTTCTTCTGAACTTTTCCATCAAATACAAACTTAATCTAGTATCTTTAATCCTAAAACAACTCCCTATCTTCAACATCCATTCCTGGCTTTGCCCCATTTGTTTATTGCTAACATTTTTCCTCTACACAATATTCATCTTTAGCTCTAGTTCTCTCAGTAAATGTAACCACAACTAGCTATTAAACAGGAGGGGAAAATATGAGTAATCATTATTCTAATAATTTAAGGACTCAGTGTTCTCTCTGCTTTTAAACATTAACCTCTTACGTAATTCTCCCTTCAATCTTGAAAAGAATCACTTTCACTTATCTTGATCTTGGGAGCAAGATTTAGAATATCCTTGACGTAGGGTATGAAATCTACATGGAGAATCACACTATTTTAATGTGGGAAAACATGAGTTAGAATATTGTTAAGTTTAAAATCATTCAGGCATTGCATTACAAATTAAATATTTTACAAATGTAAAAAATGTGCTGATTGAAGCTATGGGAATTCACTGGAATTCCCATATGGGAAGATCACTGGATTAATTAGCAGAAAATGAAGTTAAATTTGGTATTAGGTATACAGCCAATTTTTTATTTAGGAAAATAAATCACTGCTAAATTCAATCAAAGGGATTGACTTACCAAGTCTTTGAAAAATAAATCACTGAAAGCAATACTCCAAATGAGTTTTAAAAAGAAAAAGGTCTGTGCATATGTAACTTATTTTATTATAAGTAACTAAATATAATTATTAATGATTATGTAGGCTTAAGATCAATCAACTAAGTGAATTTCATCTTATCTTATAGGAACAGTCGTTATCACTGACAAAATTTTATATAGAAACATGAAAACAATGAGATATCCGGATGTTAAATTAATCCCAGGTTATTTGGTCTGTGAGTGACAAAGTACTAATGGCTAGAATGCAGATCTTCCTTATTTCTACATTATTGAATTCTCTCCACTTAAACAAAACATTTTACTGCCTATGTTATCTTTCTTGTAAATTCAAATAATTTTCTGTCACTTACTTTTAACAAAATGGCAAAATTTGAGCAGCCAGAGTTGCAATGAATGTTAACATTTCAGTAAACACAAGATATGATATGTGGTCTCAGATTTAATAAAAAATCCCCTGGGTGCTGCGAAACCTCTTTTAGACAGTCAAGAAAACTAAATATTGACTAAACCACACAAAATAGTAGAGCAATTTAATTAAACATGTAGGATCCTAAATATTGTCTTAGTCATTTTCAAATCTTTAATTTCTCCAATAAGAGTTAATCTTTTATTTTCTGGGTGTGAAGTGTGTGTCATTCAGTCAGTGATGATAACTAAAAAAATACCAAATAACCTCTAGAATCCATATAATGCATATATTTCATATAAAATGATTTGAACATTTTTGTTTGGATTACGTTATTTATAAGGGTGTATAGAATGACATTAATTAGACTCAATATCAGTTTGTTAATACATTTTCAGATTTATTGGCTAGGTCTTTCAGGTAGAAAATTGAGACATATTTTTACTCAACTTTTTACTTCTGAATATATTGTCATTATCCGTTTTTTATCTTTAGGTGACTTCACGAGCTTTGTAACTGTGGTCCAAGAACAGAGAGAAAAAATTAAAAATAATGATGTGAGTTTTATCTTCTCCTTTTCTTATATTTGCTGTCCTATATTGTTTCAGAAATAAAATGAAACATATGTTTAAAATATTTAAACAATAAATGAGGTAAAAACACTATAGATTGAATACATAAATAATAGTATAAAAATCTTTACAAGTAGTAATATTAATTAATAAAAATTGACAAAACATTTCCTTTCCTGTATTTTTGATTAATTTAGGCAAAATTTTGATTTTGTACTTTTTATTATCTTACACAAAGAGAGACAGACATACATTTATATCTGATCCACAGCTTTTATAATAAATTAGGTCTTAGGGTAAAAATATAGGTATTTTTATTATTGTATACTGAGATATAGCTGTCTCAAGTTTTGACTCTCTTTTGACTCTTTCTCTTGTTCCTTAATTCCTTTAATTCTTATATTCCTCCCTCTCTTTCTCTGTTTCTCACATACAAACACACACACACACACACACACACACACACAGAAGTATTTATCATATGAATGAAAGGTAAATGTTGATAAAACATGGTGAATGAGTAAGAAAAAAAATGAAAAGTAAATATGATGAGTATGAGAAAGAAGAAAGTGATGAGTGGGGACCATGTGATATTCTAAAATCCGAGGGAGATTCCAGATTATCTGAGAAATTAATTTTTACCTTGATGACATTCAAAAAATGAATTTGAATGGCCAGAGGTAAAAAAAAAGTAGTGTTTTAAAAAGGAGAAGAACAAAATGAAAAAAGACTCCTAATAATGGTTGATGATGATGAAAAGGCTGATGTGGTTGCTGTAGGGAGAGAGGGTAAGAGAGGAAAGAGAAGATGCTGAAAAATCAACAGGGAAGAGATTATGCCAGCCTTGTGTATCGGGTAAGGGTTTCCATCTCTACCTTGAGGACACCTGAAAGATATTTGTAGGTTATAAACTTGGGGGTGACTGGTATATTTTGCTGTACTGTGGGAAAATGGCTGACAAGAAGTAACGGGGCGATTGCGGCTGGGTGGGCTAGCCTTGCGATAGATTGCTAGAATTGCACCTTCATTCATTCTGTTATGTAGCAAATATTTATGGCACACAGGATAAACCTAAGACTCTTTGTTCAAACCTCTTAATGGGTTTACACATTTTAACTTTCATATCACTTGTCTTGCTTTGAAGTTGAAATGATACATTTTATGCTATCTCTATTGAATAATATGAAATTCATAAGGCTTTTTCCTACTGACAAAGTACAAACATTATTACAGAGAATACCATATTATTAAATTTTTGACTTTAGAAAATTACAACAGGAATTGGAAAATAGGTGGCATCTTGACAATTGTGGTGCACTGGAATTTGAGTAGTGCCAAGTAGCAAATAACTCTATAGCAACTCTACTAAGTGTATAATGCTCACATAGGCATTCTGATAACAGGGATAAGTAATATATCTCCCACCCTTTACTATGGAAACAAAAATATCCTTCTCAATAATATCATCTTATATTAAATTGGCAGTGGATATAGCTATTCATTTCTTCATCAAAAAAGTTAAAGCAGAATCTATCTCATATCTAAACAAAAATTACATGACACTATTTTGAGGACAGATGTTGATGGTGGCAATGAAGAAGAAAGTATTTGAAGGACACTAGGGGAATAAAAAGTGATATAGAGTTTAAAAATTAAAAAGTAGAGGAGGGGTTGGGATTATTATATTTAAACAATAAAAATAAAAAATAGCAACAAAAATATATTTCTCCACCTCAAAGTGTGCTGCATCATTAAATAGAGATTGTTTCATTATTAGTATAGGATTGCAAGTTGGGTTTCCCCCAATGGTCTTAATTTTTGTTAACCATATTTTTTAGGTGTTTTAATAGTTTACTGTCTCTTTATTATGTATTTTAAAGTGGAAAGGATATGTGTCTTTGCATGATAAGTTTATTTCTCACTAATATCACAGTGAAAGTAGGTAGGTCAGCTCTCTCAGGCATTTTCTCAGGGAGTTGAGTTCTTCCTGTTACGTGTCTCTGTCACAGGAGTCCTTTGCTTCCAGTTCAAAGACTGTAAGAGACAGAACATACGGTAGGCATGCAGGCTCTAACTGCCTAGGCCTATAAGTGAACTAAGTCCCTCTGTTCACATTCTTTTACGCAGTCTCATTATATGGATCCTCTAAAGTACAAGAGAGACTGCAGAATAATTATTTCTGTTAGCTTGAAGAGAAAAATGAGAGTTTAACACTTAGCCATGTCTCTTTCACTCAGTGTTTAACAATGGTCTATGTATAAGCCTTTACCCATATAGTACCATAAATTCGCATATTATTGAAATACAAGTGAAGTTAACATTGTGAAGGACTCCAGCATAAAACAATCTGATACTTTCATCTTTACAACCTGTCTGAGATATCTTCTGCTATATTCCCTGTCTGGGCCTTCAGTGTGTGAGGATATTCAGAACCTACTTAACACTCCATACCTCTAAATTCACCAGATCTCGAATTTTTGCATTACATCTAGCATGGAGAGTATAGAAGATACTATAGAGAAAGTAGTAGATACTACTGAGAAAGTAATAGATCCTATGTATCAGGTGGAGAAGGAACATAAAAATAAAAAGCATTCAAATGCAGTGAAATCAGAGGTTATTCTCAAGTTACTAAGTGTAAAAAGACAGAAAAGCAAAGCAAGATGACCAGAATGCCACGTATGGAAAAAGTGCTTAGCTTTGGAGCAACTTTACTTTAGACTCGTTATAACTAAGTAAGGTGTCTAAAACATCTTTCAACATGAGAGATCTCTAGAACATTAGAAATGTGTTTTGGCCTTTGTTTTTTAAAGTGATTGTTATAATACTTCTGCCTGTATTTGTACATGCAGGCTTTCCCTTTTTTGATTGTTATCACTTTCATGGCAGCATTCTGTCTGAACTGTTATTAAATTTCAAGAGGATAAGGGTACTCATTCTGAAATGTGTAACTGAGAACAAAATCTATGAGGATTGCATTTTATGATTTGTAAAATAATAGACACTGAGATTAGTCCCACCTTCTGATTTAGGTCAAAGCTTAGAAGACTAAGTCTCATCATGGTTAAACAAATTATCCAAGGTCATGGAAAATAAATAATATCCAGGATAGTCCTAGAACATATTTCCTCACAATCCAAGTCCAGTGATTTCCCTTCCATATCCTGTTGTTCTACAGATATATTGTATGTGAAATCTTTTAAAACTGCATTTAATTTTACTAATGAACACACATATGTATGTGTGTGCATTCAATATAACTATTAACTTCTAAAAAGATTTCAAAGTTTATGAAATAAACAGGAGGTTCATGACGACTGAAACAGTGTCATTTCCAGAGCAACATAAATTTCTATGATCCATTACTATTACTTAGTATAACTGAGAATGCCTCTCTTCAGTATTTTGTAAGCTCACATAAATGTAAATGATCTGGAAATTAGCAATAATATCAAAATATTAGGTATAAACAAAGGTGAAGTTACTAGTCAGCCTATTCTTAAATTTTTACAGTAAATCCATGAGGTGAATATGTATAAGCATAAAAGAATAAGAGAGGAAAAACAAGAGAGAGAAAGACTAAAAGAAGAATGTTTAATTGAAAATATTGTGAAAATAAATGAATAAATAGCATATATATATGGTTTTCACTATTTATGACTTCAACTTTACTATTTATGACTCCTATTTATTTGCAATATTTTGTTTACTAGTTATTTCTGAAAGATTTTCATTTTTGTATTTAGAATTGACATGGAACTTCTGTTACTTGAATTTTAATAATTTCAGAATATTTCAAAATACAAGAGATTTGTTCTAATTTCCGAATTTTCCTGAGACCTGTGTTTGGAGGGATTTTGAAGAGGAAAAATAGCAATGGGATCATGTTTTCCTTCAAATATGCCAGTAAGACCTAAAATTAAATCTGTGCTTTTTCTCAGTATGAATCAACATTCTGTATTTGGATATTTCCTTTTCACATCACAGGGAAATTCCTTGAAAAGAAATATCTAGAATTTAGTGATTCTGTCACCTAATCTGATATAATCTGTATATGAGCATTCCAAATTAAAGTCTTCCGTCTTATTGCAGCTTTTTAAATGTTTCCCTGATCAAGACATAATTTGGGAGCAAAAATAGATTAAAAATATGCATCTGTCCCCAATTCCTCTCCTTTCTATACTTTATGCAAACTTCTGTATATTTTCTTTTCAGGTTAACTTTTTTCACCTTTTGTTTCTTCCTTGCTTTTCCCTGTGTTCTCAATTATAGTAAGGCTGTACTATTATGGAATTATTGAAATGTTGTAGAAAGAATTTTGTAAGTAGGTTTGTTCTGAATTTAATTTAAAACAGAGTTTATAATCTGACTTGACCCTTAATAATTAGATAGCCTAATCCAATTAGTTAGCTAATCTGAGGTTGTATACTTTAACTGAATATTGTCAACATGGAATGTAATACTATATTTATTATTCAGTTGGCACTAATAGTGATGTACAAACAGGCAAGGCCCTTATCATCCATGTGATTATAGTCTAATATTAAGCATATAATCTTAGCAAACATAATCATCACAAGCATAGATTGTTTTGATTGATCTAAGGAGATTTGCAGAATTATGAAAAAATGAAATGAAAAGAATAAGAAAATTAATTGAGTAGAGGCCCAATTAGAGCAGTAAAACTATGAGATCAAGAAGTCCTGAAAGCCAAAAAGAGAGGTTTTCATGAAGGATAAGTAATAATTGTTACAAATAGTAGTGAACTGTCAAACTTCATGAGAATTAAAAAATGGCCTTTGGAGTGAAAAATTGGAGGTCCCTGGTGACAAGAGAGAGGGGATATTTTACTGGAACAGTAGACCACAGTTGAAGACTGAAGAGAGATGGGAAGAGAATTCCAGTTTCCCATATGTGTGGATTTAAAGAAATGAAAATAGATAAATTACAAATCAGTTACAAAAATAAATCATCTTAAAAACGCTGATGAACAGAAATGAGGGTCAAAAAGATAATTTTTAATGAGATGCTATAAATAGAAAGTTACTCACTGTATCAGATTGAAGCACTAATGTAAAGATAGAGAACTGAAAACAGATGGGAAAAAATGTATGTACTGTGAAACTAAGCAAAAGCAAGCTGGTATTGGCTATAGTAAAGTAATATGGTTACCAAACAGCTTTGCCTGACGTGCAGCAAGCTGAAGGCTGAGGCACTGAGGTTTGTAACAGAGAAAAGGTTTGTCCATAAGGTAGCTGAGAAAGGAAACCAGGGAACAGATCTTCAGATCCTGAAGGCAAGGGGCTTGGGATATTTATAGGTGAAGAGTATAGGGTGGTCAGAGGTGCAGGGGAAGGTGACTGAAGGCAGGAAAAGAGTGAGGTCATTGCTGCCCTGTGTGGGCGTTTCTGAGTTACAGGCTTCTTCATAGGACACTTGTTCAGAAAATAGTAGCATTAGCATGATCTGAGGGTGGAATTTTGGCCCTCTGATGTCAAAACATCACCTATCTAATAAGCGAGTCTATTCTATGCAGGCTCTGGTCAGCCACATTGGTTCTAGCAGGTTTCAGCCAGTTTTGTTGTGTTACAAACAGAGGGGTTTTTAACAAGCTGTTTCCTTTTCTGCTGTTCTGTAAGGCAAGCTCAATAATTTCTCTTAGTCACAAGTTTCTATTAACCCCATGGCTACATTTTCAGGATGGGTTTTTTTCACCCTATGGGACACAGTTTCAATATCTAAAATAATGTATACCTTAAAGCAACAAGCTGTAAGAGATGAAATGGACATTTTGTACTAATCAAAAATGCAATCCAACAAAAAGACATAATTCTAAAAATGTATGCACTTGTTAACATACCTAACTATAGAAAGAAAAATTAAGAGAACTAGAAGAAAAACAAATGCACACAAACCACTCTGAAACTGTAATACATCACACTCAATAAGTAATACTACATGGAAACCGATAAAAAACATATAGATTTGGTAAACACGATTAACACAATCGAACTCAAGGGTGTATGTTAAACATTACATCCAAAGAGCATGACACATATTCACTGAAGTTCATATGGAACAGTTCACAAATTGATCATATTCTCTGGCCCATAAAATAAGCCTTAACAAATACCAAAGGACAGGCTGAAATAATGAAAATATGTTCTCTCACCAGACTGGATTTAAGTGAGAAATCAAGACTAAACAGATAATTATTATCCCCATTTAAACTCCCAGATGAGTATTTCCTGAACAACTTTATGACAATAAGCTCTCGTAGCAATATTTCATGAACATATGATAATAAATTGGAATTTTAGATAAAATGGAAAAGTCACTGGAAAAAAACTAATAAAAATAGAAAATATAGCCCCATATTTATTAAAGAAACTAAAATTTTAAATGAAATTATTTCCACACAGGAAACCCCAGGCCCTGTTTAATTTACCAGTGAACTATCACATGCATTTAAGAAAGAGATAGCAACATGATTACACAAAATTTACCAGGACATAAAAAATTAACAGCAACTTTGTTTTACAAGGCCAACATGTTCATAATAGTAATATTTAATAAGGTCATTTCAAGAAAAAGCAATTTTAGGTCAAGTCACATCATTTTCGGGTCCCTGTTATTTATTTCTAGAAACACAGTGCTATCAGTACAGTTTTCTTGTTTGCTATAACTTTTTAACTGTTCATAATGCCAGCATATGCATAGTAGTTAATGGCCCAATTACAATGATTTTTGCCATCATATACCTTTCAGTGAAATATGGACAAACAAGAAACTATCTGGACAAAATATGATTGTTTTTCTGTTATTTGCTAAAAATGAATAATGTTGAACACGGGGTTACAAAAACTATTCTGGTAACTTATCAATATTGACAATTTTATGAAATTCAATTATCGCTGAAATTAGTTGCAATTATATTATAAATGAAGAAAGTTTTTTTTTTTTTTTCCCTGACAGGACGCTTTAAGTACAAATTAGTTACAGCAGGGATTCTGTTTTACAGCTCATTACAATCTGCTCAACTCACTTCCTGGAGAAGTGCCTAAGCTGTTGCTTAAGAATTACCCACTTGGAAAATTCTTGTTTGCTATAATAGATACACAAAAGTATCATAAACCAACAGTGCTGAAAATTATTACAGTGTATGATCTGGTGTTTTAGTCATCTATAATAAAATTGATGCCTATCATTTGTTTAATTACTGCATTTAAAACATATTTGTAGTGGGCTCTGATCTCCATATCATTCTATCCTTTCACTTTTCTGATTTCATGTAATAATAATGCTACCAGTAATAAGCTGTCTATTCAGTGTGGGTATTTTTAGAAAGAAAAATTGAAATATAGGTAGATTTATATATTCACTAGGGTTGATCTTAAAGCAATAACTAAGCATAAATATAAAGGTCTCATATATAGATTTTAAATAAATACATCAAATATCTGTTTAGGTTAATTTCAAGAATATGCTAAACTCTTGTCTGCACATTTACCAAATAAATGAATAAATAAAATAACAAACAAAATTACACTGATTTAAAAGACTAGGATATTTTTTAAAATAAGCAAAATGAATTAACCAGTTTGATGTTATGAATCCATTTTTATACTGCTCTCATAACTGCATTTGGAGTTGCAAGCAGTAATAGTAATAGCATATGATTTTATGCAACTTTATATTTTCTAAGAGAATAATTTCATATACCCTATCATTCCCTTATCATTAAAAAAAGACAAGAAATAAACCTCATAATCTATAGAGCTAAAGTTTTCTAATTTACATTCCTTTTGAGTACCCCACTATAGTATATTAGAGTAATATAAATCATACTATATATATCAGTAAAGTAATAAATATGGATTTTTAACTTATGCAATAATTATCATTCCTAAAAGGGGATAAATCAAAACTGGAGGTCATATACAGCACGTGTTTTAAAACTCAAGTCTGAGATAAAAGTAGAAGAAAAATATGTAACCATGTGTGTACACACATACACATACACACAGGGTACGGTATTTAATTTCAGTTTTGTTGTGAGAATCCTTCACTGCTCAGAAGTATGGGGAGGACTTAACTTTATATTAATCATGGGACAGAGTAGTATGAGCAATAGAGCTAGAGTCGCAGTTTAGCAAACTTTGTTTAGAAAATTAGGAGATAGTAAGAGGGTGGGGAAAATGATTTGGGGATAAGATCTGGAAAGATCACCATGCAGAATACTTAGTACTTAATGGTCTTTTATGAAAGAGTATGCCCTGACTTTTGTCTATGTGTGATGAGGTTGTGCTTTAAGAAATTTTAATTAGATAAAGCCTCATCTTTTCTCTTCCTGTCTTTAAGTTCTATTATATAAAAATATATTATCATGTTTATATTATATATCTATGTAGGTATTCATATCTATATTTCAATAAATTTCCTACTCCTCTGTTAAACTGAATGAACAAAATTTCTCTACCCAATAGAGTTTCCTAATGAGTGACTAAGACTTTGCAACCCCTGATAAAGCACTGTCTATTTGTTTTCTTAAGTCTCAAACCCAGATACTTCTGGAAAAATTTCTATGGAAACAAAGATATATTGGCATCTGTGTCTCCCCTCTTTGACTTCAATATGCAGATAATATTAGACTTATTCATTCAAGCTGGCAGCACAGCTTGGTCAGTCTGAATAAAGCCAAGCTTCTTTAAAAAATACCCAAATATACTTCAGGTGTGACAGCGTAAGAAAACGTTACTAGAAAAGATATCTATAAATAATTTTTAAATTGCTGAACTAATCTTGTTTACCAAGAATTAACCAAAACTGTAATTGGTTATGATTTTAATATTCTACTGGATTTCATTTTCTAATATTTGATTTAAGATTTTAGGATCTATTTTCTTAAGTGAGATTTTTAACTTCCGTGATATTCTTGCCCAAATGTAGTTTTAGGTTATGCTAGCATTGTAGAATGTTACAAACTTTTACATTGCATTCTTTGAAATATAATATTTTATATAATTAATTAGCTGTTGCTTGTTGGTTTATTAGAATTCACCCATAGAACCCTTGTGACATAATTATAGCTTGGGTGTAGAATTTTTTCCAATTAACTGTAATTTTTCTCTTTAATTCCTGGTTGACTCACTTTTCTCAAAATCTAGTAGAAACATTTGCTAATCTCTATTATATTAGACCAGAGGTCAGCAATTATTTTCTATAAAGGTTCAGACAATAAATATTTTAGGTTTTCTGGGCCATAATGTCTCTGTTGTAACTACTCAATGCTGCGCTTATAGCACAAAAAGTAGCCGTAGGTGAATAATCACGGCTGTGTTGCAATATAACTTGATTGACAAAAATATGCAGTAAGACAGATTTTGCCTGTGTGCCATAACATACCTACTCCTGTGCTAGATATGTATGCATTCATAAAGTTTTTCATTTGTGCTGCTCTAATGTTCAAATTAATTCAGTTTTAAATATCCTTCATTTTCTCTTTCTACCACTGCTAGTGCTTTATATTTCAGACCTCACACATTTTTAAAAGATTATACCTACTAGAAATTTTGTCTACGTTATACATATGTATATCTGGAAGTGATTCTCATGAAATCACTTGGATGGATGCCAAATTAATGTTGTTGAAGGAGGGATACATGCGAGGAATGTCTTATTTGGCCATTTTGCTGAAGTCACTCTCAAAAGGTTTTTCTCTTATAGAGGAAGGACTATAAGGTTAGAGAGCTCCAAGTGTGAAGAAGTGGGATGAAAGGGTTGTGTGAACACATGGTAAATCTGAGATGTTTTACCCTGAGGCCCCCTTACTTTTCAGGAAGACTCCTTAAGGAAGAACTGCCTACTGGCTTAGGCTGAGTGCACCAAAGTTCAGGGCTGAGGAGAAAGACAGAATCCAAATTGAAGTTTGGTTACCAAGGATTTTGTCCCAACTGATCAGTGGTAACAAGCGGTTGAGCTAATTATTTATGAGGCAAAAAATGAGAATAGGGAAAGCCTGTGTTTGGCATTGTAAAAAACTAATAGAAACCTCAATTAAATAGAGCTGGAGGGCTTCCCTGGTAGGGCAGTGGTTAAGAGTCCACCTGCCAATGCAGGAGACACGGGTTCGTGCCCCAGTCCGGGAAGATCCCACATGCCGCGAAGCGGCTGGGCCCGTGAGCCATGGCCGCTGAGCCTGCACATCCGGAGCCTGTGCTTCGCAACGGGAGAGGCCACAACAGTGAGAGGCCCGCATACCAAAAAAAATGTCAGTTATACACATGGAATGTGCTAGGTATTTGAGAGTTACATGACTGAACGAGATTATGTGTCTGTGTATTGGCAGTTCATGAGCTAGCAAGAGAAGCTGAAGAGTATAAGGCAATTTTAGTACAGGAAGATATTTATTATAAAGCTGACATAAACAAAATGTATGGAACAGTCTGTATCCTTTATCTTAGTTGAGCCAGAGTAGAAAAAATGGGCATAAACTTTTACTATTTTAAATTTATATGTTAAGACACCACTTCTCAGAATCTTAAAATTAACTGCCTGAGTTTATACAGTTAACAGAGTGTGTAGGAATTACTCAAATCCATCTTGCTTGTTGCAAAATTCCAGTGCTCTCTACAATGTTGAATTGTCACCTTGCACAGATTCTTAGGATGTGACAATCATTTCTCCATCATCATGCTCACCTAGGGATGTGGGTTACTCATCTTACATAGAGCAAGTAACTGAAATTATACATTTGATATTCATCATTTAGAACTTTAGAACTATAGGAAATTGTTACCATTGTTTTAAAATGTTTCCATACTAGAAACTTGATTTAATTTCTTAAAGTTAGCAGTGTATTTTTGTTTGAATATTTAAACAATGGTTTTTAAACCTCATTAGGCTACTGTTTTAATATTTTTTTAAATAACTTTAATTAACACTACTATATTTATCACTTAGCAAAAAGTCTTATTTTCAGTAACTCAGTTTTAGGCCAAACTCTTGGGAGCTCTTTTGTATGAATATATTTGACATTACTGCTCTGTTCATTCTAGTGTAAAAACAATAAGTGCCACAACTCTATGCACTAAAGAGACTCTTCTATATGGGTTCAATTGAAGGAAAGCTTTCATTTAAAAGCCATTCAGTAATTTCAGATATTTGACTTAATACAGTTAGTTCCTAACCTATTCCCAATAAATGATATGATGCCTCACAGTCCAAACACTTTTGACTTTCTGTATTTTCCCTCAAACACTTACTATATACATACTTACACAGCCATTACGTCCATTATCCTCATACTTAACACTAAAAAATCCTTTTAAATGAATCATCTTTTTTGATTACCTTAGGTGATTTATTTTAAAGAATTATTAAGACTTTTTTTGGATTATAAAAAAACCTTCAAACTAAATAATAATTTTCTCTATTGTGATGGCATAATCAGGTTTGTTTCTTGGCCAGGGACATGGATACATACCAGAAATACTTTGAAAAGATAGGCTATATGAGATTTTATCTTACTTTGAAGTTAACAAGTGATCCTGTCACAATTTCATAGATGCTGATGGAAGACAGAAGACTCCTGGTTCAGAGACAAAGGATTTTATCACTCACAGCACAAGAAATCTGAGGTATGTGTGTGCAACAATTGTCCCTGTCCTCCTTAAAATCCCTTGGGTTGTGATATAGAGGTAGGCCCAGTTGGATATTGTGAATATAGTGAGTTTCTTTTGTCACAGTGAGGAAGCCTGATATTAGGAAACATCAGTCTTACAAAGGGCTGCTAGCAATCTTAAACTTTGTTGAGGAAGAAGACATTACCTTTATTATACTGGTCAGGAAAAAAATCTATAGTCCCGTTCATACATGGCCCTAAAAGATTTTGTTTTGCTTTGAGCACTATATATGGTCATACATTTTGTGTTTAAAGAATCTCCAAAGTAAAGATATACATGGAATATGGGTGTATCCAAGTGCTTTGGCTTATGGCCAATAATCAGGAATGAGAGAAATTGGGAAATAAATCATTTTTTCAGAGGCCCAGGAAAGAGTTATATGGGGTCAGGGTAATGCAGGGTTTTGAATCACATATCAATGCCCCAAAAGCACTTACTGCAGATGAAAACTAGTGAACTACCTGGCCAAGATGACTTTACCACATACCATCCTTGACACTGAAGATCTTATGGATTAGACCTATGAATGTAATAGTCATGGTGGCAGAGGTGGTGGCTATGTTGATGGGCCTAATATTAGGTGGGCCTAATATTAAAGACTGTTATTCTTTAAGTCAAATATCCTACCAAATAATGATTACTTATCTTTTTGGTCATCCTATAATTCATTCTGGCATAGCAAAAATCCTGCTTGCATAATTCCCAGTAAGCTTTCCTATTAGTGCTTTCTTAAATATGAATCAATCACCAACATTGAAGACATACTTGAAGAAACATGAAAATAATAATTAAGAAAAGATTTAGAGGGACATATAAATGGTATTTCTATATTTTAAAATAACATATAGACTAAAATATTTTAATAAACTCTAATTTGCATCTCAGAAATATTTTGTAATAATACAAATCTACAAATGAGGAAAGTGAGCTAAAAGGAAAAAAAAAACTCAACAGTATCAGAAAGTAAACCGTGATTGTTTAAAAAAACTCCATGTAAGTTTGAAAGATACAATGCTATTTCGTAAATGGAGGTGAATCCCCCAAAAGAGAAAGAAGCAAACAGAGAAACATGTAAGAGAAAGGGGAAACTCCAAAAGGGTTGGGTTGTCTATCTTCTAACTAATAGGAGATGCAAGTAGATAGAAAAGAGAAATTAGGTGAGAAGAAATTAGTAAAGCAATTAAAAGGGAAGATAATAAAGTTTCTTTAAAATACACACCCACATACACATAAACTATTAAGTGTAAGCCATTGGCTCCACATGAGGAAAGGTTTGTTTTACATTCAATAAAGTGATTAATTGTATAAAACAACCAGCCAAACTACTAAGAAAATTGTCCAAAGAAGGCAAAATACTCAAAATAGTGAAGTCAGTGAACTATAGGTCAGGTACTGTGAGTGAATTCTTAATTCATACTAACTACAAGTAGATTTAAGCAAAGGTTTGTGTATTACAATACATGGAAAGGGCAAAAATGCTTTAAAAAGCCAAAGCTGTCTTGTTACTTAAGAATCATTAAATCTGGTGAATGTGAATTTGCCAAATAGGTACTTAGAAATAGTCTTCATCAAGTGATTCATCTTTGATGTCAGCTTTAGAGGATATTGATTTTAAATTATATTTTCTTCCAATCATCCCATTTATATATGAACTGATCGTGTTATTGACTTTACTGCTGCCACTCAAAGCAGAAAGAAAACAGCTGAATAAACCACATTTTAATTAAGAATGAACAATGAATATATTACATGATTACTGGGACAACTCTGGACATAATGATAACAATACTTAATTATTTTTTACATTGACTATTTGTTAAGAATATTCTGGTATATTATTTCTAAATACTTCCGTGATATTTCCGCCTTCACTCATATATTTAAACAGGTAAAAATATTATTGCCAGTGTTGAATAGTCACTGGTGTTTCTTCTCTCTACCTTGGAGTCGTCTGCAAAGTAAATACTGCTAATGAAAATTTGAAGGACATATACTTTTATGGCCTATTTAAAACAATATGAAACAAGAACTCTTTAACTTAATCTAACCTTTCTATGCACAAAACATCGAATTTATTGATTTTTTTAAGGGTGCAACATTTTATTTTGAAAATTGCTATTGAGAAATATAGTTGGCTATTTTCTTACCCAAAATTATTTTAGAGAGCCTGATAATGCATGCTCCCTAAGTGATTTTTATATGTATAAAGGAAAAATAAATGTTAATGACTAACAAACAGCATGAAATGCTGACACAAATGGGAAAGAAACCTGCTTTGGAAGCTAGCACAGTTTATCAAGTAGGAGTAACAATAAATATAGAATTGTTGTAGGAGGAAGGCTGGGAACAGTTAAAGAAAAATCAGTTAGGATTTAGGATTTTCAACATAAAAAAGAATAACATGTATTTGAAATATTTAAATTACCAAATACGGATAAACCCATTTAGTTTTACTTTTTTTTTTTTTTTTTTGGAATGAGGACAAAATGTTGCTAACATCTGTTCTTATTTAGCCCACTAAGATTCTGACATTAGCAGGTTTTTAAATTTTCTTCTCTAATATGCAAAGAATCTTATTTGGTGTTGTGAGTCAGTGATATTAAAGAAATGCTTGAAATTGTATCTGCTTCCTTCTCCTGTTGCTCCTTTTATTCCTGTCTCTCTCCTCTCTCTCCCTCATTCTCCCTCTCTATCATCTCTATGGTATAAAATACTTTGCTTTTGTATACTAAGCATTATTCTGAAATTTGGAGGTTATTAAATATTTCTTAGGAATTTATATATTAACTATTAACTATATATTAACTATATTTCTTAGGAATTTATATATTAACTATTCTGATTATCGTTAGATTACTGAAACACTATAATAAAACTAAGAAGGACAATTTGGGTTTTCAGTGTGTATTTTGACTAAAAGATAAACTGATGAATTAGTCTTGTAAAAAACACATTGAAAATCAAAAGAGACCTGTTTCTTTAATTGTGCAAATTTATAGGCTTTATTTTTTTCATTTTTACTTGAATATTTACAAAATTATAACTTGTGATTTTTACTAGTAGTTTTACAAACACTAATTTAATAAATTATACCTTGAATAATAAATATACCTTGATCCATTATACCTAATAATATACCTTGAATAAATTATACCTTGAATCATTTTCAAACAACAGAATGTATGGCAACCGTGCCAATTAACCAAACTCATTGGTTAAACCTTTATTATTTTCTTCTTAATGTCTTTGATTTTTAAATTCAATAATGAGGCTCTCTAGGGAGAGCAGGAAAGGCACCTACATAGGTCCAAATATGACTTCAGACAGCAGAAGTAGCAACTAGGATGGCATTTTATGGTGGATAAGGGTGGACCTGGGATGAGGGTTCCATGGGTTATATAGTTGAAACTAGACCATGGGTTTGATCTCAGGTGACCTTGGCCTCCAGTGGCTTAAAGCAGGATTTCTGTTCCCAGCCAGAGATTGAGTGCTGAATCCTAGCCACTAGACCGCCAGGAACCTGTGGCCAGTGACAAGGCCCCTGGCCCTTCGGCTTCGTAGAAATGAATTCCCACAAAGACAGAAAGTAGTGAAACAAGTATAGTGTTTATTAGGAGGAAAAAGAGTACATGTGGATAGAGACATGGGCTGACTCAGAGAGAGAGTCACACCCTTGTGGTAGTTTGAATCTCTTATATGGGGCATTTCTTCTGGGTTTCCTTTGGCCAATCATCTTGCTTTGCCTGGTTCTGAGTCCGTATTTGGTTTATTTCAGGGTCCTTCCCTGTGTGCATGCACATCTCTTAGCCAAGATGGATTCTAGTGAAGAGGCCTATGGGTAGGTTGACATCACTCCCTTTTTGACCTCCAAGGAGCCTCTATGTGCATGTATAGTTGGGAAGGGCTCCTAGACCTCGAGAATGAGAAATACGTGGTCTCTGTCTTTTATCTGGGAAGGGCTCAGCTCCTCTCTCCCTCCTGCTATTTTGGAGTATCTATCCACAGGGGACAAACTCCAGCTGCTCAGCCTGGGGCCCATCTATCTCCTGCCTCAGAGTGTGACTTGCATGGCTTCAACTTTCGACCAGTGCCAAAAAACGGAACACCTGGCTTCTTAATAGATTACCTAGATGTGGGGCAGAAGGGGAAGAAAGTGGGGTTTGAACATTGTCAGAAATGAAATATTTTTTAAAAAATGAAGTCAGACTCTATTATGCCTAAAAAAATATACATTTAGCACACATTTAATTATTCATGTTCCTCATATATAAATAGATGTTTTGTCTTGTTTTTAAATAACATTTTGAAAATATTTATAAAGATATTGATTTTATATCATTATTTTAAAATATATATTTTTTCCTGCCTTTAATAGAATGATCTTTTTTGTTGTTTAAGGTAAATAACATTTTTAATACTAGTAATGATAAAACAAAAATAACACCAGGTCCCAGGCCTCTTATTAAAGTTCTTGGAATTCTTAGAATTTTAGCTTAACTTTTCTTACTATTCCACTATTTTTCATATTATAACTAGGTTTTTTTCCCCCCATAAATGTATAACCTCACTATCTTGAGCACATATCAATAGCTCTTTAAAATTTTTGGAAAAATGTAATTTTCATTAAAAATGTTATCTTAAAAATCAATACAAGATTAATATACAGAAATCTGTTGCTTTCTATACACTAAAAATGTATTAATATACAGAAACCTGTTGCTTTCTATACACCAAAAATGTAAAAAAAAAAAAAAGCCCACTTAAAATTGCATCAAAAACAAATTTCAAAATACTTATATCACAGAATATATGTTCTCTAACCATAGTGAGACTGAGCTAGAAATCAATACCAAAAAATAAAATGGGTAAATAAATTCTCTGGAGAATAATCAATACACCTAAAATAGTCCTAGATAAAAAATGATTCTCACTTGAATTCAAAAATATTTTAACTGAATAATAATTAAGAAATGCCATATAAAACTTGTAGGAAGCACCTAAAACTGTACCCTGAGAGGAATTTTAATATTAAAATGCAAAATTTTTTTTAAAAGCCTGAAAATCAGTGATCTAAAAATCTAGTCTGGAAGTTAAAAAAAATATTAAATCCAAAGAAAAAAATTGTAAATTAATAAATATTAATTTATTTAAGAAATTAATGTGTATAACACACATATATAATAGAGAAAAAGCCTAAAAGTTGTTTTTCTGAAAAGACGAATGTGATTAATAAACCAGGGTGAAATCAAGGACAAAAGATAGAAGGTACGAAAATCAGTATCAGGAATAAAAAGTTGATATCCCTACATATTAATAAAAGTAAATTTGAAAATTAATGAAACATACAAATTATTATAAATTATTAGAAAATACAACCAGTGAAACAGTCATAAGAAATATATAAACAGTCCCGGAATTATTAAAGAAGAAATCTACTATAACAAGTGGAAACTCCATGTCTACATGCTTTACTAGTTTGTTCTTCCATATAATTATGGAAAAAATTTTATCAATATTTATAAATACTTCATTACTTGTTTCATGAGGTCACATGACTTACATATCAAAACCTGACAGGACCATTACAGGAAAAGGGAATTGCAGGTGAATATCATTTTGAATATTAATGCAAATAACCTAAAGAAAATATGTGCAATATATCTAGTAATTCACTCTTAAAAAGAGATATCAATATACCCATGTGTATATATTTCAGGACTAAAATTTCAGTTCAAATTTATATCAGTGTTATCTATGAAGCTGATTAATATAGAACTTATAATGTTGTTTATCTTTTTATAATTATTGGTTTATCAGAGATTTCAATATACTCATGATACAAGTTCTTTTTTTTTTTGGCTGCACTTGGGCTCAGTAGTTGTGGCACGCGGGCTCAGTAGTTGCGCTCTAGAGTGCAGGCTTCAGTAGTTGTGGTGCACGAGCTTAGTTGCTCCACGGCATGTGGGATCTTCCCGGACCAGGCATCGAACCCGTGTCACCTGCATTTTCAGGCAGATTCTTAACCACTGCGCCACCGGGGAAGTCCCAATAGAGAACTTATGTGTATTAGGTACAAGAGGTGCTAAGAACCCTTAGTGAGCTGGGTAAAGGTAATTACTTTACATGATAAAGGTATTAACAAATGACCTCTAGCAAACCTCATGCTGAAGGGTGAAATATTGAAAGCTTGAGGTTCAGAATAAGAAGTCAGTGCCTACTATCACAACTTGTATTCAGCACTGTACTAGACAACTGGACCAGTGCAATAATATATGAAAAACAAAGGAAAGTTATAAGAATTTAAATACGATTAAGTAAAATTCACTTTATTCATAGATAAAATAAGACTGTGCATTAACACAAAGATCTGGATTTAGCAAAGCCACAGGAATATCAGGTTAACATGAAAAAATAATTTATATTACCATATTCCAGCCCCAAAGAAATAGGAATTAAAGAATATCATTTATTATAGTATTGTCAAAGACATTGAATGCATAGGAATTATTTTATGATAGCAGTACAAATTAGTTAACACTAAACCACAAAGCATCACTGAGAAAAATGAAGGAAAATCTAATTTAATGGAACAATATACATGCTCATGGATCAGAAGACATTAACATTTAAAGATGTCAATTAAGTTGATCTGGAGATTCAATGCATTCCTAATAAAAATGCTAGCTGTTTGGAGAGTGGGGGGGGGGGTTGTCAAAATGTATTCCTAGAAATTATAAGAAAATGCAGATGGTCAGAAATAACCAAGACAAACTTATAGAAGGAAAACAAACTGGGAAGTCTTGACTAATGCATATTAAGTCTTACTAAGCCATTAATCGAAGATAATGTTTAGCAAGAAATCTGATGCAAAATTTTACATATTCTGTGATACCTTAATATATAAAGTTCATGTCACAGCCATGATAATGACTGCATTTTGGGAATTAGGGGTTAGTGGCTTGTTAGAGGTCTAAGGTAGCTACTAGCAATATTACTAGCTGCTAATATTCTATTTCTCCATCTGAATCATTGTTGTATGAATGAGTTCACATTGTGAATATGTGATAAGCCAAACACTTATGATTTAAACATTTTTCTATAGGTATATTATACTTCAATAAACATTTATTTTAAAATGTATATTAGGTACATACGACTGAACTCACTTTACGCATGAAATAAAACTTAGTCAAACAATTTTGCAAGTTTACAGTTAATCACTGTCAAGATCAGTATTCATTGACTTTGATTTCATTCAAGGTCCCTGTTCGAACATAATAATTATACTATCTCTGATGAAAACCTGAAGTGTTATCAATGGGAAAACAAAATTGTATTACTCATTTAATTGGAAAGAAGAGTAGAAGAGTTAGAGTGATTAGAATCACTGATTAATATAAGCACTAAACTAAATTTAAGAAAGAAAAAGTGACATAGATTGAGGGTGTGTCCTTCATTGATCCTACATGTTATGTCTTTCACTGTAAAGGCTGAGGAAATACACATATAGAAAAGTTTTCAAGGTTAATGATTGATGGATTTAACATTGCCCTGATCTCAGAGCAGGTTGTTACAGAAGTTGAAATTCTTTTGATTTTTCATATAAGGATATCATCATTTTCCCAGGCTTCTCAGTTTAACTCTTTCTGTGAATATAGTTTATCAACCACTGAATATAGCTGTCAGTTTTACATTTGCTTATGATTATCTGTATTCTTGATGACTACCTGTCTAGATTGGTAGGAATATTTTATGCAACAGTTCATTAGAAATAGTCTAAGTCCTTTGCTTTGGTCAATAATTTTATTAGAATAAAGTTTCATTACAATGTTTTCTTCAAGGAAAATATAAGGACCTTGTTTTTATACCATGTAAGTATAAAGAGAAACACATCCTAAGAGTATATATGTTTATAATTGACTGAATTTCAAAAACTTAAGTACATAAGATCATGTTGAAAAACTGATGTAGTGACCCAATTTGCTCTGTTTAACTACCAGTAGAAAAACTTTCTCAGAGGGTGGATATTAAGATCAGGAGGCACTTTATACAAATTGCTACTTCTGATTCCTCCTACGTCAGTGTGACTAAGTGGAGTTACTTTCCATGGTTCTAAAAGAGTATAATGAACTAGTATACTCAGTTAGTGAGATGGTGTCCCCATTCCCCTCCCCTTAAAGTTTTCCTCAGAAACTTAGGAAAAGAGAAATAAATCTAATGATACCATGTATGTGAATCTGTGTATTTAAATTTCAGTCATGAGACAGAAAAAAAAAGATTTTGAGGACATTTAAACCTAAATATTGACCAATATTTTCATAATAGAAAAAACACTATAATGAATATTAGAGGGTCTCAGTTCAAGAGTAGTCGATAATTATTTGTTTGATTTTGGAGAGAATATATTAATAATGATAATAACATAAATGGCATATGAGTTGACATGCTTTTTAATGTAGTGATTATTTGTCTTAAAATGTAATGTAGCATCTATTGGAAATTTAGTTTTATCATACTGCCTTCTCCAGATATGGATTAATTGAGAAGGAATAAAACATATTATTCTCCCTTCTAAGGAGATAAGCCTAGGAAGCCTTTGTTAAGGTCTAGTCTCTCTTTTTTCTCATGATATCAGGGCTTCAAAAGAAAAGATGGCACCTGATGAAGGCTGAAATTTAGACAATTTCTGAACAGGGCTTTCTATTTCAAAAATCTAGGCCAATGCAGACAATTTAGCATATTGCCCCAGTGGGTTTGGGATGGTGTAAATGGATGATTAGGTAATGAAACTGATCTATAGATAAGAATTAGAAAGATAATCAGGGACTTCTGGATGGAATTTGCAGTAGTGCTTTGGAGCCACAAGGGGAGCACCATACCCAGCCTACCGATTTCATCAGAAAATTAAACCCTTACCTCAAATAACTCAGAAATGCCAGATGTGTTTTTTCTTGCTAAATGACACTTCAATAATTGGATGTGATTCTAGCCTATAAATTACCAATATATTGTCCATTTATTTAATATTTGTTGAGTACTTACATTTCCTTTTCATTCCATGGTATAGGTAGATAAATAGATAGATAGATAGATAGATAGATAGATAGGTAGACAGAGTTAATTGACATCTTTTTACATACTTTGTGAGTAGAATTATTTGATTATATAATCCAATAATGTAGTAAGTTCTTTAACATTTTAAATCTCTAATTTCTACTAAAGATATATAACATATTAGGGAAATCATAAATGTTTTGAGAAATGTCAGAAGTAGAATTTGAATCTAAATTCAGTAATTAGAGTAGCAAATGAGAATAGTTTAGATTGGCTTGAAAACAAACTCAATATCAGTAAGTGATAGTTTTCACAATTGTAGAATAAGTAATTTTACTGAAAACAAATATGCAAAGATTGTCGATCATTATTTTATCCTTCATAGCACTTATTGCAAGTCCTGTGGTAATTTGCCTGAAAAAAAATGTCGCCAACAATTTTTCACATTTCTGAATATTCTTTCCTAAAAATTAACATCAAATATTCCAAAATGTATTAACATAACAATTTTACTAACCTTTCTCAGGCAAGTAAAATTCAGAATGTCTCCCAAATACTAAAAAGCTGAGATAATGTATTTTTCTCATTTAAAGTAAACATGATCCATATCCTTACTTTTTCATAATGTTGCCAATGCTATTTGTTTAATAATCAGACATTGAAAATGTGCTTAAAGTTTTATGATAACATACAATCCAGTTGTAGAAAAGAAACGAAAATTGGTTATAACAAAAGGGTGAAGTATAAATATGTCCGTTAACATAACTTGATGTTGTTGAACCCCTTTCTATGTTATCTAACGGCTAAGTTTGAATAAAATGTGCATTATGGAGACAAGTCTTTACCTAAAAACAAATCTATGAATCTTTAGCATTTTAAGTTTTAAAATGAGCAGAATTGTTATCTTTAAACATTTGTTGTATCATTCAGTTCTAAAATTCTACATTTCTGAAGTTCTTTAATTTAGAAGTGTGTCCAAAGAATGACTGATCCAGTTGAAATTCATTTGCATAGACATTTCCTTTCCCTTATGCCTCCATGACAATTATGTCTCATTTGTTCTGCTAACTCCCTTTTTTCTTTCTATTGAATTTATAGCGGCTACCGGCTTCTCATCACAATATCTAGGTTTTATCATCTCTAATTTTGTTGGTCTACTCTGCTATGGTTTCTGTTTGTTGTTTTGTTTTGTTTTGTTTTGTTTTTTGTGTTATGCGGGCCTCTCACTGTTGTGGCCTCTCACGTTGCGGAGCACAGTCTCCGGATGCGCAGGCTCAGCGGCCGTGGCTCACGGGCCCAGCCGCTCCGCGGCATGCGGGATCTTCCTGGACCGGGGCACGAACCCATGTCCCCTGCATCGGCAGGCGAACTCTCAACCACTGCGCCACCAGGGAAGCCCTGCTATGGTTTCTTTTACCCTATTCCTGGCTGATGAAGTCAAAACTATTAATCTGAGCTGGCTGGATATTTGCATTCATCGCCTTTAACAAGGATTGTCATTACCCTGTGATTAAATTTAATTCTCACCTCCTATTAGGAATGAGAGCATATGTAGCCTAAAGTTATTATCACCTACCCTGTGTCAGGCTTTGGTTTAAATCTCAGCTGAATCGTTTGCCAGTCTTGTGATTTGGGGCATTTTATTTAACCTCTAAAATTTTTCTATTTCCTTATCTCTTAAAGGGCAATCTTCTATATTCCAAACACTAGACTCATTATCATTAATTTAAACAAGGTTAAAATTTCTAACAACCATGTATTCCTTGTCCTCTTCTTATCTTGACATTCTCCTCCACCCTTTTAAAATGATAAAATAAATAACCAAGTTAGTGCATCTTTTGTTTATAAAACACATTGTTAGGCTTATCAATTAGAATTGATAAGATCTGCTGTGAGTTATTGAAAGCCAAAAATAGCAGTGAATTAAATAAGAGAGGGGTTCTTTCCCTAAAATTTCAAACATAAGCAATCACGGCTGATATGGCACCTCTAAGGTCGTCAGAAATCCTGGCAGCCATCATTACTAATCCAACCTGGAAAACAAAATCCTCGTTATAGCCATCAGGAAGGACTGAGTGAAGAAGGAAAGAGGCAAGGAATAAATAAGAGCCATCTTTTTCTAGTAGCTCCTAGAAGCTAGTAGCTGGCACTTTCACATGCATCTAATCGATTAGAAGTGTAGTCACATGGCCATACCTCATTGCAAGAAAAATTTTTTTTTTCCCAAATGAGAATGCACCAACTAAAAACCTGGGATTTTATTACCATGTAAGAATGAAGGGAAGAATATTGGAGCCCCATAAGCATTTCTATAATCTCAACCTTTCGCCCTTAATTGATCTATGCACACCATTCCTCTTGAACAAAGAACATACTCAACCTACCTGAAGAAAGACAACCCCACTACATCCACTTCAACTTCCAAGACCTCTTGCTTACATATGAGCCTCTCCATCTGGTTCAGAAAAAAAGAAAGTAAATAAATAGTTATATACATAAGCACATATATACATAAATACATACAGTCACACATTCATATATTCACACATACATGCATAAAGGGCTTTTACAGGGCAATATAGATAATATGCCATGCACTGAATTGTATAATTAAAGCAAGCCTTAGCATATGAGATCCATTGAAAAGAAATCTAGGCAAGTTGATTACCTACAAAATACCTGTTATACAATAGAATAATAAGCATAGAATAACCACAAAACTATACATTTTTTCAAAAAAGGAAAATGTGAAACATATAATGGAAGTTATTAAATTCTATTGGCTTGGAAGCGTAAAGAATTTCTTTTCCAGCCGTAAAATAAATTCCGTGGTCATCCTGTATTCCCTCTGTCAGCATCCAGTTCTTTTTATGAATTCCTCCTCCCATCCCCACATTTTCCTTTGAGACCCCCGGCTCTCTTTGGGCATTCTTTCTTAGGTATTATCAGAAAATAATTACATTACAAAATGCAAAATATTTTGGAGTGAGTATAAGAAAGGTTGTATTTTGTCTAATTTGCCTATGGAAAAAAAGTTTTTATCATTTGAAAAATTACTTAATCACTTAATATTGGTTTGCTCACCTGTGGAAATGAAGAATTTGATTTGGAATTGTTTTTAAAATCCCTTAGAGAATTTTTTTAATCAAAAATACTTTGTAAGTTCAACAACTGTGCATTTGTCATATTTTTCACATACTCTAAATATTCAATAAATATCTCTCCCTATAAACATCTGAGCAGAGACTATGCCAGCAAAAATATTAAGAATGGGCTATTATCTAGATTGCATAGACCATCTTTTAAAACCTATGTTAAAGTGTTAGATAGAATACATAAACTTATGTATTAAATGTCCTCAACATATAGGAGGGATAAAAACAGAAGAGAACTCAACCCCATTGTCACTTTCCAAAAATAACATGCTGTACATACACAATTTAGGAAAGGATGTATGTGTATTATGGTGATGATTTCACAGATATATCAAAACACATTAGGGGCTTACCTGGTGGCGCAGTGGTTGAGAGTCCGCCTGCCGATGCAGGGGACACAGGTTCGTGCCCCGGTCCGCGAAGATCCCACATGCCGCGGAGCGGCTGGGCCCGTGAGCCACGGCCGCTGGACCTTCGTGTCCGGAGCCTGTGCTCCGCAACGGGAGAGGCTACAACAGTGAGAGGCCCGTGTAACGCAAAAAAAACCCCAAAAAACTATGTATTATTACTTCAAAAATTATGTCTGTTATAGAATTATACTCCAAAAAAAGTGATACAGAAGAACTTTAGTAACACTTGGGAAAAAGTTTACACAAGGAAAATGATTAATCTGGAAAAATGTGTAGAGTCATATTTTTACAATGTGTCTTTTTTGATTAAACACACAAAACAATTACTCTAATTTTGACTCAATAATACACATGTGATTTTTTAATATAAACTTTTGAAAATAAATCCCACACTGCTTTTCTCACTAGTGAGCATGCCTCTTTTTTCTTTTAATAATTAAACAAGTGAGAGCTGATTAACTTATTGGAAATCACAGCAAAATATAATCAAGACAATAGATATGCTGCAAAAATATGTATTGAGATTAAAAATGTACATCGTTTAGAATACACTCGCCCATAGTTTTCCCATCAACAATACAGATGACTGAGTTGACTGTTCATGTAGGTGAATGAATGAATATTTTTTTCATATTATGAAAATCACTATGATTTATATTCATTCAGCTTCGATTTATATTCATCTTACTTTTTCCAGATAAATGCTAAGTATGATAGTTATTATTTATATGGAAATGTCTATAGTAAACATTCATTTGTAATTTATAAAATATTTTTCAATGTGAAATTATATTTATAAAAATATCAGCGAAAAACATAAAATGACCCAGTCATGGGAAATTTTGCTTTCGGTGTATAGAAAATGGACCCAGATTTTGGGATCCTTCCAGGGAGTAACAAATAAGCAAAAATCTGGTCAAATAAGTAAGAAAAATAAACTTTACTTTCAGGTACATGTTTAGACATATTAATTTCGATGGGAAGATATTCAAGGACTATTTCACAGAAACTGTATCATATAGAGAAGATATAGGATATTTTAAATGACAATGACCTGTATGAAAAATATGTAATGTAATGAAACAATTTACTTTTTCCATCCATATACTGAAGATTACTTTTATTTGTCCTATATGTCATTTTGGTTGGATGTGATGTAGCAGACGTTCAGTTAATATCATGAAATTAGGTGTGTTAATGGATCAATAGTTACTTTCAGACAAATATGTGTACATATAGGTTATTTCCATAGCTTAGACCTGAGTAAAATATTTGAGAAGAATTTAAGAATACATTCTCAGTTATTTTTAACAAAGGTCCAAACTGTGAAGGAAAAGTGCAGTATTGTAATGTTTGAGATACACCAAAGTGATTATATCATAGTTGTCAACAAGGAGTTTGGAAATTAGCTTGGTAGGATTGCAAGACTATACAAAGACATGTTTAAAATGATATAAAGGTATATGATATATAGAAAAGATTAGTTAACCTATGCATGATATTGAAGACACTCAGTGAATTAAAAGAAGAAAGATAATGTGAAATTTTTATTCAGTTAGATATTGTAAAAATTACCGCACTTTAATTCCACTCCCCAAATGACTCATTTTCAACAATTAAAGAGATCATGAAAGGAGAGAGATCAGATTAACAACAATCTGTCTTCAATAACACAGTACTTTTTTTTTTAATGAGAAAAAGATCATCCAGGGAGATGATAACTATGCTTCAGGCTGTTTGGGCAATACAAATGAGAGGTTAGTGATCATTAGAAAGTTAGAAAATTCCCCAAAAACAAATTATCCCCCAGTGAAAAATTTAGTTACTTGTTACATTTGGTTTTGACTAGGAGAAGCTGGCCTTGACATCTGCTATCTTACTGAGCTTATTATTATTCCAGATGGCAACTTCAAACTGTTCTCCAATGTTTCACTTCTTTTTTTTTTTTTTTTTTGCTGTACGAGGGCCTCTCACTGTTGTGGCCTCTCCCGTTGCGGAGCACAGGCTCCGGATGCGCAGGCTCAGCGGCCATGGCTCACGGGCCCAGCCGCTCCGCGGCATGTGGGATCTTCCCGGACCCAGGCACGAACCCGTGTCCCCTGCATCGGCAGGCGGACTCTCAACCACTGCACCACCAGGGAAGCCCACCAATGTTTCACTTCTGAAGAATAATAATTTTGTGCTCTCAGAACATGAGACCCTTATCTTCATGCCATTGTTATCATTTCATTTTGTTTATTAAAATGTTTTATCAATAAGATTTAAGGATACAAATAAAACGGGTATTGATACAGCTTTTGTTGAGCTATACAAATAATCTCAGAAAACAGCTATTGTTTAAGTACTAAGAAAAAATGTTTGGCTGAAAATGTAATAAAATCACTTCTTACCTCTTCTAATTAGATAAATAACTACCATCTCAGACCAAAGGAAAGGAAATAAAACATAGATTTTAGGAAATGTCTAAGACACAAACCATAAGTATGAAGAACAGTCCTAAATTCAGCAGAAGTCACAGAATATCAGAAAGATAATCCCTCTCCAAGATAAAAGCAAGCCCATACCTAATAGATCATTTAATCTGTTAATCACAATTTTCTAATTTGTTTCATTAACTAATTCTCTTGATTCTTCCAACAAAATTATGGGGTGCAGCTCTTGCATATGGGCTTTGTTTGGGAAGGAAGGCAATCATGGAATGAGGATTAAATGAAAGATATTACAGATAAGGCACATAACCTGAAGTGGCCTGTTGGTGAGTTGGGATAAGGAAGCAGAGACTGCAAAATGAGTTGGCAGGTGTTAAGTAAATTTAAGCTGAGTAAAGTTCAAAGAAGGAGAAGGAGAAGGAGGGGAGGAGAGGGAAAAGAAGGAAATCTCTGACATTGGCACCTAAGTGCACTGATATGGTAATCATTGAATAAAAAATATGTGTATATGCAAGGGGAAAACCCACAAGGCTAGGAAAATTGCTACTGGAGCAATGTAAGGTGAACAGTCCCAGAGCTCACAGAGGGGCTTGAGACATTCAATTTTCAAACAGCCAAGTGGAGAGACTTAATTGAATATCTGTGATATTCAGTAAAGACCTTAGAAAGGTCATACATAAATCGGAAGTCTAAGCTAGCTCTAGAATTAAAACAACTCTGAATAGACCATAATATACTTTAAAATGAAGATGTAAAAGGATAACACTAATCCATAGCTTAATGGCGTGCAAACAAATATCAACAATCTTTTATCTAAAGAAAGAGAACAAGGGCTTCCCTGGTGGCGCAGTGGTTGAGAGTCCGCCTGCCGATGCAGGGGACACAGGAGACAGACACACAGACAGAAAGAGACAGAGATAACACTAAAAGAGGAGTTTCAAATGGCAGAAAATGTTTCAAAAGACACTATACATTCTGAGAAAAGATATGCAAATATGCTTTCAAAATTATCATTTGTCTTTATAATCCAAGATGTGAAGAAAGCATAATATATAGTCTTAAGGAACTTATCTTCAGATATGCAAGAAAATAGGCTTATTATGTAATCTCTGATGAACAGTAAGGCATCCATTCTCTTAATTTACATCATGGGTTTTGTAAGAATCCTTTCAAGTTAATTAAACGAAAAATATGGATATTTTCATAGGGCCTAGTTTGCATTTAACAAGCAAACAAATGGGACATGAAATGGGAGAGTTCAGTATCATGCTGCCACCTCAAAAAAAAAAATCCCAAAACTTACTGTCTCAAACTCACAATATTTCATGCAAAAAATTCAATGGATGAACAATTCAGTCTGTTCCCAACTTGGTGCTTCTTTGGTTAGCCCTCAGAGTGCCTTTGTCTGCTGGCTTAACTGAGGCTGGATGGTCTAAGCTAGCCTCACTCTCATGTCTGTCGGTTGCATGTGGCTGCCACATCATGTATCTCCAGCACTCTTCACTGATTTGTATCCACCATTAGTAGACTGTTTGTGAACCAAAGATCTCTTTATTCCAATCTTGATAAGAAGATGAATTAAATAATGAGACATTGTTTGAAAATATTGCTTTCTCAAATATTTAATTTAATTTAGCTATCTCACATGGCCATTAAGAAACCTGTCCCATGAGATAGCTTCCATTTCTATTTCCCTAAATCTTAAGGGAAATACAACCTTCCTCTTGCAAAGCAAGATTCAGAGATCAGACATCTGAAATAAATTTCCTGAACTATGTGTAATCCCCAGCGCATTCATGCATGTAACCCGAAGGATGCTCTCTGCTGCTTTTCCTCGAGTGATGGCAACTTAGATCTGGAGAACCGCTGTCTGGTCCCAAAACAAGATTTTAATTTCACTCTAACTTTAATCATGCTAATATTAAAAATGAGAAAAATGTGTAAGCAGGATGTTTCTGAACATGTATAAAACCATCATTTTCCTTATTTTTCATTGTCCTCTTTGAGCATTTTTTAAAAACTCTACAAATTCTTAATACACCTTCCCCATACTTACTCCAGAGTTGAAATACATAGGTCAGTGGTCTCCAAGTGTTTCATCATAAAATCCCTGTATAGCCTTAACGTTATTAATAACCCCAGAGTATTATTATAGTTATTAAAACTTACCATATTAGAAATTAAAACTGAGAAAAATTGTAAAATAATTATTTTTCATTTAGAAATAATAAACATTACTTATTAACATAACGGTATTTTTATGAAAAATAATAATTATGAATAAAAATAACTATTTTTCTTGCAAGTCTTTTCAATGTCTAAGTACCAAATAAGTTGGTTCTTATGTCTGCTTTTATATTAAATCTGTTGCAATATGCTATTTGGGTTTAATATGTGAAGAAAGCCATGCCTCACATACATGCGTAGTTGGGACTAAGAAGAATATTTAATAATATTTAATAGTGTTTTCAAGTATGTGTGTACATTCTTCTCTAATACTAACTGAGAATGTGACAAGTTGAAGTTTAATAAAGAGTAACTGCTATGTAGAACCTGAAACAATATCAAACATTTTTTCATACTCTGTTGCATTAAGACTCACTGGCTATCTTCCAACTTGAATGTATTTTCAACACATACGTGATTGGATAACATTATGTTTTCATCACCTGGTAAATAATTTTGAATTTAAAATCCATAATGTCCCAAATTCTATTATTTGTGAAAGTGTACCTCATATGCAAAGTCAAGGAAACTAAAAAGGAAGATAGTCTTTAATAGAACTTACACACATACACACACACACACACACACACACACACAGAGTCCTGAAATATTTTGATGGATAAGGAAAAATTTCAATTCCACATCATCCTCCTAATTTTCTCAGTTCCTAATTTCATGTGCAGACCTGGCCTTAAACTATATAATCCAAACTCATTACATAAATACACAACTGAAGAGAACAAGGGCTCGGCTTTATTTTCCCAAATTTTTTCTTTACCCTCATTTTTTCTGTTACTGTTCATTAAGTAATTGATTAATATCCATTATGCTACTTGACTATAGGTATGTGAATCATACCTTCATAACAGTGAAAGGTTCTCCCATGTAGTGACAGGGGGGTAGGGGCAGGGGAATGGAGGCTGTAACAGAGCAAACAAATTATCATTTTTTAGTTGAAATATAGTTGACATACAATATTATGTTAGTTTCAGGTGTACTACATTGTGATTTGACATTTACATACATTATGAAGTGATTACCACGGTAAGTGTAATAACCATCTGTCCTCATATAAGGTTATTTATAATATTAGTAACTATATTCCTTAGCTGTATTCCATGGCTTATTTATTTTATAAGTGAAAGTTTGTACCTCTTAATCCCCTTCACATATTTCATCCAATCCCTCACTCTCCTTCCCTCAGGCAACCACCCATTTGGTCTCTGTATTTATGAGTCTGTTTTCATTTTCTTTTGTTTGTTTTGTCCTTTAGATTCCACATATATGTGAGATTAAACAGTATTTGTCTTTCTTTGTCTGACATATTTCACTTAGCATCATACCCTCTAGGTCCATCCATTTTTTTTTTTTTAAATCATTGTGTACAGGTGCTCCCGAGAATCTTTTGTCAGAGATGTATTGGTAAGCACTGCTAAGTCAGGGTAACATGGCTCTAATCACAAGATTTCTAGCCAGTACTCCCAAGGAGCAAAACGTTAAGAACTGAGTTGAAACTTGTGAAAACTCAATATTCACTAAAGGAGAAAGAACTTGAGGAATGAATTGACCAAAGCTTTCAGAACATTCTTTTCTGATTTTATTTTCCCATTTTGATGGCAGCTGATGCCAGGAATTATCATGGTTAGTCCTTTTCTATTTTATCTCTCTAGATTTTGTTATATTAATTTAGGTTGAAATTATCTCAATATGGTTCATAACTATAACATGTAACTTTATTTAAAGTTATTTTCCCTATTTTTTTCCCTTTTATGAGTGTAGACTGGTAGCAAGGAAGAGAAACTTTTATGAAGAAGAGTGGGAGACAGGCATGGCTGCAATCTTCCTTTCAAATTCCAATCGTTATCAATGGAATATAGGCCTAAACCTTGAAACTGAACAGATAAACAGAACTGTTTGTGGTTTATAAGATGTTATCTGATACAAGTTTGCCTTTCTCCAGCACTTCATATATAATAAGACTTTCCCTCTATCTTGAAAGAAAACCAGTAAGGCCTGCTGGGCCATTAATAGATTAGGAGCTCAAGCATATGCCACAGTTGTTCTTTTCACAATCCTCACTTAACTAAAGCCAAAGCATTCAAAATACTTGTGGCATAAATGCAGTCACAGTTCTTTTTTTTTTTTTTTTTTAACATTGAAAATGTATGATCAACTTTTATTATTTTGTTAAACATCCAGCAAGCACACTTGTTTACAACATACCAGATACTGGAGTTACACAGATGAAAACACATTTCATACCCTTGAAATATTCAAAGTCTGACAGGGACACACATACAAAAACAGAAGAGTTCAATAAAATGAGGGACGCAAAGGTGAGGCTGTGAAGCTTGAAGAGGGTAGATTAAAGGATGTGGCACTGAGTTGAGAAGGAAGGAAGAGAGCCCATCAAAGAGGGAGGGGAAAAGTCATGATCAAAAGTTGGAATCGGAAAAGAGCATGGTGTGTGCCAGTAGCTTATTCACAGCTCCCTGCACCTCTACAGAGGGGGATTGTCTCAAACTCCTTTACTGCAGTGGTTCTCAACTAGGGGAAATTTCAACTCCTGGGGAACATTTGGCAATGTCTGGAAACAGTTTTTGGTTATCCCAACAGTGAAGATGCTACTGGCATCTAGCAGGTAGAGGCCAGGGATGCTGCTAAACATTCTGCAACGCATAGTACAGCCCCCCGCAACACAGAACAAAGAAATTTCAACACTTGCTGAGGTTGAAAAACCTTATTTGACTGACAACAGACACAAAGATTAGTAAACTGAGTCACAGTGGTTTCCATAAGGACATTTATTTTTACAATTTAATTTTTTTTAATGCTTTTTCTTTTTTTGGAGTATAATTGCTTTACAATGGTGTGTTAGTTTCTGCTTTATAACAAAATGAATCAGTTATACATATACATATGTTCCCATACCTCTTCCCTCTTGCATTTCCCTCCCTGCCACCCTCCCTATCCCACCCCTTCAGGCGATCACAAAGCACCGAGCTGATCTCCCTGTGCTATGTGGCTGATTCCCACTAGCTATCTACCTTACGTTTGGTAGTGTATATATGTCCATGCCTCTCTCTAGCTTTGTCACAGCTTACCCTTCCCACTCCCCATATCCTCAAGTCCATTCTCTAGTAGGTCTGTGTCTTTATTCCTGTCTTACCCCTAGGTTCCTCATGACATTTTTTTCCCTTAAATTCCATATATATGTGTTAGCATACGGTATTTGTCTCTCTCTTTCTGACTTACTTCACTCTGTATGACAGACTCTAGGTCTATCCACCTCATTACAAATAGCTCAATTTCGTTTCTTTTTATGGCTGAGTAATATTCCATTGTATATATGTGCCACATCTTCTTTATCCATTCATCCGATGATGGACACTTAGGTGGTTTCCATCTCCTGGCTATTGTAAATAGAGCTGCAATGAACATTTTGGTACATGACTCTTTTTGAATTATGGTTTTCTCAGAGTATATGCCCAGTAGTGGGATTGCTGGGTCATATGGTAGTTCTATTTGCAGTTTTTTAAGGAATCTCCATACTGTTCTCCATAGTGGCTGTATCAATTCACATTCCCACCAGCAGTGCAAGAGGGTTCCCTTTTTTCCACACCCTCTCCAGCATTTATTGTTTCTAGATTTTTTGTTGATGGCCATTCTGACTGGTGTGAGATGATATCTCATTGTAGTTTTGATTTGCATTTCTCTAATTAAAAATGTTGAGCATTCTTTAATGTGTTCATTGGCAGTCGGTATATCTTCTTTGGAGAAATGTCTATTTAGGTCTTCTCCCCATTTTTGGATTGGGTTTTTGTTTTTTTGTTATTAAGCTGCATGAGCTGCTTATAAATTTTGGAGATTAATCCTTTGTCAGTTGCTTCATTTGCAAATATTTTCTCCCATTCTGAGGGTTGTCTTTTGGTCTTGTTTATGGTTTCCTTTCCTGTGCAAAAGCTTTGAAGTTTCATTAGGTTCCATTTATTTATTTTTGCTTTTATTTCCATTTCTCTAGGAGGTGGGTCAAAAAGGATCTTGCTGTGATCTATGTCATAGAGTGTTCTGCCTATGTTTTCCCCTGAGAGTTTTATAGTGTCTGGCCTTACATTTAGGGCTTTAATCCATTTTGCGTTTATTTTTGTGTATGGTGTTAGGGAGTGTTCTAATTTCATACTTTTACATGTACCTCTCCAGTTTTCCCAGCACCACTTATTGAAGAGGCTGTCCTTTCTCCACTATACATTCCTGCCTCCTTTATCAAAGATAAGGTGACCATATGTGTGTGGGTTTATCTCTGGGCTTTCTATCCTGTTCCATTGATCTATCTTTCTGTTTTTGTGCCAGTACCATACTGTCTTGATTACTGTAGCT